>NC_135232.1:382476508-382780883 GCF_051348905.1 Ranitomeya variabilis
TGACCAGTGGGGTACCGCAGGGGTCGGTATTGGGACCTGTTCTCTTCAACATATTCATTAATGATCTGGTAGAAGGTTTACACAGTAAAATATTGATATTTGCAGATGATACAAAACTATGTAAAGCAGTTGATACAAGAGAAGATAGTATTCTGCTACAGATGGATCTGGATAAGTTGGAAACTTGGGCTGAAAGGTGGCAGATGAGGTTTAACAATGATAAATGTAAAGTTATACACATGGGAAGAAGGAATCAATATCACCATTACACACTGAACAGGAAACCACTGGGTAAATCTGACATGGAGAAGGACTTGGGGATCCTAGTTAATGATAAACTTACCTGGAGCAGCCAGTGCCAGGCAGCAGCTGCCAAGGCAAACAGGATCATGGGGTGCATTAAAAGAGGTCTGGATACACAAGATGAGAGCATTATACTGCCTCTGTACAAATCCCTAGTTAGACCGCACATGGAGTACTGTGTCCAGTTTTGGGCACCGGTGCTCAGGAAGGATATAATGGAACTAGAGAGAGTACAAAGGAGGGCAACAAAATTAATAAAGGGGATGGGAGAACTACAATACCCAGATAGATTAGCGAAATTAGGATTATTTAGTCTAGAAAAAAGACAACTGAGGGGCGATCTAATAACCATGTATAAGTATATAAGGGGACAATACAAATATCTCGCTGAGGATCTGTTTATACCAAGGAAGGTGACGGGCACAAGGGGGCATTCTTTGCGTCTGGAGGAGAGAAGGTTTTTCCACCAACATAGAAGAGGATTCTTTACTGTTAGGGCAGTGAGAATCTGGAATTGCTTGCCTGAGGAGGTGGTGATGGCGAACTCAGTCGAGGGGTTCAAGAGAGGCCTGGATGTCTTCCTGGAGCAGAACAATATTGTATCATACAATTATTAGGTTCTGTAGAAGGATGTAGATCTGGGGATTTATTATGATGGAATATAGGCTGAACTGGATGGACAAATGCCTTACTAACTATGTTACTATGTTACTATGTTACTATGTATGGGTAAAACATTTGACCCAGGGATATTTTTTAACAATTTTTGGGAGTGTTACATAACACAAAGAAGTAAAACAAATTGTGTGATACTAGATGGATCAAAATATATTGAATTTTTTCACACCCCCGAAAAAACTGCAGCTACTTATTTTCCAATGGACTGCACAGCCCTAATCCTTATCTACATACTGGATTCTGTCACTCTACCTTCCTAGGCTAAATGCAGATTGTATATAATACAAACAGCAAAAGCAAATTATTAGCCCTTAGAAGAGCAGCCAGTGTGATGGCTCTGCTTCAGCACAAGTATCAACACCACAATCCTCTGATTTGTTATACTGTGAACATACAGGCCTAGAAAAGCACTCTGTATCTCCAATATGAAGTGTCACAGAGCTGTGCAACGGCATCAGTGTGCTGAGCCCAGTGGCACCTGTTCTTTTATAACTCTTGATGATGTCACACAGACAGCCAATCACAGTAATGCTACAACCAAGATGGCTATGTCATTACAGTGATACACAAACAATTCCCACATGCTTAGTGATTGTGTAACAGGAGCCCAAAATGCAAGAATTCCAGTTTTACATAGAGCACTGCCTACGAGTTGCCAAGCAATGAGTACATCCGAGCACCATGATACTCGAGTGATAACTGAATATCACTGAACATGTTCGCTCATCTCTATTTGTATCCGGTACATTCTGCATTTAGCCTAGGGACAATGGCAGAATACAGCATCTAGGCAGGGCTTTGTAGTCTGTTACTAATTATATAGCTGCTGCACATACCCAAGTTCTTTTTATTGAGGGTCAAAAAATTTACTATATTGTCATTCATTGAGTATTATATGCTTTGTGTTACATTACGGTAGGGTATAAAACTCCAAAAAAAGTTCAAAAATTGTTCTGGATTTAGTTAGTCATCCATAGAGTATTATGTGCTTTCTGTTAAATTTTGGTGGCATATAACTTTCCAAAAAAGTGTTGAAAATATTTCCTTGATTCAATTAGTCATTCACAGAGTATTACATGCTTACCGCTAAATTTTAGGGGTATATAACACTCAAAAAAAGTGTTGAAAATTTGTTCTGAATTCAATTAGTCTTCCATAAAGTATTATGTGCTTTCTGCTAAATTTCGTTGGTATATAATACTCCAAAAAGGGGTTGAATTTTTTGTATTATTCAATTAGTCATCCATAGAGTATTACATGCTTTTTATTAAATCTCAGTGGAATTTAACACTCCAAAACAGAGTTCAATTTTTTTTCTAGATTAAAGTTGTCATCTATACTCTTTTACGTGTTTTGTGTTACATTACAGTGGTATTAAACTCCAAAAAATGCTTTGACTTCTACAAGTTACCAATTTTTTTAAATTAAAAATAAACTTGTTTTCAAGACATCTAGCAATTAGAAAATGCGTAATGCGTGCATTAAAGAACAGGGAAGTGGAAGTGCTGATGATGGTGCACGCAGATGCGGACATGGAGCAGGTGCGACGATGCCTGTTGCTGGAGTACAAGAAAAATGCCAATCCACAACACATAGGTTCCTGTCCCACTTCGCAGGGAGGCATGGTACACCACTTCTGAAGCCACACCAGTGCGAAAAGGTGGTCAGTTGGAAACTAGATAATGCATCCAGAGTTCTTGGCAGCACAGTCCAGTCTTTCAAAAGGTCCAGTCTCACCAGCCTACAATCTAGATCAGTTAATTCTCACCCTGATCCTCCTTCCATGTTGAATCCCAGGAGACTAGTGATTCCACACTAGGACACTGCAAGGAGCTCTTTACAACATAATTTCTTGATTGTGGCCTCTTAAACGGAATTGTCCAAGACGGACAGCTCTATATGCTGTTTAGTAGTGCACAAAACATAGAGCAGCCACAGCCACAAGAAGATGTCGGTGGGGAATGGCAAATTTTGTCTAAGGAGGATGATGAGACACAGTTGGAGATAAGTCAGGTTGTTAAGTCACAAAGTCAGGAGTGCGAGGGTGTGGGAGTGGAAGACGAGGTGGTAGATGACAAAGTAACCTACCCACCCTGGGAAGCTGGCATGCAGAGCGAGGCCAGCAGCATTCAAACATGTAAGAGTAGGCAGTGGGGTGACTAGAGGGAGTAGGCAGGCAACTGTTCTGCAGAGCACTGACATTCGTGAATTTGTTCGTCAGCGACTTTCTCCATCAAAAAATTAGGCTTTTCCTAGTCTGTGACTTTTTTTTTTTTAAAGAGCGATCTGAGACAAAAAATGGTCATTTGCAATCTGTCCCATGCCAAGATCAGCAGGGACCTGAACACTAAGAGTCTAACCACTACCAGCATGATCAGGCACATGTCATCTAAGCACCCGACTCGGTGGGCCGAATACCTGAGTCCATGATTGGTGCCAGCAAGTCACACCAATGCCTCTTCCTCTCTGTAGTTGCTTCCCAATCCCCAGTCCATGACACTGATGCAGATGCCTCCTGCCCTGCACCTGTCCTTGCAAATTCTGATGCACACCTTAAGGCACTTCAAAATCGTCCCACCACAACATTTAGCTGTCCCTACTCCAGACCTGCTGATGCTGAGGCTTGCTGGCCCTACTTCTAACAGTTTCCTCCACCTCCTACATCATTTTCTGCATCCCCTTATGCTCCTCCTCATCCTCCATCTCAGATGTCTTATCTCAGAGCATGTCGTCCACATCAGTTGGAAGCTCTGCAGCATTGCCTCAGCGAAGTGACAACTGGCTCTCCTGAATTTAGCAGACAAACCGCACACCGTGGAAGAGTTGCATAAAGGAATAAAAGACTAGACAAATCCGTGGCTTTTGCCACTGAACCTCCTGTATCACCAGGCATGGTTTTATGTGACTTGTCAAGCTCATACATGTACCATGCTTGGCACATATGCTTAACTTGGTAGTTCAGCGGTTTCTCAAAATGTACCCAGGTTTTCCAGAGCTTCTAGTCAAGGTATGCCACATCAGCATCTATTTCCACAAGTCGGCTACAGCTGCCACCTCTCTGCCAGTTCTTCAGCAGTGCATGCAATGGTCAGCTCACCGACTGGCATGCAATGTCATCAAGTGATGGAATTCTACACTGTTGCCTTGACCATGACCCTTGAATAATATTTATCTAGGCCAAAAAGAGAACTGGTTATTCACCCTGCTAGACCAATGCTACAATGAGAACTTTGCATCTTTATTTCCTGAGATGGAAAGGTTTTCTAAAATGGTGTTATACCACAAGGCCATTGTCGAAAATATGTTGAGAAATTTCCCAACAGGCAATGTTAGCAAGCTTTCTTGCCCAATCAAGGAGGAGTGGCCAGAGAGACAGACAGCAGAGGCAGGGGTACACTGTCAAAGGCCTGGACCAGTAACATGACACCATCCCAGCATCCAGGGCCTGATGACCTTTTATTTTTGACAAGGAAGGAAACATTTTTAATGATGGTCAAGCAATACCTGGCCGACAAAACCAGGATACTCCCTAATTCTTCGGTGACTTTCAACTATTGGCTCTCAAAGCTGGATACCTGGCCTGAGATGTCCCTCTATGCCATGGAGGTGTTGTGCTGCCCTGCATTCAGCATCTTGGCTGAGTGAGTTTGTAGTGCTGCTGGGGGGTCATAGCAGACAGATACTTTCATCTGTCAACAGAGCATGTTGACAGGCTCACTTTGATAAAATTGTTAAAGCAGGATTAGTCCCCACTTTTTCACACCATCAGATAACAGCAACACATAAAGTGTTTTAATGTTCTATATTTGAATGAGGCCCTTCAGTTGTTGCCTTCAAGTGTGTATGGATGATGCTATTTAATTATTTTCCTGAATTTGCACCATATGCAAAGCCTTTATGAATGTGGAAGTACCACAACTACACTTAGTTAATATTTTTATGATGCACTCCATTTGGTGACTTCAAAGGTGTATGAATGACCCTCTGTAAAAGGGAAGGGATTTTCCTCCTAATAATACTGAGACTTATAGTATCAAAAGAGGAAACCTCCTTACACCTCTATTGAGGTCCAATATTAACTATTAACGCTGAACTTAGCTATTAATAATTAATATCCACTTAATAATACTATATACTAACTGAGACAAAACAGTGTAACAATAAAGGATATTTATTACACACACACACACAAGTCTGCAGTCTATAACATACATATATATTTACACCCAAGCTGGTGACTATATATATATATATATATATATATATATATATATATATATATATATATATATATATATATATATATATACAGTATATATACACACACACATGTACGGATACTACAACTCTAATACAGTAATCTCACTACAGTAAACAATAATATAACAATATCACACAGTAAAAACCCACCCTTAATTACCTGTCTAAATTACCCAATTCATACATACAATATCAGCCCTCCCACCTATGTCTCAGCTATCCCTGAGGCCTAGTATACTCAGCCATGTGTGTAAGTCCTTCCTTGTCCCAGGAATCCAGCAAGGCAAGAGAGAGAGAACCACCTGGTCTTGTCCCTTATATGTGACCAACTAAAAGAGGTGTGTCCAGCCCCAGGTGTGGTGGATAAGGTCACGGTCTATTGTCCACTAAAGGTACCGTCACACTAAGCGACGCTGCAGCGATAGCGACAGCGATGCCGATCGCTGCAGCGTCGCTGTGTGGTCGCTGGAGAGCTGTCACACAGACAGCTCTCCAGCGACCAACGATGCCGAGGTCCCCGGGTAACCAGGGTAAACATCGGGTTGCTAAGCGCAGGGCCGCGCTTAGTAACCCGATGTTTACCCTGGTTACCAGCGTAAAATGTAAGTACATACTTACATGCGTCCCCCGGCGTCCGCTTCCTGTAATGACTGAGCGCCGGCAGTAGCAGGGCACAGCGGTGACGTCACCGCTGTGCTGTGCTTTCACTTTCAATTTGCGGCGCTCAGTCAGTGTGGGAAGCGGACGCCGGGGGAAGCATGTGAGTATGTAGTGTTTGTTTTTTTTTACATTTTACGCTGGTAACCAGGGTAAACATCGGGTTACTAAGCGCGGCCCTGCGCTTAGTAACCCGATGTTTACCCTGGTTACCAGTGTAAAATATCGCTGGTATGGTTGCTTTTGCTGTCAAACACGGCGATACACGGCGACCTAGCGACCAAATAATGTGCAGACCTTCTAGCAGCGACCAGCAATTTCACAGCGGGATTCTGATCGCTGCTGCGTGTCAAATACAGCGATATCGCTCCCTAGGACGCTGCAACGTCACAGATCGCTGGCGACGTTGCTTAGTGTGACGGTACCTTAAGATACATCCCCTCAGTCCTAAATGAAAGTTGTTTTTCCAGCTCATGGCAGCTTTGTTTTACAGCAAGCTGGATGGGGGGCTTTGCTCCATGTGGCATACATGTATATATAAATGTGTATATACATATTACATGCACTAAACACATCTTTATATAGAGATATGCATTTTGGGGCATTTCCCTTCTTCTACAACCTCCTTATAATTTTTTCTGACTTTGTTCTGTGAGCAGAGCCTTCATGAGTGTAGGAGTACTATAATTACACTCTGGTCCCAATATTTAAATGAGGCACTACATTTGGTGCCTTCAAGGGTGTTTGGATGAGCCTGCTTGTAATTTTTATCAGTCTTTGCACTTAGAGCTTAGCCTTTTGAGTCTAGGAGTACCATAACATGACAATGTTAACATATTTTGTACCAGGCCCTCCTTTATGTCTACTACAAGGTGTAACTGAGTTCCTCTTCCATCTAATTTTTTGCAGTTCTTGCTTTATTTATAAATTACACTGAAATTTCCAAATTTTAATCAAAAATTAATATAAATGTAATAAAAATAAAAAATTCAAATTATGTTTACTTACATTATTATTTTTTAAATCCTTTTTAAATATTACCTTGTATACAAGTTATTATACAAGAAAAAAAAATCCTAACATTTTTTACCTGTACACTCCTATTTCTTGTCAATTTGGAATGTTTTATTTTCAGTTCCTAAAGTGGAGTAAAAGTGTAACAGCATTGTTCTCAGCAGTTAGATGCTTCCAGTTGTCTTCCCTATTTTGTTCTCCTTTCATTCAACACTTTTTTCTATCCATTTCAAAATTTTCACTGTCCCTCAGACCTCCTTCTAGGGTCTGCTGTAAGAATGCTCAGATTTTCCATTGATTCCCATTGTACTCGTTACTCAAAATAACCAAGCATTAGGAATTGCTACGTTCAGGTAACAAGCATCTGAGCATTTTAGTGCTTGCTCATCCCTAATCTATATATATAAGAGGCATCGTGATTACTTGTTAATCCCGCCTCCTGCACAGTAGCTCCGCCCCATGACATCACCACACATAATCCTAACCCTCCACGCCATTACCACACACAATCCCGCCCCCACTACATTACCACAGATAATCCCGCCCCACACACAATCCGCACCACATCACCACACACAATCCCGCCCCCCACAAATCCCGCCCCCCACCACATCACCACACATAATCCCGCCCCCCACCACAACACCACACATAATCCCGCCACCAACACATCACCATACAATCCTGCTCCCCAACACATCACCACACATAATCCCGCAACCCACCCCATAACCACACATAATCCCAACCCCCACCCCATCGCCACACATAATCCCGCCATGCCACCACATTACTACACATAATCCCACCCCCACCACATTACCACAGATAATCCCGCCCCCACCACATTAACACACATAATCCTGCCCCCACCACATTACCACACATAATCCTGCCCCCACCACATTACCACACATAATCCCGCCCCCCACCACATTACCACACATAACCCCGCCCCCACCACATAACCACACATAATCCCACCCCCCACCACATTACCACACATAATCCCGCCCCCCACCACATCAACACACATAATCCAGCCACCAACCACATTACTACAGATAATCCTGCCCCCCACCACGTTACCACACATAAGCCCACCCCCACCACATTACCACACATAATCCTGCCCCACCACATTACCACACATAATCCTGCCCCCCCACCACATTACTACAGATAATCCTGCCTCCACCACATTACCACACATAATCCCGCCCCCCACCACATTACCACACATAATCCCACCCCCGCCACATTACCACACATAATCCCACCCCCATCACATTACCACACATAATTCCGCCCCCCACTACATTACTACAGATAATCCCGGCCCCCCACCACATTACTATACATAATCCTGCCCCCCACCACATTATCACAGACAATCCCCCCCACCCCATTACCACAGATAATCCCCCCACCACATTACCACACATAATCCTGCCCCCCACCACATTACCACACATAATCCCGCTCCCCCACCACATTACTACAGATAATCCCACCCCCCACCACATTACCACACACAATCCCGCCCCCCACCACATTACCACACATAATCCCACCCCCCACCACATTACTAGAGATAATCCTGCCCCCATCACATTACCACACATAATCCCACCCGCCACCACATTACCACACATAATCCCACCCCCACCACATTACCACACACAATCCTGCCCCCCACCACATTACCACACATAATCCCACCTGTCATGATTCCCCAATGGCATGGGAACATCAGAAACACAAAATAACAGACTAGCCCTCGGGTGATGGAAACTCAAGCTGACCGTGACCTAAATCTACCACACAACTAACAGTAGCCAGGAAGCATTCCTACGGCTGCCTAGATGCCATGCGCCAGCCAGAGAACTAACTACGCCTGGAAGAGGAAGGAACAGACCTGGCTTACCTCTAGTGAAATTCCCCAAAGATGATAGTAGCCCCCACATATATTAACGGTGAGTTCAGAGGAAAAGACATACACAGTATGAAGGTAGATTTAGCAAAGCGAGGTCCACTTACTAGATAGAGGAAGGATACAAAAGAGGACTTCACGGTCAGCTGAAAAACCCTTTCAAAAACCCATCCTGAAATTACTTTAAGACTCCTGTGTCAACTCATGACACAGGAGTGGCAATTTCAGTCCACAAGAGCTTCCAGTAACAGGAAATGACAAACTGTAAACTGGACAAAAAATACAAAACAAAAAGGACAAGAGTCCACTTAGCTGATCAGCAGACTGGTAGCAGGAACATGCAACTGAAAGACTCAGGTTACAATGATGACCGGCAAGGAAGTGACTGGAGAGCAAGGCTAAATAGGGAACTCCCAAAACTGATGGAAGCAGGTGAGCTGAGGCAGAAAAGAACACACAAGTCTCCAGTACCACCAGCCACCACTAGGGGAGCCCAAAAAGCGGATCACAACACCCACCCCCCACCACATTACTAGAGATAATCCTGCCCCCCATCACATTACCACACATAATCCCACCCGCCACCACATTACCTCACATAATCCCTCCCCCAACCATATCACCACACATATTCCTGCCCCCCACCCCATCACCACTCATAATCCCGCCCCCACCACATCACCACACATAATCCCGCCCCCCCACCCCATCACCACACATAATCTCACCCTCTCACCCATCACCACGCATAATCCCGTCCCGCCACCCCATCACCACACATAATCCCGCCCCCCCACTCCATCACCACACATAATCCTGCCCTCCCACCCCATTACCACACATAGTCCCGCCCCCCACCACATTACCCCACATAATCCCGCCCCCCATAACATTACCACACATAATCCCGCCCCCCACCACCTTACCACACATAATCCCGCCCTCTACCACATTACCACACATAATCCCACCCCCCACCACATTACCAGACACAATCCCACCCCCACCACATTACCACACATAATCCCTCCCCCCACCACACTTCCACACAATCCCGCCCCCCCACCACATTACTACACATAATCCCGCCCCCACCACATTACCACACATAATCCCACCCCCACCACATTACCACACATAATCCTGCCCCCCACCACATTACCACACAATCCCGCCACCCCACCACATTACCACACATAATCCCACACCCACCACATTACCACACACAATCCCCATCACCACACATAATCCCACTCCCTACCACATTACCACACACAATCCCGCCCCCACCACATTACCACACATAATCCCACCCCTCCACCACATTACCACACATAATTCTGCCCCCCACCACATTACCACACATAATTCTGCCCCACCTCCACATTACCACACATAATCCCGCCCCCCACCCCATCACCACACATTATCCTGCCCCCACCCCATCACCACACATAATCCCACCACCCCACCCCATCACCACACATAATCCCGCCACCCAACCCCATCACCACACATAATCCCGCCCCCCCACCACATCGCCACACATAATCCCGCCTCCACCACATCACCACACATAATCCCGCCCCCCCACATCACCACACATAATACCGCCCCCCCACCACATCACCACACATAATCCCACCCCCAACACATCACCACACATAATCCCGCCCCCCAACCCCATTACCACACATAATCCCATCCCCCCACCCCATCACCACACATAATCCTGCCCCCCACACATCACCACACATAAAGCCGCCCCCAACACATCACCATTCACCACACTATTGTTATTAACTTCATTTTAAGTTAATTTACCACCTGCGTAAGCGCTATTGAATGTTGTCATTATTTACTTTAGTTAATTCACCAGCAGCATTAATTAGATAGCAATGAGCGTGCCGAGCGTTAGCTGGCTGGAAACATCTTGTAACCTCACTATAGCTCAAATCAGTTTTCAGGTTCTTGAACAAGTTCCCATTCTCTGGGGGGACTTAAAACACCTTAAAAAGAGGAAACTTATGGATTAATACTCTTCAGAACTCTGAAACAACAGGCCTGAATATGATACTTCAAGTTTTTTAAAACATGTTTATGTCAGTTGTCATTGCTACCACATAGTCTCACGCTCTTCCTCATCTAGAGTATCAACTCTGTTTTATCTATATTTATTTGTTTTGTTTTTTTCATCTTTATGCAAGATAATTTTACATAATGGTCATACTTACGCTTTTCAATAATGACTACGTTCTATACTGTTATGAAATGTAGACAGTGACATCTTACTGTTTTTATTCTCCTTATCCACATAACCGATAGAAAACACCACAACCAGAGCACAGACCCTGGTATTGGTACTATTACATTTACCTGCCAGTTGCACACACCTCATCCTTTTTCACACTATCTCTTTCATTACAGTTTCACCCTCTGCTGTAAATATGCTGCGCAGTCCCGTTTTACCACTCCTCTCTGGCTTGTTCTACATCCATCTAACACACAGTAATTGCCATTTCCATTTTTTGCCTAATTTTTTATAATGAAAGCACTTATTGTCACATCCATTCATCCACTCTATCAAGCGCACAGTCCCTTGCATTTGGCCCATTGTGATGTGAACACCTCTCTCGATGACACGATCTGCAGTACTCCTGTCACCACACCACCCAGTAATGCGTGATGCATCACTTTACCCCTCCCCCCGATTACATGGATACCATATGACAATCGCATCATATCCAGTGTCTGGTGACATCCACGCCAGAGGTTACCACGCATCCTCCTACTACTCCACTTTCTAGTGACACAGTACACATCACTCAACTCCTTCATGATGATGTGTACATCAGTTGGTTTACAGACCATACAAATCTCAATTTATTGGTATCAATTAAAATAAATAAAAAAAACATACAAAAAATCCCCATGAAAATTCAAATTGCAATCCAGAGTGTTATAAGACATTAGTTACAAGAGGACAGGGCCTATTCTGTCCCTACCTGCCAGCGGAGGTTGGCACCATCTTGGATGCAAATGGCACCTCAGCTCTCCGTATAGGTCCCGATAAGTCCCTATTGTGATGACATTATATGGACAGACCACAAAATGGTAATACAATATTAAGTATCTCGAACCAATCTTCTGGACAAAATATAAGACAACACTGTAGTGCATGAAATATTCTATATGGAGAAAATGTTGCAAAAATGTGAATATATCAAGATACCATCAACACATACTTCCTGACACAAGAACGGATATATAAATCATCATATATATCCATATACAATTTTTTTTCGCAAGATTTCCAATAGAAATATCACAAAAAGTGCTGAATAAAGAGAAGATATAAGACATCAACAGGTAATATACATATAATTAACCACATTTATTAAATCATCAAGTTAATGATGTAATGGGGTCAAGACATATTAGGCCATCACATCGCTAGATAACCTTATATGTTATTCAGAGATAGGAAGAAGGGGGAGAAAAATTAACCCCTACAGAAACATATGTCCTACACTGTCGACATATGTATAGTTATTACCAATACCCATCCCATGGAACTGATTAATTTTTCCCTGTTGAAATTGTGAAAATAAAAATTTGGGGGCTAAAGTAAAATGTTCATTTTTTCCTTCCACTCCGCTTTAGTTCCCGTGAAGCTCCTGAAGGAATAATAAACTTCTTGAATGTGGCTTTGAGGACTTTAAGGGGAGCAGTTTTAGAATAGTGTCATTTTGGGGTATTTTCTGTCCTATAGGCCTCCCAAAGTCACTTCAAATGATATAAGGGCCCTAAAAAAATTGGTTTGGTAAATTTTGTTACAAAAATGAAAAATTGCTGATCAAGTTTTTACTCTTCTAGATTCCTAACAAAGAAAAAATGTTTTAAAAATTATGCAGATGTAAAGTAGACATATGGGAATTGTTATTAATTGACTACTTTGTGTGACATAACTCTCTGGTTTAAAGGCATAAGAAGTAAAAGTTTGAAAATTGGAAAATGTTTAACCCCTTACTGACATCGGACGGGATAGTACGTCCGATGTCAGCTCCCCTGTTTGATGCAGGGCTCCGTGGTGAGCCCGCATCACAGCCGGGATATGTCAGCTGTTTTGAACAGCTGACATGTGCCCGCAATAGCGGCGGGTGAAATCGCGATTCACCCGCCGCTATTAACTAGTTAAATGCAGCTGTCAAACGCAGACAGCGGCATTTAACTACGGCATCCAGCCGGGCGGCCGGAAATAACGGCATCGCCGACCCCCGTTACATGATCGGAGGTCGGCGATGCTTCTCCATTGTAACCATAGAGGTCCTTGAGACCTCTATGGTTACTGATCGCCGGTAGCTGTGAGCGCCACCCTGTGGTCGGCGCTCACAGCACACCTGATTTTCTACTACATAGCAGCGAACAGCAGATCGCTGCTATGTAGCAGAGGTGATCGTGCTGTGCCTGCTTCTATCCTCCCATGGAGGCTATTGAAGCATGGCAAAAGTTAAAAAAAAGTTTAAAAAAATGTGAAAAAAAAATATATAAAAGTTTAAATCACCCCCCTTTCGCCCCAATCAAAATAAATCAATAAAAAAAATCAAATCTACACATATTTGGTATCGCCACGTTCAGAATCGCCCGATCTATCAATAAAAATAAAGCATTAACCTGGTCGCTAAACGGCGTAACGAGAAAAAAAATCGAAACCCCAGAATTACGTTTTTTTGGTCGCCGCAACATTGAATTAAAATGCAATAACGGGCGATCAAAAGAACGTATCTGCACCAAATTGGAATCATTAAAAACGCCAGCTCGGCATGCAAAAAATAAGCCCTCAACCGACCCCAGATCATGAAAAATAGAGACGCTACGAGTATCAGAAAATGGCGCAATTTTTTTTTTTTTTAAGCAAAGTTTGGAAATTTTTTTCACCACTTAGGTAAAAAATAACCTAGTCATGTTAGGTGTCTATGAACTCGTAATGACCTGGAGAATCATAGTGGCAGGTCAGTTTTAGCATTTAGTGAACCTAGCCAAAAAGCCAAGCAAAAAACAAGTGTGGGATTGCACTTTTTTTGCAATTTCACCGCACTTGGAATTTTTTTCCCGTTTTCTAGTACACGACATGGTAAAACCAATGATGTCGTTCAAAAGTACAACTCGTCCTGCAAAAAATAAGCCCTCACATGGCCAAATTGACGGAAAAATAAAAAAGTTATGGCTCTGGGAAGAGGGGAGTGAAAAACGAACACGGAAAAACGAAAAATCCCACGGTCATGAAGGGGTTAAAATTTTCATCAAATGTACTATATTTTTACAAATAGACGCAAGTCACATTGAAAAAAATTCACCACTATGAAGTACAATATGTTGCAACAAAACACTGAGAATCAGTGGGATACGTTGAAGCGTTCAAGTGTTATTACCACATAAATTGACAATGGACATAATTCAAAAATTTTGCCTGGTCATTAAGATCAAAATTAGCTCAGTCACTAAAGGGTCATATATGTCTATTATGTGAAAATGAAGGTTGTGAAAATTTCAATTTAAAACAAGACCTCCATTTCTAAACATACAGGTGCTTCTCAAAAAATTAGAATATCATCAAAAAGATAATTTATTTCAGTTCTTCAACACAAAAAGTGAAATTCATAGCGATCTATTTCAAGTGTTTATTTCTATTAATGTTGATGATTATGGCTTACAGCCAATGAAAACCCAAAAGTCATTATCTCAGTAAATTAGAATACTTTATAACACCAGCTAGAAAAATGATGTTAATATCTGAAATGTTGGTCTACTGAAATATATGTTCAGTAAATGCACTCAATATTTGGTCAGGGCTCTTTTTGCATCAATTACTGCATCAATATGGCGTGGCATGGAGGCGATCAGACTGTGGCATTGCTGAGGTGTTATGGAAGCCCAGGTTGCTTTGATAACAGCCTTCAGCTTGTCTGCATTGTTGGGTCTGGTGTCTCTCATCTTCCTCTTGAAGAGGAGTGTCTCTATGGGGTTAAGGTCAGGCGAGTTTGCTGGCCAATCAAGCACAGTTATACTGTTGTTTTTAAACCAGCTATTGGTACTATTGGCAGTATGGACAGTTGGCAAGTCCTGCTGGAGAATTAAATTTCCATCTCCAAAATCTTGATGGCAGAGTGAAGCATGAAGTGCTCTAAAATTTCTTCGTAGTGCAATGTATTTAGTCTTTATAAAACACAGTGGACCTACACCAGCACATGACATGGCTCCCCAAGCCATCACTGATTGTGGAAACTTTACACTAGACATCAAGCAGCTTAGATTGTGTGCCTCTCCACTCTTCGTCCAGACCCTGGGACCTTGATTTCCAAATGAAATACATTTACTTTAATCTGAAAACAACACCTTGGACCACTGAGCAACAGTTCAGTTCTTTTACTCTTTGGCCTAGGTAAAAAGCTTCTGGTGATCTCTATTGGTCATGAATAGTGTTGAGCATTCCAATACCGCAAGTACCGGCTATCGGCCGATATTTGCTGTATCGGAATTCCGATACCGAGTTTCGATATTTTTGTGATATCGGAAATCGGAATCGGAAGTTCCCAGTGTATTGTTCCCAGGGTCTGGAGGAGAGGAGACTCTCCTTCAGGCCCTGGGATCCATATTCATGTAAAAAATAAAGAATTAAAATAAAAATATGGATATACTCACCTCTCCGGCGGCCCCTGGACCGTACCGATGTAACCGGCAGCCTCCGTTCCTAAGAATAAGGAGTTTAGGACCTGCGATGACGTCGCGGCTTGTGATTGGTCGTGTTAGCGGTCACATGAGCGGTGATGTGACCAATCACAAGCCGCGATGTCACCGAAGGTCCTAAACTCCTCATTCTTAGGAACGGAGGCTGCCGGTTACATCGGTAAGGTCCAGGGGCCGCCGGAGAGGTGAGTATATCCATATTTTTTATTTTAATTCTTTATTTTTTACATGAATATGGATCCCAGAGCCTGAAGGAGAGTTTCCTCTCCTTCAGACCCTGGGATCCATCCAGGATACCTTCCGATACTTGTGTCCCATTGACTTGCATTGGTATCGGGTATCGGTATCGGCGATATCCAATATTTTTTGGATATCGGCTGATACCATCTGATACCGATACCTTTGAGTATCGGAAGGTATCGCTCAACACTAGTCATGAGTGGCTTGACACAAGGAATGTAACACTTGTAGGACATGCCCTGGATATGTCTGTGTGTGGTGGCTCTTGAAGCAATGACACCAGCAGCAGTCCACTTCGCGTGAATCTCCTCCAAATTTTTGAATGGCCTTTTCTTAACAATCTTCTCAAGGCTGCAGTAATCCTGATTGCTTGTGCACCTTTCTCTACCACACTTTTTCCTTCCACTCAACTTTCCATTAAAATGCTTGGATACAGCACTCTGAACAGCCGGATTCTTTAGCAATGACCTTTTGGGGATTACTGTCATGGTTCCCAATGGCAAGGGAACGTAAAAAACACATAAGTAACAAACGAGCTCTCGGGTGATGGAAACTCGAGTTGACCGTGAGCTAAATCTACCACACAACTAACAGTAGCCAGGGAGCATACCTACGGCTTCCTATATGCCACGCGCCAGCCGGAGGACTAACTACGCCTGGTAGAGGAAGAAACAGACCTGGCTTACCTCTAGGGAAATACCCCAAAAGATGATAGCAGCCCCCCACATGTAATAACGGTGAATTAAGAGGAAAAGACATACACAGTATGAAAGTAGATTTAGCAAAGAGAGGTCCACTTACTAGATAGCAGAAGGATACAAAAGAGGACTTCACGGTCAACTGAAAACCCTTTCAAAAACCATCCTGAAATTACTTTAAGACTCCTGTGTCAACTCATGACACAGGAGTGGCAATTTCAGCCCGCAAGAGCTTCCAGCTACAGAGAATTACAAAAACTGCAAACTGGACAAAAGGTACAAAACAAAAGGACAAAGTCCACTTAGCTGATCAGCAGACTAGTAGCAGGAACATGCAACCAAGGCTCTGGTTACAATGATGACCGGCAAGGAAATGACTGGAGAGCAAGGCTAAATAGGAAACTCCCAAACACTGATGGAAGCAGGTGAACAGAAGAAGCAAAGTGCAAACAAGTCACCAGTACCACCAGCAGGGCAAAATATGGTGCAAAAATTCAAGAGTTTATTAATAATTCATTATAAAGTGCATGAGTACAAGACATATACTTAGAAAAGGGATGGTTAAAACATGGATCACTACCAGTTCCCCCACCGTGATCTCCCACAGCTAAGTGCAAGTAAGGAAGCAGCCAAATGTATTAATTAAATGAGAACCGTGGGAGACAATGCAAACACCACAGTACAGGTAAAGTGCTTGAGCGATGCTTACCACTGGAGAGGAGCAAGGTGGGGTGTGCTGGGTAGGGACCGATCCGTACGGGACCCCCGACGCGCGTTTCGCCACGCGAATGTTCTGGCTTTCTCAAGGGGAGGTGCCCCAAGGCAGATCAGGACGGTTTAAGTAGTGCGGTAACCAGTCCATGTGATCATATCACACGGGGAACGCGGACCAATGATCGCCATGAATTCGGTGCATGCGCACCCGCGGCACCCCGTCCCACGTCAGAGCCGGCGTCAGGCGTTGCTGCGGGCATCGCTGGGAGTGAGGCCCAGCGGCGCCTGCGCAAGACCAGGGTGACACCGCCCTGACCGGGAGCAGATGGAGCCGCGAGCAGCGCATGCGCACTATGGCAGTCCTGGGCCGCGGTGAATAGAAAAGATTGTTTTGCCTAAATATATCTACATGCCAATAAGCCCATATATACAGATAGAGACGGCAGGAAGTGATAGCTGTATCAGAGAGACATATTATATATGCAGCAATCTACTCCACCCTTTCAGGTGATTAGGCGCCAGTATACATAATCTATATTATATACAGTACATATACAAGATGTATAAACTACAGTGCCAAGATACAAAGATATTCCTTCTTCATATAATACATATATGTCCTTATCATATCTGTATAGATCATGCTTGGGCTGGATGTAACGGCATGTTGGTGTCATAATCTTCAAACGAAGTCCACATAAACGAAGTGTCCTGAGAGCCGGGGCAGACCGCAGGTAAGAAATAACTACAAGATAACACAAAAAAATAAAAAAAATAATAATAATATTTTTTCTTAAGTGATTTATATGGAGCTGGTTTGCTTTCTTGGTAGTGGGTCTTTTGAGCACGATTGAGTGTCTTGACTGCCCCATTGTCTGATTATGCCTTGTTTTGTTATTACCACCAGCAACCACCAGGGGAGCCCAAAAAGCGGATACACAACAGTACCCTCCCCTTAAGGAGGGGGCACCGAACCCTCACAAGAACCGCCAGGGCGATCTGGATGAGCCCTATGAAAGGCACGAACCAAATCCGAGGCATGAACATCAGAGGCAGTTACCCAAGAATTATCTTCCTGACCATAGCCTTTCCATTTAACCAGATATTGAAGTCTCCGTCTGGAAATACGGGAGTCCAAGATCTTCTCCACGACGTACTCCAATTCACCCTCCACCAGCACAGGAGCAGGAGGTTCAGTAGAAGGAACCACCGGTACCTCATATCTCCGCAACAACGACCGATGGAACACATTATGGATAGCGAAAGATGCCGGGAGGTCCAAACGAAAGGAAACAGGGTTAAGAATCTCCAAAATCCTATAAGGACCGATGAACCGAGGCTTAAATTTGGGAGAAGAAACCCTCATAGGGACAAAACGGGAAGACAACCACACCAAGTCCCCAACGCAAAGGTGGGGACCAACACGACGACGACGGTTAGCAAACTGCTGAGTCCTCTCCTGGGACAATTCCAAATTATCCACCACTTGTCCCCAAATCCGATGCAACCGATCCACCACCGCATCCACTCCAGGACAATCCGAAGATTCAACCTGACCAGATGAAAAACGCGGATGAAACCCTGAATTGCAAAAGAAAGGAGAAACCAAAGTGGCAGAACTAGCCCGATTATTAAGAGCAAACTCCGCCAACGGCAGAAAGGCAACCCAATCATCCTGATCCGCAGACACAAAACACCTCAAATAAGTCTCCAAAGTTTGATTAGTTCGCTCCATCTGGCCATTGGTCTGAGGATGGAATGCAGACGAAAAGGACAAATCAATGCCCAACCTGGCACAGACTGCCCGCCAAAATCTAGACACGAACTGGGTACCCCTGTCAGAAACGATGTTTTCCGGAATACCATGCAAGCGAACCACATTTTGAAAAAACAGAGGGACCAACTCGGATGAGGAAGGCAACTTAGGCAATGGCACCAAATGAACCATTTTAGAAAAACGGTCACACACCACCCAGATGACAGACATCTTCTGAGAAACAGGGAGATCCGAGATAAAGTCCATAGAGATGTGCGTCCAAGGCCTCTTCGGAATAGGCAAGGGCAACAACAACCCACTAGCCCTAGAACAACAAGGCTTGGCCCGAGCACACACATCGCAAGACTGCACAAAAACACGCACATCTCGAGACAGGGAAGGCCACCAGAAGGATCTAGCCACCAAATCTCTGGTGCCAAAAATTCCCGGATTACCTGCCAGAGTAGAAGAATGAACTTCCGAGATGACTCTAGTGGTCCACTCGTCAGGAACAAACAGTCTACCAGACGGACAATGATCAGGCCTATCCGCCTGAAATTCTTGCAAAGCACGTCGCAAATCTGGAGAGACAGCAGACAAAACCACTCCATCCTTAAGGACACCAGCAGGTTCAGAATTCCCAGGAGAGTCAGGCTCAAAACTCCTAGAAAGAGCATCTGCTTTCACGTTCCTAGAACCCGGTAAGTACGAGACCACAAAATTAAACCGGGAAAAGAACAACGACCAACGTGCCTGTCTAGGATTCAGGCGCCTGGCAGACTCCAAATAAATTAAATTCTTGTGATCAGTCAAAACTACCACCTGATGTCTGGCACCCTCAAGCCAATGACGCCACTCCTCAAATGCCCACTTCATGGCCAAAAGCTCCCGATTACCAACATCATAGTTTCGCTCGGCGGCCGAAAATTTTCGCGAAAAGAACGCACAAGGTCTCATCACTGAGCAGTCGGAACTTTTCTGCGACAAAACCGCCCCCGCTCCGATCTCGGAAGCATCAACCTCAACCTGAAAGGGAAGAGAAACATCAGGCTGGCGCAACACAGGGGCAGACAAAAAGCGGCACTTAAGCTCCCGAAAGGCCTCCACGGCAGCAGGGGACCAATTGGCAACATCAGCACCCTTTTTAGTCAAATCCGTCAGAGGTTTAGCAACGCCAGAAAAACCAGCTATAAATCGACGATAAAAATTAGCAAAGCCCAAGAATTTCTGGAGACTCTTCAGAGAAGTAGGCTGCGTCCAGTCCTAAATAGCCCGAACCTTGACAGGGTCCATCTCAATAGAAGAAGGGGAAAAAATATACCCCAAAAATGAAAATTTTTGAACCCCAAAAACACACTTTGAACCCTTTACACACAAAGAATTCTCCCGCAAAACCTGAAAAACCTTCCTGACCTGCTGAACATGAGACTCCCAGTCATCAGAAAAAATCAAAATATCATCCAAGTACACAATCATAAATTTATCCAAATATTCCAGGAAAATATCATGCATTAAGGACTGAAAGACAGAAGGTGCATTAGAAAGGCCGAAAGGCATTACCAAATACTCAAAATGGCCCTCAGGCGTATTAAATGTGGTCTTCCACTCATCCCCCTGCTTAATTCGCACCAAATTATACGCCCCACGAAGATCAATCTTAGAGAACTACTTAGCCCCCCTTATGCGAGCAAACAAATCAGTCAGCAAAGGCAACGGATACTGATATTTGACTGTAATTTTATTCAGGAGACGATAATCAATACAAGGCCTCAGAGAGCCATCCTTTTTAGAGACAAAGAAAAAACCGGCTCCTAAAGGTGATGAAGAAGGACGAATATGTCCCTTTTCCAGGGACTCCTTAATATACTCGCGCATAGCAGCATGTTCAGGTACAGATAGGTTAAACAAACGACCCTTTGGAAATTTACTGCCAGGAATCAGATCTATGGCGCAATCACAATCCCTGTGAGGAGGGAGTGAACCAATCTTAGGCTCTTCAAAAATATCACGATAATCAGACAAAAATGCCGGAATCTCAGATGGAATAGATGACGAAATGGACACCATAGGAGTGTCCCCATGAGCCCCCGAAATCCCCAGCTTAACACAGACATAGCCTTCCAGTCAAGGACTGGGTTATGAGACTGTAACCATGGTAATCCAAGCACCAAAACATCATGTAAATTGTACAACACAAGGAAGCGAATCACCTCCTGATGGTCTGGAGTCATACGCATAGTCACTTGCGTCCAGAACTGTGGTTTATTACAAGCCAAAGGTGTAGAATCAATACCCTTCAGAGGTATAGGGACTTCCAGAGGCTCTAAATCAAACCCACAGCGCCTGGCAAAGAACCAGTCCATAAGACTCAGAGCGGCGACCGAGTCCACATAGGCATCCACGGTAATAACTGATAATGAACAAATCAAGGTTACAGACAAAATAAATTTGGACTGTAAAGTGCCAATTGAAATGGACTTGTCAACCTTCCTAGTACGCTTAGAGCATGCCGATATAACATGAGCAGAATCACCACAATAGAAGCATAACCCATTTTTACGCCTATAATTCTGCCGCTCGCTTCTGGACATAACTCTGTCACATTGCATTTTCTCTGGCGTCTCTTCAGAAGATACCGCCAAATGGTGCACGGGTTTGCGCTCCCGCAAACGCCGATCAATCTGAATTGCCATTGTCATGGACTCATTCAGACCTGTAGGCGCAGGGAACCCGACCATAACATCTTTAACGGCATCAGAAAGGCCCTCTCTGAAATTTGCCGCTAAGGCGCACTCATTCCACTGAGTAAGCACAGACCACCTACGAAATTTTTGGCAGTATATCTCCGCTTCATCTTGCCCTTGAGATAGGGCTATCAAAGCTTTTTCAGCTTGAATCTCCAAATTAGGTTCCTCATAAAGCAACCCTAAAGCCAGGAAAAACGCATCCACATTGAGCAACGCAGGATCCCCTGGTGCCAATGAAAATGCCCAATTTTGAGGGTCACCTCGCAGCAAAGAGATTACAATCTTAACCTGCTGGACAGGATCTCCTGAGGAGTGAGGTCTGAGAGAAAGGAATAATTTACAATTATATTTGAAATTCAAAAACCGAGATCTATCTCCGGAAAACACCTCTGGTGTAGGGATTTTAGGTTCAGAAATAGGAGCATGTATAACAAAATCTTGTAAATTTTGAACCTTCGTAGCAAGATTATTTAAACCTGCAGCCAAACTCTGGACATCCATGTTAAACAGCTAAGGTCAGAGCCATTCAAGGGTTAAGAGGAGGTAAGAAGCAGCTAGACAGCAATTAAGGGCTAGGCAGCAAAACTCTGAGGGAAAGAAAAAAAAAAAAATTTCCCTTCAACACTTCTTTTTCTCCTGCTTCAGCCCAAACAATTAACACTTTGCTGGCCGGTCATACTGTCATGGTTCCCAATGGCAAGGGAACGTAAAAAAACACATAAGTAACGAACGAGCTCTCGGGTGATGGAAACTCGAGTTGACCGTGAGCTAAATCTACCACACAACTAACAGTAGCCAGGGAGCATACCTACGGCTTCCTATATGCCACGCGCCAGCCGGAGGACTAACTACGCCTGGTAGAGGAAGAAACAGACCTGGCTTACCTCTAGGGAAATACCCCAAAAGATGATAGCAGCCCCCCACATGTAATAACGGTGAATTAAGAGGAAAAGACATACACAGTATGAAAGTAGATTTAGCAAAGAGAGGTCCACTTACTAGATAGCAGAAGGATACAAAAGAGGACTTCACGGTCAACTGAAAAACCCTTTCAAAAACCATCCTGAAATTACTTTAAGACTCCTGTGTCAACTCATGACACAGGAGTGGCAATTTCAGCCCGCAAGAGCTTCCAGCTACAGAGAATTACAAAAACTGCAAACTGGACAAAAGGTACAAAACAAAAGGACAAAGTCCACTTAGCTGATCAGCAGACTAGTAGCAGGAACATGCAACCAAGGCTCTGGTTACAATGATGACCGGCAAGGAAATGACTGGAGAGCAAGGCTAAATAGGAAACTCCCAAACACTGATGGAAGCAGGTGAACAGAAGAAGCAAAGTGCAAACAAGTCACCAGTGCCACCAGCAACCACCAGGGGAGCCCAAAAAGCGGATACACAACAGATTACCCTCCTTGTGAAGTGTGTCAATGACTGCCTTCTGGACATCTGTCAAGTCAGCAGTAGTGTTGAGCATTCCGATACCACAAGTATCGGGCATCGGCCGATATTCGCGGTATCGGAATTCCGATACCGAGTTCCAATACTTTCAGTATATCGGATACCGGAATCGGAAGTTCCCATAATGCAAAGAGACAGAATTCAGCCAATGAGGAATCATTAGAAGTGTGGGCACATCCTGTTCTGCATGTTAGGCATGTAACTACTGGCATGGCTGTGATTGGCTGCTGAAATGATGTCATAATGCACTATAAAAGTCGCCACCGCCATTTTGGGTTCATTCTGCTGTGAATTCAGTTAGGAACAGGATGCTGTGTTCTGACTGAGGGATAGTATAAGATAGCAATTTGCTTCATTGTGCTTTACCCAGGCTAATTTAGCAACCGCTGTGTGAGAACCTTGTTTTTGCCTTGCAGCGCTGTTCACGGCTGTCTGCAAGGTGTCTGTGTGAGTGCAGCTCACTCTGTAGTCTGGTCTGCAGCCACTGCTGGTTGTAGTCAGCTCAGAGTGCGTCACTGCCTCATACTGTTCCATTGTCCTTTCTTCAATTAGTGCAGCCTGCTACACATTTTTTCAAATTTATCCTATTAGTGGCTTTCCATCCGTATCCTGCTAGATTGTGGAAAAACACTATATAGGAGTACATAGAGGAGCTTTTTTGCTGCTGAGGATGATGAAGAAGAAAGTGTGGGAGAAGTTAAAAAGAAGGTGAAGAGCATGGAAGTAGTGAAACATAAATATCTGACAAAATATAAAAAATCTTAACATAGGCAATATCTTTGTAACTCCGAAGTCTTAAAAAAAAAACTTAATTCCTGCTATTCCATTTGATTGGGCTAAACCAATATGCCTTTAATGTCTCCTCCACCTCCCCCAATACATCCTACATTATTCTTATTTGTTTTCCTTCATGTAGAATTAACCTACAAGGAAAGAAAGGGTATTTTTTTAATTTCGATATTTTTTGTCCTATTGACTTGCATTGGTATCGGGAATCGGTATCGGCGATATCCGATATTTTTTGAATATCGGCCGATCCAATCCGATACCGATACTGCTGGATATCGGAAGGTATCGCTCAACACTAGTCAGCAGTCTTCCTCATGATTGTGGAGCCTACTGAAACAGATTAAGGGACCTTTTTAAACACTTAGGAAGCCTTTGCACCTGTTTTTTTCTAATTATTCTAATTTTCTGAGATAATGACTTTTGGGTTTTCATTAGATTGGCTGTAAGCCATAATCATCAACAGTAACAGAAATATACACTTGAAATAGATCACCCTGTTTGCAATGACTCTATATAATATATGAGTTTCACTTTTTGGATTGAAGAACTGAAATAAATTTACTCTTTGATGATATTCTAATTTTGGTGGAAGCACCTGTATTTGTTAAACACACACTTGTTCAGTTGGCTGTATATGTCCAAAAACATTACTGAAACAAGGACTGTTAAGTAACCAGATAGAAAGTGTTAGGGCTAGCGGAACGCACCGAGTAAATATAGATGTTATTATTGGTGCGTTCGCAGCCCGGGGTCCACCGTGCAGGAGGAACCTGCTGCTTGCAAATGACGGCACTATATGGCGGTTTAAGCGAACAGAGTCACACGGAAACAAGACGCTGTGCCCTGTTAATCCCACAGGAGTTCACAGCTAACTGCAAAGCTGAAGGCAGTCTGTGGTCACGCAAACATACAATCTCCTCGCCGGAGGTGCCGGCATTCTAGGGGCTTGTTTCAGCCGAGTCCCTGAACACACATAAATGTGACCACACTGGCGCATGCACATAACAGATTTCATACTAGCGCATGGCCGTGCGGCCATGCAAACCCTTTATAGCTGCAGCAGGTACATGACCTTCCAAGAAGGACCAATGAGAGGCTACCACAGAGCCTGAGCACCTTCAGGACCTTCCTGGAGGACCAATGGGTTTTGCTGCAGTATCAAAGCATGTGACCCTCGACCTCCAATAAGAGATCTCACCCTGGGCATGCTCAGAAGGTGAAAAGGAGGACTAAGTCCCAAAAGCATCTGCTCACCGCTGCCCAGCACTGGTCTTAATGACAAAACCTGGAAGAACAGCAGTAACCAGTCACAGAGTATCTGCCTGAGTCAGACGCTGGGACTGACGTCTCCGCTGAGCAGGCTCCACTGTGGCTGGTGAAGGATGGGAGACCGTAGTGGAGATGGCTTGAGATTCCCCCTGTGCAGAGGTGGGAATTCGACACCTAACATTGCCCCCCTCCTTGGACATCACCACGTTTGAATGCAGCAATGAGCTGCGGAGCTCGAATATGCTCAGCAGGCTCCCAGGACCTGTCCTCTGGGCCATAACCCCTCCAATCCACCAAATAAATTTTTTTGCCACGCACCACCTTGCGTCCCAAGATAGCGTTCACCTCGTAATCATCCGAAGATGAACCCGATGTCCCTGCAGATGACTCAGAAAACTGGGACATGTATACGGCTTTAAGAGGGACACATGAAAGGTGTCGGTGATACCCAGGTGTGGAGGAAGGGCCAGAAGGTAGACCAGAGGGTTAACCTGTTTGAGGACCTTGAAGGGACCCAAGTAGCGAGGTGCAAACTTAGTGGACTCAACTCGCAGCCTGATGTTACGGGCGGAGAGCCACACTAAGTCGCCAGGAGCAAAGATCGGAGCGGGGCGCAGATGTGCATCGGCGGGGAACCTCATTCTCTCCTTGGAGGCCCGGGTGGCATCCTGAGTGCGGTCCCAAATGTCCCGTGCCTCCACAGCCCAGTCTTCCACCCTGGAGTCAGCAGAAGACACGGGCATAGGCACAGGAACCCGCGGATGCTGACCGTAATTAAGGAGGAATGGAGTCTGACCAGTGGAGTCGGCTACGGCGTTGTTAAGCACAAACTCCGCCCACGGTAGCAAGGATGCCCAGTCATCCTGCCTAGCAGAAACAAAATGTCGCAGATATGTGACCAGAGTCTGGTTGGTCCTCTCTACCAACCCATTTGTCTTGGGATGATATGCTGAAGAGAGATTCAACTCAATGCTGAGTAGACGACACAGCTCTCTCCAGAACCGAGATGCAAACTGGAGACCCCGGTCACTGACAATTTTGTCCGGCATACTGTGTAGGTGAAAGACATGTTTAATAAACAACGTTGCCAGAGCCCGTGCAGAAGGTAGCCGTGGAAGAGGCACCAAATGCACCATTTTAGAAAAATGTTCGATGATCACCCAAATAATGGTGCAGCCATGGGACTTGGGTAAACCCATCACAAAGTCCATCCTGACCATCTCCCAGGTCCTGTCTGCCACCGGCATGGGATAAAGTAAGCCAGCTGGCCGTTGTTGAGGAGAATTATTTTTGGCGCAGGAGACACACGCCCGAATATAGTCTCCGATGTCACGGGTCATATGCGGCCACCAGTGCGTCCTTGCCAGAAGCTCAGATGTCCTTTTGTTCCCAAAGTGTCCACCCACCCTGGACAAGTGAGCCCAAGAGAGATCCTCCGGTTGAAAATTTGCTGGCATGAAAGTCTTACCCAGGGGCACAGACTCTAGCAAAACCGGAGCCACGGTCCTCTGACTCTCAGAAGGGACAATAAGCCGAGGTTCCTCCTCCTCCTCCTCTGCTGATGACACTACAGAGCGGGAGAGAGCCTCGGCAGGAATGTTCTTCTCCCCGGAGAGAAAATGGAGGGTGAAATGGAACTGGGAGAAGAACAGGGACCATCTGGCCTAGCGAGAATTTAGCTGCTGGGCAGTCTGAATATAGACCAAGTTCTTGTGGTCGGTGAAAACTTGGAAGGGAAAACGAGCCCACTCTAAGAGATGTCTCCACTCCGAGAAGGCCAACTTCATAGCTAGCAACTCCCTGTCCCCGATGGAATAATTCTTCTCCGCCAGTGTGAAGGTCTTTGAGAAAAAGAAGCAGAGATGCTTCCGACCTTGAGCATCCTTTTGGAATAGGACTGCTCCAGCACCGACAGATGAGGCATCCACCTCCATTATGAAAGGTTTATCTACATCAGGGCGATGTAGAATGGGAGCACTAGCAAAGTGGGACTTAATAGAGAGGAACGCCTTGGAGACCTCTTCCGACCACAACTTGGGATTTGCTCCCTTTTTGGTGAGGGCAACCAAAGGACCTACCAAAGTTGAGAAGTGGGGAATGAACTGGCGATAGTAATTAATGAACCCCATAAAGCGCTGCACCGCTTTGAGAGAATGGGGTTCTTGCCAGTCCATCACAGCCTGTAGCTTGGCAGGATCCATAGCCAATCCTTGGGCTGAGATGATATAGCCCAGGAAAGGCAAAGACTCCTGCTCAAACACACACTTCTCCAACTTGGCATAGAGGGAATTTGCCCGTAGGAGGTTAAAAACTTTGCACACATCTCTCCGGTGGGAGTCTATATCTGGAGAGTAGATGAGAATATCATCCAGGTAGACTACAACCGAGGTGGAGAGCATATCCCGGAAGATATCGTTTACAAAGTCTTGGAAAACGGCGGGGGCATTACAAAGCCCAAAGGGCATCACCAGATATTCATAGTGCCCATCCCTGGTGTTAAAAGCCGTCTTCCATTTGTCCCCCTCACGGATGCGAATCAGGTTGTAAGCACCCCGCAGATCTAGTTTAGTAAACACTCTTGCTCACCGAAGCCTGTCAAAAAGCTCAGATATCAGCCACAGAGGGTACTTGTTCTTAACGGTGATGGCATTAAGACCCCTGTAATCTATTCTCCGTTCTTCTTCTGCATGAAGAAGAAACCAGCCCCTGCAGGTGACACAGACTTCCTAATGAATCCCCTTGCCAGATTCTCCTGGATGTACTGAGACATTGCCTCTGTCTCTGGGAGAGAGAAAATAGGTAGACTCGACCCCGGGGAGGCTCAGCACCAGGCAAGAGGTCAATAGGACAGTCATTGGGGCGGTGAGGCGGAAGAGTCTCCACAGCCCTTTTGGAGAACACGTCTGCATAGGGCCAATATTGCTTGGGGAGAGAGGAGAGATCTGCGGGTACCTCTGTAGTAGCAACCTGAACGCATTCCCTCTGACATCTACCCCCACAAGATTCACTCCATCCCAAAATCCTGCCTGTGGACCACTCAATATGAGGAGAGTGGTACCGTAGCCAAGGTATCCCTAAGAAGACCTCATCAATTCCCTCAGGAATGACGAGCAGAGATATTATCTCCTGAGGAGATGGCGACATGGATAGAGTAAATGGGATGGTCTGGTGTGTAATCTGTGAGGGCAGTGTCGACCCATTCACCACTCATATGGTCACTGGTTGGGCGAGCTTCACCAGAGGTATTGCGTGTCGTTGGGCGAAGGCAGAAGACATAAAATTGCCCTCCGCCCCAGAATCCACGCAAAGCTCTACTGAATGAGTGGATCGGCCAATGCTAATTGTCCCCTTAAAGGACAATTTGGAGGCAAACGTCGCCGTATCTAGTGAACCTCCACCTACTACCACTAGACGCTGACGTTTCCCCGACCGCTGAGGACATCTGGTGGCAAAATGTCCTGACTGCCGGCAAATATGACAGACCCTAAGTGAACGAGCGGTCCGGGACTTAGGTCCCGCTCGTAGCAGCTCCATGGCCTCATGTGACTCGGGTGCCTGGACCGCAGATTCCAAAGGTTTGGCGAAGGTGGGAGCCAGCCAAAACCTCTGCCTACACTGGGCTTGCTCTAACCTCCGCTCATTAAAACGGAGGTCAATACGAGTAGATACAGCTATTAACTACTCCAGTGTGGCGGGAATCTCCCTAGTGGCCAGAGCGTCCTTAACATGGTCAGCCAGCCCCCTCCAAAATATAGGGATGAGGTCTTTATCCGACCACTCCAGCTCAGATGCTAAGGTGCGGAAGTGGACGGCAAAATGGCTGACCAAGGATGAGCCCTGAGTCAATGCCAACAGTTGGAGCGCCATATTATGGGTGACTCAAGGTCCTAAAAAGACCTGTTTCAGAGTGCTCAGAAACAGCGGAGCACTCTGCACCACATGATCGCCACGCTCCCACAGCAGCGTAGCCCACTCCCATGCCCTGTCCGACAGGAGAGACATAATGAATCCCACCTTTGCCCGCTCTGTAGGGAAGCGTGCAGCCAGGAGCTCGAGGTGTATAAAGCACTGGCTCACGAAACCCCTACATGATTTGCCATCACCAGAGAATTTTTCTGGCAGCGGGAGGCGAGATAGTGTCGGAACAGGAGTGGCAGTGGACAAAGCTGCTGCAGCCACGCTAGCAGCCTGAACAGCTACTGCGGTAACATCCACAGCTGAGGTTGTGCACTCGAGAGGCGCTAACCTACCCTCCAGCTGCTGGATGTACCGCAAAGATTGCGGTTTGTCCACCATTGCTAGCCAGACCCTGGTGCTAGTATTATGTTAGGGCTAGCGGAACGCACCGAGTAAATATAGATGTTATAATTGGTGCGTTCGCAGCCCAGGGTCCACCGTGCAGGAGGAACCTGCTGCTAGCAAATGACGGCACTATATGGCGGTTTAAGCAAACTCTGTTACTTCACAGAGTCGCACGGAAACAAGACGCTGTGCCCTGTTAACCCCACAGGAGTTCACAGCTAACTGCAAAGCTGAAGGCAGTCTGCGGTCACGCAAACATACAATCTCCTCACCGGAGGTGCCGGCATTCTATGGGCTTATTTCAGCCGAGTCCCTGAACACACATAAATGTGACCACACTGGCACATGCACATAACAGATTTCATACTAGCGCATGGCCGTGCGGCCATGCAAACCCTTTACAGCTGCAGCAGGTACATGACCTTCCAAGAAGGACCAATGAGAGGCTACCACAGAGCCTGAGCACCTTCAGGACCTTCCTGGAGGACCAATGGGTTTTGAGGGTCAAAGCATGTGACCCTCGACCTCCAATAAGAGATCTCACCCTGAGCATGCTCAGAAGGTGAAAAGCAAGACTTAGTCCCAAAAGCGTCTGCTCACCGCTGCCCAACACTGGTCTTAATGGCAGAACCTGGAAGAACAGCAGTAACCAGTCACAGAGTATCTGCCTGAGTCAGACGCTGGGACCGACGGCTTCGCTGAGCAGGCTCCACTGCGGTTGGAGGAGGATGGGAGACCGCAGTGGAGATGGCTTGAGTTTCCCCCTGTTCAGAGGTGGGAACTCGACACCTAACACAAAGTATGCTAAATGTGTTGTCTTTCAGCTGGTTTTACACATTTCCAGAATTTCATCTTTTAATGACCTTTTTCACTAATGTTATTTTTGAGGAAGATGTAATTTAAAAATATACAGATATCAAGATTTTTCAAACATAGCATGTTGGTTAATGATGTTTTTGTGGTATTTTCTTCATTTTCAAGTCACAGGAGTTTAATCAAAGTATGCTGTATTCAGGGTGTAGGTTTTTTCATTTTATTAATAGGATTTAAGAACACACAGAAAGATATTTGTACAAAATTACCACAACATTTTTTTTCCAGAATAACTTTAAACTATAGGAATTGTTTTTTTGTTTACAAGTATTTTAAAGAACCAAACAACTGCCTTGAAAGGAGACCATTGGCATAGGACTGGCATATGATATGCCTTACATTTTAACCCCTTAATGACTCAACTCCACTATAAATCGTCTCCCTGAGTTAGATGCGGGCTTGTAATCAGACCCCACAGCATTACCCTGCATATAATGGCTGAAGTATTCAGCTCTCATCTGCCTATCAGAGCCGCAAGTGGAGCGAAGCTCTTCCAGTGGCTGTTATCTTGTTAAATGCTGCTGACAGTCTGTGTCGGTGGCATTAATATCGCTTGCTGAGACAGTGGGGCTTTCCATTCTATCCCCTCATTAGCACTCCTGCTAGCCGATCGTAGAACACTGATGTGTTGCCATGAAAGCAAGGGGTTTGCTGAAGACCCCTGTGTCTGTCATCATGGTACTACTGTGAAAGTCAGCCTACTGTTGAGTGTTCATAGGAGACTGCGATTTCTGCTATATACAGCAGAAGAGACCAAGAAATACTGTGAAAATAAAAAATGTTTTAAGAAATCTGAAAAAATATAAAAAAATTAAAACCACCTTCTTTTTCCACATTAAAGTTAAGTAATAAAATAAAACACAAATATTTGGTATCGCTGCATTCGTAAAAGTCTGATCTATTATAATCTAAAATAAACTAATCCAATTGGTAAGTGGCGTAATGAGAACTGAAAAAGCCAGAATTGCAGTTTTTCAGCAGCTGCAACAACAACAAAAAAATATCAGTAAAAACATTGGCTAGGGGTGCAAAATACAAGCCCTCATTTAGCCCCATATCATAAAATTGAAAACAAGACAGCTCTCGGAATGTAGCAACACTAACCAAATTTTTTTTACAAATTTCTGAATTTTTATTCACCATTTAAATAAAGCAAAAACTATGCAAGCTTGGTATCTGTGTAATTGTACTGACGTGTAGCAAGTCATGCAATTTATACAGCAAGGTAAGGTTAACCATAAAATCAATGCTGTAAGTAAAAAGCAAAAACTTTTACAGAACTTCACTTTTTTGCTATTTCGCCACACTTTTTACTTTTTTTCACAGCTTTCCAGTAGATTACATGATGTAAGGAAAATACAACTCGTCCTGCAATAAATAAGCCCTCATACAGCTTTATCGATGAAAATATAAAAAAATGTACGGCTCTTGGAATAAGGCAAAGAAAAAACTAAATCGAAGAAATGGAAAACGGCCCCGTCCTTAAGAGATTATAGCACAAGCCAATGACAGGTGCATCCAAACATATATTTCTACACAACAATAAATGTTGACTTCAGCCAGCAAAAAAGAAACTGTATGCAACAGTATGTCAGCTTTATAAAGTTACTTAGAAATCAAGTACAAAGATGGCAGAAGAGCTTAAAGAGGTTTCCAAGGATTAACTTTAATGACTCCATAGGCTTTGGTGAAATTACCAAAATGAGGTGCACTTACACACCACTCCACCACACCATGCTCCTGTTTTGCATCTCCACTAAAGCCTCTGATCTTTGTTGATAGACTGTAGTGATGTTTTCAGGACTACAGTACGGGACTCCTGCAGCTTGTCTTTGGGTCAGCCGTTTTGTATTGAATACATCAGCATCAGTTCTGAGCCGAGTGGATAGATGCAGAGGACATGTTCTATTCCCAGAATATCACATGCAATCCTGGCAAACATTTTTAACTCTACGTACTTTGTTTTTAAAAATATACATTTATATTTTCTTTTTTTTGTTTAACATAATTATAATAATAATATTTATTTATATACTGTCAATATATTCGGCAGCGTTTTACAGTTCAATACAATTACAACATAATGAATACCTTTGTAAAACTGATTCTGTAACTAAGTTTATGTGCCAAAATACCTGTTTAAGTTGGTGTGAAAAAATTTTGAAAATCTCCACAAACATGCCAAACCTCTTCTCTAGAAAGGCCCTCATTTTTTCTTTGTAAATTAACCCCTTAACATCCAGTGATGGACACAGTGATTTTTTTTTTTACAAACTTTGGATTTTTTTAACCACTTAGATAAAAAAGAACCTAGATATGTTTGGTGTCTATGAACTCGTAATAGGCACTGCTCCTAATAGCCAGTTTCCTACTCCACACTGATGAGGGGCAAATACCCCGAAACAGCTGTCTGTGGATGGATACCATGTTTTGGCATAGGTGGTTTTCATTTTTGGATGCTGCCGTTCCCGTGGTTGTTCCTTCCCGGTGAAAGACATGGCTATTCATTGCTTGCATTGAGAAACACGTGATGGTGTCTCCGCAGGTTTTATACATGCATATGAACTCGTAATGACCTGGAGAATCACAATGGAAGGTCATTTGTAGAATCTTGTGTACCTTGTAAAAAAGCCAAAAAAAAGTGTGGGATTCCCATTTTTTTTTCAATTTCACCGCATTTGGAATTTTTTTACCATTTTCTATTAGACGACAAGGTAAAACCAGCGGTGTCATCCAAAAGTACAACTCATCCCACAAAAAACAAGCCCTCACATGGCCATTTTGACCAAAACATAAAAAAGTTATGGCTCTGGGAAGAAGGGGAGCAAAAAAAGAGAATGCAAAACCAAAAATATTCCTAGTCGTTAAGGGTTAATTAAATGGAACCTGTCACCCCTAAAATCGAAGGTGAGCTAAGCCCACTGGCATCAGGGGCTTATCTACAGCATTCTGTAATGCTGTAGATAAGCCCCCGATGTATCCTGAAAGATGAGAAAAAGAGGTTAGATTATACTCACTTGGGCGGGCGGCCCGATCCGGGGCCTCCCATCTTGTTGCAATGACGTCCTCTTCTTGTCTTCATGCTGTGGCTCCGGCGCAGGCGTACTTTGTCTTGCTTGTTGAGGGCAGAGCAAAGTACTGCAGTGCGCAGGCGCCGGGCCTCTCTGACCTTTCCCGGCACCTGCACACTGCAGTACTTTGCCCTCAACAGGGCAGACAAAGTACGCCTGCGCCGGAGCCATAGCATGAAGACAAGAAGATGGGAGACCCCGGACCGCAACGCCCATTGGACCGGACGAAGCGGGACCGCCCCTGGGTGAGTATAATATAACCTTTATTTCTCATCTTTCAGGATACATCGGGGGCTTATCTACAACATTACAGAATGCTGTAGATAAGCCCTGATGCCGGTGGGCTTAGCTCACCTTCGATTTTGGGGGTGACAGGTTCCCTTTAAGCTCTTATCTATTTTAGTGAAATCTATGTACGCTTTAGAATACGATGAAAATGTTTGGTGAAAAAATGGGAAGCTCTTTCGCTACCCGGCGATTTTCCATTTTTTCAATTTTGTTTTTTCCTCTCATTCTTCCAAAAGCCATAATTTTTTTTTCTGGCCATATAGTCATATGATGGCTAGTTTCTTTGTGGGACAAGTTGTAATTTTGAATTTTTGAATAACACCATTCATTTTACTATACTATGAAATTGCAAAGGAAGAACATTTCCACAATTATTTTTTAGGTTTATTATTTACCATGCTAACTATATGGTAAAATTGACATGGCAGTATAAGTCCACAGGTCAGTATGAGTAGAAAGATATCAAACATATATAGTTTCGTTTTACTTAGATGGTGAAAAAAATCAGAAATTTGTAAAAAAAACAAACAAACTTTTTTTTTCCATTTTCTGAGACCCATAACGTTTCCATTTTAGGGATTTAGGGCTAATAATGGTTAATTTTTTGAGCCATGAGCTGATGTGTTTATTGATACCATTTGAAGGTAAATGTAATGTTTTGATTGTCTGTTGTTGCATTTTATTGCAAAGTAACAGAGGCCAAAAAGCAATAATTCTGGTGTTTCAATTTTTTCTCCTTGCGTTGCTTAAATTAGTTACTTAAAATTTTGATATATCAGATATTTCTGAACGTAGCGATACCAAATATGTGTATTTTTTCAACTGTTTTTTTTTATGGCCAATTTGAACTTCTTTTTTAAAAATTTTGAAACACTTTTTTTTTTATTTTTTTTTTCCTATTTTCAATAGGAGACTTGAAGCTGCGATCGTCCGATAGCCTGTGCTATACATATCAGTGCTTCAGCTTTGAACCACCTGCAGCTGTTTGAGGTACTTGATGCCAATCAAGTGCTGGGAAAGATGTGGGCTCGGCGTGAGATCCCACATTAAAGGCCGCGACACTACCTTTGATGTACATGTATGTCAAAGGTAGTGAAAGGGTTAAACTTTTTTCTCTCTTCATTCTTTATTTATGTATTTTTTAAAGTTTAGTGAAATACTCAACCTCAGTAGAGTTATAAATTGTAATTCTTTTGCATTTATTTGTTTTAGCTTCTTCCAATTAATTGAAAATGAACACATTTCTGTTGTAATCATCATTAGTACATTTAATGTTTACAGATGTATCTGAACTCAGGGGGACCTGACTGAGACACAGATTTGTGTTTTAGAGCCCATTCACTTGCCAACTCTAGTATAATTGTTCGGGGTCTGGTGAGTGTGATTCTTTTGCGGGTAAACCAATATTAGCAATCAGTCCACATATATTGAGAATAATAATTGTACATTTAAGTAGGCAATTTAAACCAGAGTAAATATGGTATGTACCTACCACTATAGGACTGGTATATACTGTATGGTTGTTCACGATAAGAACAGCAGCTCAGATAAGAAAATGTACTACTCAGCCAGTAATAGGACTAAGGCCGGTGTCACACTTGAGAGTGCAATGCAAGAAATTCACGCGAATCTCTCACATCAATACCCACCACTAGCGCCAGCACTTGGGGCCGGAGTGTGCGGCTGCATGTATTTTTTATGCAGCCACACACTCCGGTCCTGAGTGCCTGCGGCAGTGCCAGGTATTGATGCGAGAGACTCATGCGAGTTTCTCGCATTGCACTCTCAAGTGTGACACCGGCCTTACACAAAATGTATTTACAAAATTAAGATAAAATATAATTTATTGAAAAATGCAAATTAAAATGTAAATATATTAATTAGTCAGTAGATGACACTTCATAATAACAAATATTTCATCAAGTAATAAGGCTTACAATCTCCAATAAGAATTGATACCACATCTATTTGTCATATTCATGGTAGGCCTTTTTCAATCATCTTGATATTTCCAGTACCTGAAAAACTGGTACCAGAGGTATTGTCGGGACTCTGAACATTTTTTACCTTTTGTGCATTACTGCCATTTTCCAAGATGGCATCTTTGGTCTCATGTGCACTGTGTCTTCCTGCTATAAAACTCCACCCCAGCCTTCAGTCTGTGCTAGAGTATTCTGCCTTGCATCCAGCTCCTGACCTCTGATTACTCCCTGGCTATATACCTGCTCCTGTGAACCTGTGTGGTGATCCTGCTACTCTGCTCTTAGTTCCTGCTGCATACACCATTTCCAGTAATCCTCCTTCATCTGCTGCTCGTATTTACTTCCATCTGCATTTGCTGGACATGTAAGCATTTGCTGCTCTGCAAAAACCTGAGACAATTAACCAGGCCTCCCTGGTTGAGCTAAGATATTATTTGAACTGCCTTATAAGCTTATCTATCTATGTTTGGACTAGGACAAGGATTTATTCGTGTCAAGTATCCTCAAGAATAACTGTGCTTCATAGACTTTCTGCGTGATTGCATTTTCCTCTGAAGTTTCCTATAGACTGCTGAGCTGCATTTGATATTTACTCCAAGTGTTGTGGACTTGAGTTTCTCTCTGCCCCTGTTTGAATCACCATGTGATAATATAGACTTTACCACTTATAAAACTGTGTCCTGTAGTTGTCTTGTTCCACGCAAAGAGTCTCCTGAGTTATCCCCTATAATAATTACAGGATACTCTAGCCATAAAAAAAGGAGACTGCTGGAACAATGACTGCAGAAAGCAGACTAGAGCAGGTGTTTTCCATAATTAGATCACTGCAGAAAGATGTTGAAGGTCTGCAAAAGAAGTTTGGAAGCTTTGAACATAATCGACAAGTGTTTGGACAGACTTTGCAGGACTTAAGCAACCGCATGGCAGCCCAGGAAAACAAACTTGCTGGCACAGAGTCCCAGTATGGATGGGCTTTTCAGGACATAAGCACGCAAATAGCAGCACAAGCGACTTTACCCTCTGGGCAACCGCCACCAGCTAGCCCACCTAAGTTGCCCCCATTCAGATTTAATGGTGATCCCGACAAATTTTGTGGCTTTGTGAATCAATGTATGCTACATTTTGATGTGCATGCTGACCATTCTCCTACTGATAGATCCAAACTATTGTGTGTAATAATGCTACTGACCTCACGAGCGCTCACCTGGGTGAATCCGATGATTGAGTCTCGTGACACACGGTTAAATAACTTGGATGATTTCTTGGCCGCTATGGCATTAATGTTTGATGACCCTAATCGCCGTGCAACTGCTGAATCTGCTTTGTTGTCTTTACGCCAGGCTAAACGTTCTGTTATTGAGTATGCCACTGAATTCAGGAGATTAGCGGTAGATACCAATTGGGACAGTTATGCACAATTGCCTATTTTTAAAAGGGGTCTGTCTAGTATTACAAAAGATAAACTAGCTCGCTCTGAGTCACCCCAAGAGCTAGAGACATTTATACAGCATTGTGTGCGCATAGACATTCGCCTTACTGAGCGTAGGCAGGAGAAATTTGCTGCTTATAACCGTATTTCTAACTTTTCCCTTCCTTCCAAAGAGCCTGCAGGTAAAACCTCTCGGGAGGTGGAGGAGGTGCCCATGCAAATTGATTCCGTTCAGAGGCGCGAGATCAATGAGTGCCGGGAGCATCACCTTCGTGAAAGTCTATGTTTCTACTGCGGCCCGTCTGACCACTTCTTGATCAATTGTCCTAAGTGTCCTAGACTGCCTAACAAGGTGCTAGCAGCAGTAGTAGCAGTAAGTTGTCATAACTGTGATGATGAATATGACATCTCTGAATGTAGCCTGCCTTTAAACGCTGTATTACATTCACTTTCTATGACTTCACCCCCCAAGGAGCTGAAGGAAAAGAACTCTCACTGTTCTCTCCCTATTAAGATCCTGTGTTCAGGAGAGTGGGTTTCCAGTGCAGCTATGATTGACTCTGGTGCAGGTGGCAATTTCATGGATATCGCATTTGCCAAGGAACATGGCATTGAAATTCAGCAAAGAGCCTGTCCAATTACCATGGAAACAGTGGATGGGTCACCTTTAATCTCTGGGCCTATGGATCAGGAGACCGTACCCCTTGAAATTGTGTTGGAGCCTAATCATCAGGAGCAACTTTCTTTCTTGCTAATTTCTTCTCCTCATTTTCCCGTGATTTTAGGCATTCCTTAGTTGCATTCTCAGAGCCCAATTATCAACTGGGAGACCAAGGAGATTACCTTTCCAACAAGGAGCAACTCAGCGTTAACAGAAGCTGTCCCGGAGTCCACGGCTACAGAAACACATGCACAGGTATTTACTTTACCTCCAGCATATAAAGAGTTCTCTGACATCTGTGACAAGAAGAATGCATATCAGCTTCCTCCACACAGGCATTATGACTGTCCCATTGAGCTGCTTCCTGGGGCAGCTATTCCTTTTGGTAACATATACCCTTTGGTGGCACCTGAGCTTCAAGCCTTAAAGGAGTATATTGATGAAAATCTGGCCAAAGGCTTCATAAGTCCTTCTTCCTCACCAGCAGGGGCACCTATATTTTTTGTAAAAAAGAACGATGGGACCCTGAGACCCTGTGTTGACTATCGGGAACTCAATAAGGTAACCGTACGAAACCGTTACCCTTTGCCTCTGATTCCCGAATTACTGGAAAGAGTCCGCCATGCTAAGGTGTTCTCTAAACTGGATCTTCGTGGGGCTTATAATTTGGTGAGTATTCGTCCAGGGGATGAGTGGAAGACAGAATTCAGTTGCCGGTATGGACACTTTGAATCTCTTGTGATGCCCTTCGTGCTTTGTAACGCCCCTGCAACATTTCAACACCTTGCTAATGACGTTTTCAGAGATTTGTTGGACCAGTTTGTGGTGATCTATTTGGACGATATACTAATCTTTTCTGACTCTCTACAGGAACATGAAGAACATGTCAAAACTGTTTTAAGACGTCTGAAAGAGAACCATCTGTATATTAAGCCGGAGAAATGCGAGTTCCATCGTTCTGAGATACAGTTCTTAGGTTATATCATCTCTCCCCAGGGGCTGAACATGGAATCTGGTAAGATTCAGTCTATCCTTGACTGGCCGGTACCCAAGAACGTTAAGGAGGTCCAACGTTTTATTGGTTTTGCAAATTTCTACAGACGCTTCCTTCGAAATTTTTCTGATATTGTCCGTCCCATTACTTCCTTGAAAAAGAAGGAAAAGCCCTTTAAGTGGTCATCACAGGCTCAAGAAGCTTTTGATCGGCTTAAGATCTGTTTCACATCAGCACCGCTGTTGATACACCCAGATCCAACACTTTCATTCATTGTGGAGGTGGACGCTTCTGATAATGCTTTGGGGGCTATTCTCTCCCAAAGAACTGGAGAGAAGGGTCTGCTACATCCTTGTGCTTTCTTTTCCCGTAGACTAACCTCAGCAGAGAAGAATTACGATGTGGGAGACAAGGAATTGCTAGCTATTATTGCGGCTTTCAAAGAATGGAGGCATCATCTGCAAGGAGCTGCACAACAGATCATAGTGCTAACTGACCATCGCAATTTAGAGTTCCTTAAATCCGCTAGATGTCTGTCTCCTTGTCAGGCTCGTTGGAACTTATTTTTAAATCAATTTAACTTTGTTATCTCGTACCGTCCAGGTTCTCGTAATGGGAAGGCTGATGCTTTATCCCGAATCCATGCTGCGGATTCCGTACCTGGAGCCCTGTCCAAGACCATTCTATCTGATGTCAATTTCATCGGAGTTATCCACGATCAGGACTTGTGGAAGGAGTGCAGGGAGGCCTATGACGGTGATGTATTTCTGGCCAATCCACATGTGGATATTAATCTTGTCTTTAAGGGTGGCATGTGGTTCAGAGATCGACGTATCTACGTCCCTGAGGTCGTCCGTCCAACAGATCCTCAAGTTGGTACATGACTCCAAGTTGGCTGGTCACAGGGGGGTACAGAAGACACAAGAGTTCCTGAGCCGATTCTTCTGGTGGCCAACTTGCCTGAAGGTTACCAAGGACTATGTTCTCTCTTGCGAGGTATGTGCCCATTACAAGACTCCTCATGTGACAACTATGGGTCTTCTACAACCATTACCTGTTCCATCCCGCCCTTGGGGGTCTATATCAATGGACTTTATTGTGGAGCTGCCTACATCGGGGGGCATGAATACAATCATGGTGGTAGTTGATCACCTGACTAAAGCTGCTCATTGTGTTCCATGCACCGGCCTCCCCTCAGCTAAAGATACAGTGAACTTGGTTATACAGAATGTCTTTCGGTTGCATGGGGTTCCGGATGAGATCATCTCTGACCGTGGAGTACAGTTCACTTCAAGTTTCTGGAAGGGGTTTTGCTCTGCACTCAATATTAATGTCTGTCTCTCTTCCGCTTACCATCCCCAGACAAATGGTCAGACTGAGCGTACCAACCAGACACTGGAACAATATCTAAGATGCTATGTCAGTAGTGTTGAGCGATACCGTCTGATACTTGAAAGTATCGGTATCGGAAAGTATCGGCCGATACCGGCAAAGTATCGGATCTAATCCGATACCGATACCAATACAAGTCAATGGGACTCAAGTATCGGACGGTATCCCTGATGGTTCCCAGGGTCTGAAGGAGAGGAAACTCTCCTTCAGGCCCTGGGAACCATATTAATGTGTAAAATAAAGAATTAAAATAAAAAATAATGATATACTCACCTCTCTGACGCAGCCTGGACTTTACCGCCGTAACCGGGAGCCTTCTTTGCTTAAAATGCGCGCTTTTAATGGTTTCCGTGACGTCACGGCTTCTGATTGGTCGCGTGCCGCCCATGTGACCGCGACGCGACCAATCACAACAAGCCGTGACGTAATTTTCAGGTCCTGAATGCCTAGAATTAGGCATCAGGACCTGAAAATTACGTCACGGCTTGTGATTGGTCACGTCGCGGTCACATGGGCGACGCGACCAATCACAAGCCGTGATGTCACGGGAGGCAGTAAACGCGCGCATTTTAAAATTACGTCACGGCTTCTGATTGGTCGCGTGCCGCCCATGTGACCGCGACGCAACCAATCACAAGCCGTGACGTAATTTTCAAATCCTGAATGCCTAGAATTAGGCATCAGGACCTGACAATTACGTCACGGCTTGTTGTGATTGGTCGCGTCGCGGTCACATGGGCGACGCGACCAATCACAAGCCGTGACGTCACGGGAGGCAGTAAATGCGCGCATTTTAAAATTACGTCACGGCTTCTGATTGGTCGCGTGCCGCCCATGTGACCGCGACGCAACCAATCACAAGCCGTGACGTAATTTTCAAATCCTGAATGCCTAGAATTAGGCATCAGGACCTGAAAATTACGTCACGGCTTGTTGTGATTGGTCGCGTCGCGGTCACATGGGCGGCACGCGACCAATCAGAAGCCGTGACGTCACGGAAACCATTAAACGCGCGCATTTTAAGCAAAGAAGACTCCCGGTTACGGCGGTAAAGTCCAGGGGCCTCTGGACAGGTGATTATATCAATATTTTTTATTTTAATTCTTTATTTTACATATTTTTATGGATCCCAGGGCCTGAAGGAGAGTTTCCTCTCCTTCAGACCCTGGGAACCATACACTGGAAACTTCCGATTCCGATTCCCGATACCACGAAATCAAACCATAGAAAAATGGAGTTCCATACATATAATATTAAGAATAATGAATTTTATTGAAACATATCAACAAATCACATACATTTAGCACAAAAGCTAAGAATAACAAAAGACCCTAGTTCAGAGATTGCTGCATACCCGGCACGATAAATGTATTGAAATGCACCCAGAGCATGGTAAAAAATCCACCATATACTAATTAATCCTATTTGCAAATGATGCTGAAAAAGATATACGTATCAGGCAGCATTCAATTTCCATCTGATAGTGCATGCCACAGGCATCATGAAAGTATCAAGTAATCATGTGAACATGTAGAAACACAAAGTGGCGTAGTCAAAGGAAAAGTTCCTTACCCATGTTGGAGAATAATCAGGTGCCGGGATGCCCGTGTGGAACCCCCTAAGTACTACCACGAAAGTATCGGATCTCGGTATCGGAATTCCGATACCCGCAAGTATCGGCCGATACCCGATACTTGCGGTATCGGAATGCTCAACACTATATGTCAGGCATCTCCAGGATGATTGGTTGGAGTTGCTGCCATTAGCCGAATTTTCATATAATAATTCTCACAGCGCCTCCACTAAATTTACACCTTTCTTTGCAAATCTGGGTTATCATCCGTGTATTTTACCTATGTCTCCAATTAATTCTCCGGTTCCGGCAGTGGAGGAAAGGCTGACTGCGATGAGACAAAATCTGGAGGTTCTGAAGGAATCCCTGACCACAGCTCAAGAACGTTATAAGTAGTGTTGAGCATTCCGATACTGCAAATATCGGGTATCGGCCGATATTTGCTGTATCGGAATTCCGATACCGAGTTCCGATATTTTTGTGATATCGGAAATCGGAATCGGAAGTTCCTATAACTTCCCAGGCGTGTGTGGTGCGTATGGTTCCCAGGGTCTGGAGGAGAGGAGACTCTCCTTCAGGCCCTGGGATCCATATTAATGTAAAAAATAAAGAATAAAAATAAAAAATATGGATATACTCACCCCTTCGACGGACCCTGGACCTAAGCAGTGCAACCAGCAGCCTCCGTTCCTAAGAATGCAGTGAGTGTAGGACCTGCGATGACGTCGCGGTCTTGTGATTGGTCACGTGACCATTCATGTGACCGCTCACGTGACCGCGACGTCATCGAAGGTCCTTCACTCTCTGCATTCTTAGAAACGGAGGCAGACGCTTGCTGCGGTGACAGCCAGGGCTCGTCCGAGGGTGAGTATATCCATATTTTTTATTTTTATTCTTTATTTTTTACATGGATATGGATCCCAGGGCCTGAAGGAGAGTTTCCTCTCCTTCAGACCCTGGGAACCATCCAGGATCACTTCCGATATTTGTGTCCCATTGACTTGTATTGGTATTGGGTATCGGTATCGGCGATATCCGATATTTTTTGGATATCGGCTGATCCAATCCGATACCGATACTTTCAAATATCGGAAGGTATCGCTTAACACTAGTTATAAGAGATCGGCTGATAGATTCCGTAAACCTGCACCCATGTTCAAGCTACGAGATTCCATGTGGTTAGCAACTAAGAATCTGAAGTTAGATGTTCCTTCACAAAAACTTGGACAGAAATTCATTGGCCCTTTCAAGATCAATGGTATTGTGAGCTCTGTGGCCTGCTGGCTGAAGCTGCCTAGGACTATGAAGGTACACCCAGTTTTTCATGTATCTTTACTAAAGCCTGTATCTCCTAATACCTTCCAGGGATGTGTTGTGCCACCTCCGCAGCCTGTGGTGATTGATGGGCAAGAACAATTTGTGGTGAAGGAAATTATTGATTCCAGGGTTCGCAGGAATCGGCTCCAATATCTGATAAGATGGCAGGGATATCCCCCTGAGGAAGACTCTTGGGAACCTGTGGAAAACATCAATGCCCAACAGAAGATAGAAGATTTCTCATTTTCATCAGAGATTCCCTGAGAAACCAGGTCCAGGATCATCCTGAGGCCACTTCTAAGGAGGGAGTAATGTCAGGACTCTGAACATTTTTTACCTTTTGTGCATTACTGCCCTTTTCCAAGATGGTGTCTTTGGTCTCATGTGCACTGTGTCTTCCTGCTATAAAACTCCACCCCAGCCTTCAGTCTGTGCTAGAGTATTCTGCCTTGCATCCAGCTCCTGACCTCTGATTACTCCCTGGCTATATACCTGCTCCTGTGAACCTGTGTGGTGATCCTGCTACTCTGCTCTGAGTTCCTGCTGCATACACCATTTCCAGTAATCCTCCTTCATCTGCTGCTCGTATTTACTTCCATCTGCATTTGCTGGACCTGTAAGCATTTGCTGCTCTGCAAAAACCTGAGACAATTAACCAGGCCTCCCTGGTTGAGCTAAGATATTATTTTGAACTGCCTTATAAGCTTATCTATCTGAGTTTGGACTAGGACAAGGATTTATTCGTGTCAAGAATCCTCAAGAATAACTGCTTCATAGACTTTCTGCGTGATTGCATTTTCCTCTGAAGTTTCCTATAGACTGCTGAGCTGCATATGATATTTGCACCAAGTGTTGTGGACTTGAGTTTCTCTCTACACCTGTTTGAATCACCGTGTGATAATATAGACTTTACCACTTATAAAACTGTGTCCTGTAGTTGTCTTGTTCCACGCAAAGAGTCTCCTGAGTTATCCCCTATAATTATTACAGGTATCTGTGTCCACGTGTGTACTACTTGCGGCATGTGGCAACCATATTCCACATGAATACCACACGGGTGCAGTGGGGGAAGAAGCGCTATGGTATGGCGATCAGCGTGAGCAGAGGAGAATGATATCTGAACGATGACAGCAGGTGGGGGCTTTTGGGACTCTTACCCCATCATCTGACACCTGCTGCTAATAAGAGTGACAGCAGGAGCGGATAATCGGGGTGTTCCACAGCCGCCACCTGCAATCTAACTAAATAAATTAATGAAAAACCCGACGAGGGTTCCCCCTATTTTCTTTAACCAACCAGACAAAACTCACAGCTGGGGCTGCAACCCTCAGCTGTCAGCTTCTGTAAAGTTGGTTATCAAAAATAGAGGTGTCCCCACGCTGTTTTTTAATTATTTAAATAAATAATTTAAAAAAACGGCATGGGGTCCCTCCCATCTTTGACAACTAGCCTTGCTAAAGCTCACAGCTGGGGGCTGCTATTCTCAGGCTGGTAATAGTACATTGATGTAGCCCCCCCAGCCTAAAAACAGCAACCCGCAGTTGCCCAGAAAAGGTGCATCTATTAGATGAGCCTTTTATGGCGCTTTGCCTGGCTACTTCCACTTGCCCTGTAGCAGTGGCAAGTGGGGTTAATATTTGAGGGGTTGATGTCACCTCTGTAATTGCAGGTGACATCAAGCCCACTGCTTAGTAATGGAGAAGTGTCTATAAGACACCTCTCAATTACTAATCCTATAGTTATATTATAAATAAAGACACAGCCAGAATAAAATCCTTTATTAGAAAAAATTACACAGACTTCTTTAATATTCAAAATTAAACCATACTTACTGCAATACCTAATTCCCCAAAGCCATCAATCTCCTTTAATAAAATATAAAATAAAAAAGCAGCAATATACCATACCTGTCTGTCGTTGTGTCCCACGTTGTAATCCATGTCTGGGGGCTAAATCATTTTCAACCTGGACGGTGCCAAGATGTGACTGTCCTGGCTGAAAACCACTGATGAATAAACTGCTGCAAGCACAGCATCATTCACCAGCGGTGGCATCATAACTGGCATTTTCCTTTGGTCCTGAGGTCACCACAGTTCAGCCCGGCCTCGATGATGTCACCGATAGTGAATGATTCCTTTTGGAAATTATTTGTCTTATCATTTGATGAATACTAGTGTTGAGCATTCCGATACCGCAAGTATCGGGTATCGGCCGATACTTGTGGTATCGGAATTCCGATACCGAGTTCCGATATTTTTGTGATATCGGAAATCGGAATCGGAAGTTCCCAGTGTATGGTTCCCAGGGTCTGGAGGAGAGGAGACTCTCCTTCAGGCCCTGGGATCCATATTCATATAAAAAATAAAGAATAAAAATAAAAAATATGGATATACTCACCCCTCCGACGGAGCCTGGACCTCAGACGTGCAACCGGCAGCCTCCGTTCCTAAGAATGAGCGAGTGAAGGACCTGCGATGACATTGCGGCTTGTGATTGGTCGCGTGAACGGTCACATGAGCGGTCACGCGACCAATCACAAGCCGCGACGTCATCGCAGGTCTTTCTTAGGAACGGAGCCTGCCGGTTACAGCGGTTACTAACAGGACGCGTCAGAGGGTGAGTATATCCCTATTTTTTATTTTTATTCTTTATTTTACACATGAATATGGATCCCAGGGCCTGAAGGAGAGTTTCCTCTCCTTCAGACCCTGGGAACCATCCAGGATACCTTCCGATACTTGTGTCCCATTGACTTGCATTGGTATCGGCGATATCCGATATTTTTCAGATATCGGCCGATACCATCCGATACCGATACTTTCAAATATCGGAAGGTATCGCTCAACACTAATGAATACAATACTCACGGTTACTCCAGTAATTTAAATGTTTATACCTTTCCCTATTTATTTGTTATATGGTGCCTTCTACTTACTAATTGATATATTTATATTTTTCAATAAATTGTATTTTATCTAAATTTTGTTAATACATTTTCTTTTGGGTAGTGTTATACATGGAATGTAAGATATCCCCTTAAAATAGGACTAAGCACATATTTCTAAGCAAAAAATAATATAAGACCCTGTCTTATTTTTGGAAAAACTTGGTTATTACACGTAACACTAAATTCTGTGTTGGGATGTTGATCTAGGGAATTAGACAGGGGTTACACTTGCGAGTGCAATGCAAGAAACTCACACAAATCTCTCGCATCAATACCCGGCACACGGTACCGGAGTGTGCAGCTGCATATATTTCTATGCAGCTGTACGCTCCGGTCCCGAGTGCTGGCGGAAGTGCCAGGTATTGATGCGAGAGACTTGTGCGAGTTTCTCGCATTGCACTCGCAAGTGTGACCCCGGCCTTAGTCTTATTTGCGGATCAAGAATTAATTTTTGTACCAATATGGGGCAATTAGAATTTGCTCCTTGGGTTTTTTGCCTTTTTCTAAATTAACATGTTAGGCTACACAAGTGAACTCACTGGCCTTATTTTTACCTTCATTAACTTTATGCTTAAAATCTTTGAGACTATGAAAGTATATTACCAACTATTTTGTAATTTCATATTTGATTTAACACCTCCTATTTCCTTGCCCTATTTTTAATCACATCGTTTATTTCTATGTTCCCCCTCAAAATTATTTCAGTTTGTTTACAGATTATTGGTGAAATAAAAGGCGGAAAAAGTTCTGATATGATTCTTCTTAGTTGGATATCTTTTTACATGAGAAAAACCTGGCGTTTAAGCAGTGGTGTGTATATTTTTTAGATCCAATATATCTCTCCTAGTACCACCATCAATACTAATACTAATAATTGTGTAATCACTGATAGACGTTGGACCTGATTCATCAAGCTATTTAAGCAAGTTTTCTGGAGGACTACTACAAATAATATCGTTATTAAGATTAAACACTGTCTTATAATTGAGAATATAGTTCTGTTTACAATTAGCCAATCATATTTAAACTCATACAAAAAAAGGGACCCAGCAGCACTCTGTAAGGACCACGATACATGCAAACACTGAAAACATAAGATTTAAACTACATGTTGCTGAATAAAATGTGCTTACAAAAAATGAAGGCATAAATTGGCTAATTCATGTATGCCCATCAATCACAGCAAGGTGACCTCCTTCTGAAGGGTCCTATTGTTCTAAACATGCCTCTCTTGGGCTATAAGCCTACAGTTTAAATGGGCAAACATGTCTCTCTCAGGTTATAGACCTACAATTTTAAATGGGCAGATAGGAACCGGCTCTAATTAAAAGCACACTTGGGCTGATGGGAGTAGTGCAGAGTCAGAAACGAGGCAGTTGCAACCTCCAATGGTAAACTGCAAAAAAAAAACCTGACCAGGGTTTTAGTGTTAGCATATATCTTGGTCCTTACAGAGTGCTGCTGTGTCCCTTTTTAGACTGTATATGTAATGCAGTCATTGCAGCTTGCACCTGTTCACACAATATGGAGATGCTGGTTAGGTTTTTTTGCAGTTTATGAAAAAGTGCTATGATCTGATGATAACAAGGTTGATAAACTTCTTGCCCACAATTCCAGGTATGTATGGCACAAAGTTAACACTGCACATTACCAAAAAAACACCATAACCACAGTAAAGCATGGTAGACACGGTATTGTGCCTTGAGTCTGTTTTTTGGCAACTCAAACTTTAGTATTGGTGGAGGAAATTATAAACAGTTCCAAATATTAATCAACAAAACCTACAGGCCTCTGCTAAGAAGGTGAAGACTAGTGTTGAGCGATACCGTCCAATACTTGAAAGTATCGGTATCGGATAGTATCGGCCGATACCGGCAAAGTATCGGATCTCGCCGATTCCGATACCTGTGCAAGTCAATGGGACACCAAGTATCGGACGGTATCCTGATGGTTCCCAGGGTCTGAAGGAGAAGAAACTCTCCTTCAGGCCCTGGGATCCATATGAATGTGTAAAATAAAGAATTAAAATAAAAAATATTGATATACTCACCTGTCCGGAGGCCCCTGCACCTTACCGCTGTTAACCGGCAGCTTCCATTGCTTAAAATGAGCGCGTTCAGCACCTTCCATGACGTCACGGCTTCTGATTGGTCGCGTGCCGCTCATGTGACCACCATGCGACCAATCACAAGCCGTGACATCATTCCCAGGTCCTAAATTCCTAATTCTAGGAATTTAGGACCTGAGAATGATGTCACGGCTTGTGATTGGTCGCGTGGCGGTCACATGAGCGGCACGCGACCAATCAGAAGCCGTGACGTCATGGAAGGTGCTGAATGCGCTTATTTTAAGCAAAGCAGGCTGCCGGTTACTACCAGGGAGCGTCAGAGGGTGATTATATCCCTATTTTTTATTTTAATTCTTTATTTTTTACATGGATATGGATCCCAGGGCCTGAAGGAGAGTTTCCTCTCCTTCAGACAATGGGAACCATACACTGAGAACTTCCGATTCCCATTCCCGATACCACAAAAGTATCGGATCTCGGTATCGGAATTCCGATACCGCAAGTATCGGCCGATACCCGATACTTGCGGTATCGGAATGCTCAACACTAGTGAAGACGAATTTAACTTTTTAGCGTGACTACAATTATAAGCATACTTCCATATCAACAAAAGACTGGCGTTCCCAGAAGATCAAAATGTTGGAATTTTAAAAATAGAGCCCAGACCTGAAATTACTTGAAATTTGATGGGTTGAAACAGGAGATGCACCTACAATATGATAGATTTGGAATGCTACTCTAAAGAAGAGTGGGTGAAGACTGACCATTCTAAATGTGCCATGCTGGTAGACTCCTACCCAGAAAGATTAAATGTTGTCATAAATTCCAAGGGTACTTCAGCAAAACATTACTTTAAGGGTGTACATATTCATGCAACAGCATTATATTAGACATTTACTTTTCTTTTTACACCTGAAAATATATCAATTTATATTTCAATTGCATTTTATGAATTTTGGGTGACATTAACCCCTTTCTGACATCGGACGTACTATCCCGTCGAGGTGGGGTGGGCCCCCATGACCACGGACGGTGTTATGGTTTCCAATGGCAAGGAAACATCAGAAGCATAGAATAAACGGACAAGCTCTCGGGTGATGGAAACTAGAGCTGACCGCGATGCTAAACCTACACACCACACTAGAAGTAGCCAGGGGGCATTCCTGCGTTGTCTCTAGATGCCGCGCGCCAGCCGGAGAACTAACTACCCCTGGTAGAAGAAAACACAGTCCTGGCTTGCCTCCAGAGAATGTCCCCACAGGAGATAGCAGCCCCCCACATATAATAACGGTGAGAGCAGATGAAAAGACACACGTAGTATGAAAGCAGATTTAGCACAGAGAGGCCCGCTAACTAAATAGCAGAAAGATACAACAGAGGACTTCGCGGTCAGCTGCAAAACCCTTCAAAACACCATCCTGAAATTACCTTAACTCATGTGACAACTCATGCCACTGGAGTGGTAATTTCAGCCCAACAAGAGCTTCCAGCTGCAGAGATTCACATAAGTGCAAACTGGACAAAACATACAAAAATAGACTTAAGGACTAAAGTGTCCAACTTAGCTGAGCAGAAAACTGGGAGCAGGAACATGCAACAGAATCACTCTGGATACATTGATGGCCAGCATTAGAATGACTGAGGAGCAAGGTTAAATAGGATACTCCCACATCCTGATAGGAACAGGTGAACTGAGAAGGCAAAGCTTGCAGGACACCAGTACCACAAGAGACCACCGGGGGAGCCCACGAACCGAATCACAACAGTACCCCCCCCTTAAGGAGGGGGCACCGAACCCTCACAAGAACCACCAGGGCGATCTGGATGAGCCCTATGAAAGGCACGGACCAAATCAGAAGCATGAACATCAGAAGCTGTAACCCAAGAATTATCCTCTTGACCGTAGCCCTTCCATTTCACCAGATATTGAAGTCTCCGTCTGGAAACACGGGAGTCCAAGATTTTCTCCACCACGTACTCCAATTCACCCTCAACCAGCACAGGAGCAGGAGGCTCAACAGAAGGCACAAGTGGTACCTCATACCTCCGCAATAATGACCGATGGAAGACATTATGGATAGCAAAGGATGCTGGGAGGTCCAAACGAAAAGACACAGGGTTAAGAATTTCCAAAATCTTATAAGGACCGATGAACCGAGGCTTAAACTTAGGAGAAGAGACCCTCATAGGGACAAAACGGGAGGACAACCACACCAAGTCCCCAACACGAAGACGAGGACCAACACGACGATGGCGATTAGCAAAACGTTGAGTCTTCTCCTGGGACAACTCCAAATTGTCCACCACCTGCCCCCAAATACGATGCAACCTATCCACCATGGTATCCACTCCAGGACAATCCGAAGACTCCACCTGACCAGATGAAAAACGAGGATGGAACCCTGAATTGCAAAAGAAAGGGGAGACCAAAGTGGCCGAACTGGCCCGATTATTAAGGGCAAACTCAGCCAACGGCAAAAAGGAGACCCAGTCATCCTGATCAGCAGACACGAAACACCTCAAATAAGTCTCCAAGGTCTGATTAGTACGTTCCGTCTGGCCATTTGTCTGGGGATGAAATGCAGACGAAAAAGACAAATCAATGCCCATCCTGGCACAAAACGCCCGCCAAAATCTGGACACAAACTGGGATCCCCTGTCGGAAACGATATTCTCCGGAATACCATGCAGCCGAACCACATTCTGAAAAAACAGGGGCACCAACTCAGATGAGGAAGGCAGCTTGGGCAAAGGCACCAAATGAACCATCTTAGAAAAGCGGTCACACACCACCCAAATGACGGACATCTTCTGAGAAACAGGGAGATCAGAAATAAAATCCATAGAGATGTGTGTCCAAGGCCTCTTAGGAACAGGCAAGGGCAACAACAACCCACTAGCCCGAGAATAACAAGGCTTGGCCCGAGCACAAACATCGCAAGACTGCACAAAAGTACGCACGTCCCGAGACAGGGAAGGCCACCAGAAGGACCTAGCCACCAAATCTCTGGTACCAAAAATTCCCGGATGACCTGCCAACGCAGAAGAATGAACCTCCGAGATGACTCTATTGGTCCACTCATCCGGCACAAACAATCTACCAGGCGGACAACGATCAGGCCGATCCGCCTGAAACTCTTGTAAAGCACGTCGCAGGTCTGGGAAGACAGCAGACAATATCACCCCATCCTTAAGTATACCCGTAGGTTTAGAATCACCAGGGGAATCAGGTTCAAAACTCCTAGAAAGGGCATCCGCCTTCACATTCTTAGTACCTGGCAGATACGAAACCACAAAATTAAACCGGGAGAAAAACAACGACCAGCGCGCCTGTCTAGGATTCAGACGTCTGGCCGACTCAAGATAAATCAAATTTTTGTGATCAGTCAAGACCACCACCTGATGTTTAGCACCCTCAAGCCAATGACGCCACTCCTCGAATGCCCACTTCATCGCCAAAAGCTCCCGATTACCGACGTCATAATTTCGCTCAGCGGGCGAAAATTTTCGAGAAAAGAACGCACAAGGTCTCATCACTGAACAATCTGAACTTTTCTGCTACAAAACCGCCCCCGCTCCGATCTCGGAAGCATCAACTTCCACCTGAAAAGGAAGAGAAACATCAGGCTGGCACAACACCGGAGCAGAAGAAAAACGGCGCTTAAGCTCCCGAAAGGCCTCCACAGCAGCAGGAGACCAATCTGCAACATCAGCACTCTTTTTAGTCAAATCAGTCAAAGGCCTGACAACGCTAGAAAAACCAGTTATGAATCGACGATAAAAGTTAGCAAAGCCCAAAAATTTCTGAAGGCCCTTAAGAGAAGTCGGTTGCGTCCAGTCACAAATAGCCCGAACCTTCACAGGATCCATCTCAATAGAAGAGGGGGAAAAAATGTACCCCAAAAAAGAAATCTTCTGAACCCCAAAAACACACTTTGAACCTTTAACAAACAGAGAATTGGTCCGCAAAACCTGAAAAACCCTCCTAACTTGTTGAACATGAGATTCCCAGTCATCCGAAAAAATCAAGATATCGTCCAAATACACAATCATAAATTTATCCAGATATTCACGGAAAATATTGTGCATAAAAGACTGAAAGACCGAAGGGGCATTTGACAGACCAAAAGGCATCACCAAATACTCAAAATGGCCCTCGGGCGTATTAAATGCGGTTTTCCACTCATCCCCCTGCTTAATTCGCACCAAATTATACGCACCGCGAAGATCAATCTTAGAGAACCACTTCGCCCCCTCAATGCGAGCAAATAAATCTGTCAGCAATGGCAAAGGATACTGATACTTGACTGTGATCTTATTCAAGAGTCTATAATCAATACAAGGTCTCAAAGAACCATCGCTTTTAGCTACGAAAAAGAACCCCGCTCCAAGAGGAGACGAAGAAGGACGAATATGTCCCTTTTCCAAGGACTCCCTAATATACTCTCGCATGGCAGCATGTTCAGGTACAGACAGATTGAATAGACGACCCTTAGGAAATTTACTGCCAGGGATCAAATCTATGGCGCAATCGCAATCTCTGTGAGGAGGAAGAGATTTAAGAGTAGATTCCTCAAAAACCTCACGATAATCAGACAAAAACTCAGGAATTTCAGAGGGAATAGATGAAGCAATGGAGACCAAAGATGTGTCCCCATGATTTCCCTGACATCCCCAGCTTAGTACAGACATTGTTTTCCAGTCAAGGACTGGGTTATGAGTTTGCAACCATGGCAATCCCAGCACCAACACATCATGTAGATTATACAGTACAAGGAAGCAAATCACCTCTTGATGGTCTGGAGTCATACGCATAGTCACTTGTGTCCAGTATTGTGGTTTATTACTAGCCAACGGTGTAGAATCAATACCCTTTAAAGGTATAGGAACTTCCAGAGGCTCTAGATCAAACCCACAGCGCCTGGCAAAGGACCAATCCATAAGACTCAAAGCGGCGCCAGAATCCACATACGCATCCGCAACAATAGAAGATAACGAACAAATTAGAGTTACAGACAAAATAAACTTGGACTGAAAAGTGCCAATAGCAGAGGATTTATCAACTTTCTTTGTTCGTTTAGAGCATGCTGATATAACATGAGTAGAATTTCCACAATAGAAGCACAAATGATTTTTGCGCCTATAAATCTGTTGTTCGCTTCTGGACAGAAAGCTATCACATTGCATACTCTGTGGTGCCTCTTCAGAAGACACCGCCAACTGGTGCACAGGTTTGCGTTCCCGTAAACGCCGATCAATCTGAATTGCCATTGTCATGGACTCATTCAGACCCGTAGGCGCAGGAAACCCCACCATGACGTCTTTTACAGCATCAGAGAGACCTTCTCTGAAAATTGCCGCCAGAGCGCACTCATTCCACTGAGTAAGCACAGACCATTTTCGAAAATTTTGGCAATATATTTCGGCTTCATCTTGCCCCTGAGAGAGGGCTATTAGGGCTTTCTCAGCCTGAATCTCCAAATTTGGTTCCTCATAAAGCAACCCCAAAGCCAGAAAAACGCATCCACATTGAGCAACGCAGGATCCCCTGGTGCCAATGAAAATGCCCAATTTTGGGGGTCACCCCGCAGTAAAGAAATAACAATTTTTACTTGCTGGGCAGGATCTCCAGCAGAATGAGATCTCAGCGAAAGAAACAATTTACAATTGTATTTAAAATTTAGAAAACAAGATCGATCTCCAGAAAAAAACTCCGGTATAGGAATTTTAGGTTCAGACCGAGGAGCATGTAACAAAAAATCTTGTATATTCTGAACTTTAGAGGCAAGATTATTCAAATTGGTAGCCAGACTCTGGGGATCCATATTTCAACAGATAAAGTCTGAGCCATTCAGGGGTTAAGAGGAGAGGAAAACAGGAGACTGCAATTAGAGCTGGAGTGCAACTTCAGAGGAAGGAAAAAAAAAAAAAAAAAAGGTTTCACACAGTTCCTTTTCTCTCCTGCTTCAGCCTATAGATTAAACATTTGGGCTGGCCATACTGTTATGGTTTCCAATGGCAAGGAAACATCAGAAGCATAGAATAAACGGACAAGCTCTCGGGTGATGGAAACTAGAGCTGACCGCGATGCTAAACCTACACACCACACTAGAAGTAGCCAGGGGGCATTCCTGCGTTGTCTCTAGATGCCGCGCGCCAGCCGGAGAACTAACTACCCCTGGTAGAAGAAAACACAGTCCTGGCTTGCCTCCAGAGAATGTCCCCACAGGAGATAGCAGCCCCCCACATATAATAACGGTGAGAGCAGATGAAAAGACACACGTAGTATGAAAGCAGATTTAGCACAGAGAGGCCCGCTAACTAAATAGCAGAAAGATACAACAGAGGACTTTGCGGTCAGCTGCAAAACCCTTCAAAACACCATCCTGAAATTACCTTAACTCATGTGACAACTCATGCCACTGGAGTGGTAATTTCAGCCCAACAAGAGCTTCCAGCTGCAGAGATTCACATAAGTGCAAACTGGACAAAACATACAAAAATAGACTTAAGGACTAAAGTGTCCAACTTAGCTGAGCAGAAAACTGGGAGCAGGAACATGCAACAGAATCACTCTGGATACATTGATGGCCAGCATTAGAATGACTGAGGAGCAAGGTTAAATAGGATACTCCCACATCCTGATAGGAACAGGTGAACTGAGAAGGCAAAGCTTGCAGGACACCAGTACCACAAGAGACCACCGGGGGAGCCCACGAACCGAATCACAACAGGACGGGATAGTACGTCCAGCGCGATCGGCGGCGCTCACGGGGGGAGCGCGGCCGATCGCGGCCGGGTGTCAGCTGCCTATCGCAGCTGACATCCGGCACTATGTGCCAGGAGTGGTCACGGACCGCTCCCGGCACATTAACCCCCGGCACACTGCGATCAAACATGATCACGGTGTGCCGGCGGTGCAGGGAAGCATCGCGCAGGGAGGGGGCTCCCTGCGGGCTTCCCTGAGCCCCCCGCAGCAACGCGATGTGATCGCGTTGCTGCGAGGGTCTTACCTCCCTCCTTGCCTGCTCCAGACCCGGATCCAAGATGGCCGCGGATCCGGGTCCTGCAGGGAGGGAGGTGGCTTCCCAGAAGCCTGCTCAGAGCAGGCACTGTGAAGCAGCCTGCACTTCTCTCAGATCGGTGATCTGTCAGAGTGCTATGCAAACTGGCAGATCACCGATCTGTATCGTCCCCCCCTGGGGCAAAGTAAAAAAGTAAAAAAAAAAATTTCCAAATCTGTAAAAAAAAATAAAAAAAAATATTCCAAAATAATGAAAAAAATATATATATATTATTCCCATAAATATATTTCTTTATCTAAATAATAATAAAAAAACAATAAAAGTACACATATTTAGTATTGCCGCGTCCGTAATGACCCGACCTATAAAACTGGCCCACTAGTTAACCCCTTCAGTAAACACCGTAAGAAAAAAAAAAAAAAAAAACGAGGCAAAAAACAACGCTTTATTATCATACCGCCGAACAAAAAGTGGAATAACACGCGATCAAAAAGACAGATATAAATAACCATGGTACCACTGAAAGCGTCATCTTGTCCCGCAAATAACGAGCTGCCATACAGCATGATCAGCAAAAAAATAAAAAAGTTATAGTCCTGAGAATAAAGCGATGCAAAAATAATTATTTTTTCCATAAAATAGTTTTTATCGTATAAAAGCGCCAAAACATAAAAAAATAATATAAATGAGGTATCGCTGTAATCGTACTGACCCGAAGAATAAAACTGCTTTATCAATTTTACCAAACGCGGAACGGTATAAACGCCTCCCCCAAAAGAAATTCATGAATAGCTGGTTTTTGGTCATTCTGCCTCACAAAAAATGGAATAAAAAGCGATCAAAAAATGTGACGTGCCCAAAAATGTTACCAATAAAAACGTCAACTCGTCCCGCAAAAAACAAGACCTTACATGACTCTGTGGACCAAAATATGGAAAATTTATAGCTCTCAAAATGTGGTAACGCAAAAAATATTTTTTGCAATAAAAAGCGTCTTTCAGTGTGTGACGGCTGCCAATCATAAAAATCCGCTAAAAAACTCGCTATAAAAGTAAATCAAACCCCCCTTCATCACCCCCTTAGTTAGTGAAATAGGGAAAAATAAAAAAAATATATTTATTTCCATTTTCCCATTAGGGCTAGGGTTAGGGTTGGGGCTAGGGTTAGGGCTAGGGTTATGGTTAGGTCTAGGGTTAGGGCTAGGGTTAGGGCTAGGGTTAGGGCTAAGGTTAGGGCTAGGTCTAGGGTTAGGTCTAGGATTAGGGCTAGGGTTAGGGTTGGGGCTAGGGTTAGGGCTAGGGTTAGGGCTAGGGTTAGGGCAAGGGTTGGGGCTAGGGTTAAGGCTACAGTTAGGGTTGGGGCTAAAGTTAGGGTTAGGGTTGGGGCTAAAGTTACGTTTAGGGTTTAGATTACATTTACGGTTGGGAATAGGGTTGGGATTAGGGTTAGGGGTGTGTCAGGGTTAGAGGTGTGGTTAGGGTTACTGTTGGGATTAGGGTTAGGAGTGTGTTTGGATTAGGGTTTCAGTTATAATTGGGGGTTTTCCACTTTCGGCACATCAGGGGCTCTCCAAACGTGACATGGCGTCCGATCTCAATTCCAGCCAATTCTGCGTTGAAAAAGTAAAACAGTGCTCCTTCCCTTCCGAGCTCTCCCGTGTGCCCAAACAGGGGTTTACCCCAACATATGGGGTATCAGCGTACTCAGGACAAGTTGGACAACAACCTTTGTGGTCCAATTTCTCCTGTTACCCCTGGGAAAATACAAAACTGGGGGCTAAAAAATAATTTTTGTGGGAAAAAAAAGGATTTTTTATTTTCACGGCTCTGCGTTATAAACTGTAGTGAAACACTTGGGGGTTCAAAGTTCTTACAACACATCTAGATAAGTTCCTTGGGGGGTCTAGTTTCCAAAATGGGGTCACTTGTGGGGGGTTTCTACTGTTTAGGTACATTAGGGGCTCTGCAAACGCAATGTGACGCCTGCAGACCATTCCATCTAAGTCTGCATTCCAAATGGCGCTCCTTCCCTTCCGAGCCTTTCCATGCGTCCAAACGGTGGTTCCCCCCCACATATGGGGTATCAGCGCACTCAGGACAAATTGGACAACAACTTTTGGGGTCCAATTTCTCCTGTTACCCTCAGGAAAATACAAAACTGGGGGCTTAAAAATAATTTTTGTGGGAAAAAATTTTTGTTTTATTTTTACGGCTCTGCATTATAAACTTCTGTGAAGCCCTTGGTGGGTCAAAGCGCTCACAACACATCTAGATAAGTTCCTTAGGGGGTCTACTTTCCAAAATGGTGTCACTTGTGGGGGGTTTCTACTGTTTAGGTACATTAGGGGCTCTGCAAATGCAATGTGACACCTGCAGACCATTCCATCTAAGTCTGCATTCCAAATGACGCTCCTTCCTTTCCGAGCCCTCCCATGCGCCCAAACAGTGGTTCTCCCCACATATGGTGTATCATCGCACTCAGGACAACTTGGACAACAAATTTGGGGTCCAATTTCTCCTGCTACCCTCGGGAAAATACAAAACTGGGGGCTAAAAAAATAATTTTTGTGGGAAAAAATTTTTGTTTTATTTTTACGGCTCTGCATTATAAACTTCTGTGAAGCCCTTGGTGGGTCAAAGCGCTCAAAACACATCTAGATAAGTTCCTTAGGGGGTCTACTTTCCAAAATGGTGTCACTTGTGGGGGGTTTCAATGTTTAAGCACATCAGTGGCTCTCCAAACGCAACATGGCGTCCCATCTCAATTCCTGTCAATTTTGCATTGAAAAGTCAAACGGCACTCCTTCCCTTCCGAGGTCTGCCATGCGCCCAAACAGTGGTTTACCCCCACATATGGGGTATCAGCGTACTCAGGACAAATTGTAAAACAACTTTTGGGGTCCAATTTCTTCTCTTACCCTTGGGAAAATAAAAAATTGGGGGTGAAAATATAATTTTTGTGAAAAAAATATGATTTTTTATTTTTACGGTTCTGCATTATAAACTTCTGTGAAGCACTTGGTGGGTCAAAGTGCTCATCACACCTCTAGATAAGTTCCTTAGGGGGTCTACTTTCCAAAATGGTGTCACTTGTGGGGGGTTTCAATGTTTAGGCACATCAGGGGCTCCCCAAACGCAACATGGCGTCCCATCTCAATTCCAGTCAATTTTGCATTGAAAAGTCAAATGGCGCTCCTTCGCTTCCGAGCTCTGTCATGCGCCCAAACAGTGGATTACCCCCACATATGGGGTATCGGCGTACTCAGGACAAATTGTACAACAACTTTTGTGGTCCATTTTCTCCTGTTACCCTTGGTAAAATAAAACAAATTGGAGCTGAAGTAAATTTTTTGTGAAAAAAAGTTAAATGTTCATTTTTATTTAAACATTCCAAAAATTCCTGTGAAGCACCAGAAGGGTTAATAAACTTCTTGAATATGGTTTTGAGCACCTTGAGGGGTGCAGTTTTTAGAATGGTGTCACACTTGGGTATTTTCTATCATATAGACCCCTCAAAATGACTTCAAATGAGATGTGGTCACTAAAAAAAAATGGTGTTGTAAAAATGAGAAATTGCTGGTCAACTTTTAACCCTTATAACTCTCTAACAAAAAAAAATTTTAGTTCCAAAATTGTGCTGATGTAAAGTAGACATGTGGGAAATGTTACTTATTAAGTATTTTGTGTGACATATCTCTGTGATTTAATTGCATAAAAATTCAAAGTTGGAAAATTGCGAAATTTTCAAAATTTTCGCCAAATTTCCGTTTTTTTCACAAATAAACGCAGGTACTATCACAGAATTTTTACCACTATCATGAAGTACAATATGTCGTGAGAAAACAATGTCAGAATCACTGGGATCCGTTGAAGCGTTCCAGAGTTATAACCTCATAAAGGGACAGTGGTCAGAATTGTAAAAATTGGCCCGGTCATTAACGTGCAAACCACCCTTGGGGGTGAAGGGGTTAAAGGTAGAAAAAGTTCTGAAAATTCTTCTTCTTGTTATAATTGTTTTTTTTTTTTGTTTCTTTTTTTACAAAAACCTGTACTTTATAAAGGATTGTGTAGACTTTTTGTATCCACTGTATAAGGTCTGCATGTGGCATTGACCCTCTTAGGGAAAAAGCAAACAATGTATTTTAGACTCTGGCCTTATCGATGAGATTTTGAAAACACTTATGGAAAACGTTGGTGGTGTTTTTTCTGAAGCAATGTCTTTGGCGTCATTTTGGATGTAGTGCAGCTATTTTGCCACCAGCATCTTTTTTTTCCAAACCTTATATATAAACTAATGATCAGCTTCCATACAGAATCTGCCCCAAAATGGGCAAGTCACTTCTTTTAACTGCCTTACGGCTAATGAAGTCTGAGATAGTGAAAAAGTTTGAATTTATGCAGAACAATTAATTTTGAGCTTGCACATGTTAATTCTTTTCATCATTTTATTAAATGCTTTTTATGGGAGATTCTGTCTGGAATCCACCTGAAGAGGCAATGTACAAAGTCTTTGTCTGTAAACACCCTGACAGCAACCTTCATAACAAAGTCAGAGTGTTTGCACATGTTGAAAATTTCCAGCAAATTTTAAATTTGAAAGGTGAAAAACACTACACTAAAGAATTTACATGCTGCAGATCTGAAAAAAAAATGCTTTGGTGGTGGTTCAAATCTGCAAGGAAAAAACAGCAAAAAATGCAGACTATGATCAGGCCCTTAGACAACGTACATTTTGGGAAGTAGAAAATTAGTCTTTAGAATTAATGAATAGCAGATGGAGACTTCCAGATATATTGACGATACATGTCCTAATATACTCAAATGTTCATTTTTCGCTAAGCAAGTTAATTGGCCTCTCTTGGGTAACGGGTCTGTTAAGCAAAAAGTAAAGATAAAAAAAAGTCAAGATTTCAACTTCATTTGAAAATATCCATGTTGCAAAGAGACAGTAGAAAAACAGTGTTATATACGTGTACTGTATTCTAGAGAAAATGCAGCACATGATTCATTTTGCAGGGACAAAAAGCAGACTTTTCAATCTCTTACGTGAGATATATTTTTATCAGACAACACAAAGGAATACAGAGCATCTCCTTAGACGTTCATCTTGCTTTTACCAAAGGTGATCTTGATCTTTCCTTTAGTTTGTCCACATCCTTGATAAAACTGCCAGCAGGAGTTCTTCTGTTTCTTGACTAATAGAAGAGCCTATAGAAATATTACACAGTTCTGCTCCACATGTGGCACTCATTGTGAAGTGCTACATTTCAGTTTCTCTCATTGGACAGCAATTCACAGCGTAACAAACAATAAGTATGTCTGCAGGGATGAATTAACTTTACACACATGCACAAAGACAGGAGAGTCACTCGTGAACAAACACAAGGAATAGACAGAATTTTAGAAACATTTTCAATAGAAATATGTAGGTTACATGGTCAAATATTCATTGCTTTCTCTCTCAGTAATTTTCTACCAATCTGGAGGACGCTATATTATATCACGCTTCAATATAATATTATTCAATGAAAGATTCTGGGAAACACATAATAATGAAACACTTATAAAGCTTCAAGTGTGTTTTACAATATCAAAAATAATAGCAATATATATCTAATAGTACAAATGCTGATAAAGTAGATCATGTAATGCAATAGAAGCCCCTTTAAAAAAAATGTAAACAAATTTTATTTTCATGAACTTATTTTATTCAATACCCTGTTAAATATTTTTCATTTTAAATTTATCAAAACAATAAAAAAAAACTTCAACTACAGTCAGTATTGTAATTTTTATGCAATAGGAAGGGCTTTAGGTTATTTAAAGTTTTATTAAACACAAATGAAGGATACACATGTGCATGATGTCACACAAGCTTATGTAGAAAATGGAGATTTATACAATTCAGCAAAGAAAAGTTGTTGACTAGTGTTGAGCATTCCGATACAGCAAATATCGGCCGATACTCGATATTTGCAGTATCGGAATTCCGATACCGAGTTCCGATATATTTGCGATATCGGAAATCGGAATCGGAAGTGTGCGGTGCGTATGGTTCCCAGGGTCTGGAGGAGAGGAGACTCTCCTTCAGGCCCTGTGATCCATATTCATGTAAAAAATAAATAATAAAAATAAAAAATATTGATATACTCACCCCTCCGGCGGACGCTGGCTCTTAGCGATGCCTCCGTTCCTAAGAATGCAGGGAGTGAAGGACCTTCGATGACGTCGCGGCTTGTGATTGGTCGCGTGAGCGGTCACATGAGCGGTCACGCGACCAATCACAAGCCGCGACATCATCGAAGGTCCTTAACTCTGCATTCTTAAGAACGGAGGCACCGCTAAGAGCAGGGGCCGCTGGAGGGGTGAGTATATCAATATTTTTTATTTTTATTCTTTATTTTATACATGAATATGGATCCCAGGGCCTGAAGGAGAGTTTCCTCTCCTTCAGACCCTGGGAACCATTCCGATATTTTGTGTCCCATTGATATCCATTGGTATCGGGTATCGGTATCGGCGATATCCGATATTTTTTGGATATCGGCCGATCCAATCCGATACCGATACCTTTGCATATCGGAAGGTATCGCTCAACACTATTGTTGACCAATGTTAATTAACCAGAGCTGGGATCTTCTTTCCTAAACTAAAGCTGAGCTAAAGCTGATTTCTATGGGCATCAAAGGCAGTTTTACTATTAGGGTATGTGCACACGTCAGGATTTCTTGCAGAAATTTCCTAAAGAAAACCGGAAATTTTCTGCAAGAAATCCGCATTTTTTTTTGCGTTTTTTTTCCCGTTTTTTTTTCGCGTTTTTTTTAGCATTTTGCAAGCGTAATTAGCTTGCAGAATGCTAAAGTTTTCCAAGTGATCTGTAGCATCGCTTGCAAAACTGACTGACAGGTTGGTCACACTTGTCAAACATAGTGTTTGACAAGTGTGACCAGCTTTTTACTATAGATGCAGCCTATGCAGCATCAATAGTAAAAGATAGAATGTTTAAAAAAAATTAAAAAAAATTAAAAAATGGTTATACTCACCTGAAGACAGCCGATCTCCTCAGCGGCTTCCGTTCCTATAGATGGTGTGTGTGTGCAGGACCTTCGATGATGTCGCGGTCACGTGAGCGGTCACATGAGCGGTCATGTGACCGCGATGTCATCTCAGGTCCTTCACACACACCATCTATAGGAACGGAAGCGGCAGCGTGCACCGCTGAGAGGCGGGAAGACTCCGGGGCCATCAGAGGGTGAGTATATGACTATTTTTTATTTTAATTCTTTTTTTTTTACCAATTATATGGTGCCCAGTCTGTGGAGGAGAGTCTCCTCTTCTCCACCCTGGGTACCAACCGCACATAATCTGCTTACTTCCCGCATGGTGGGCATAGCCACATGGGGGAAGTAAGCAGATCAATGCATTCCTAGGTGTGCAGAATCCCCACAATTCCGCAAATTTAATGAACATGTTGCTTTTTTTTCCGCGATGCGATTTTTTCGCGGAAAAAAATGCAACATTTGCACAAGAAATGCAGAATACACTGAAAATAATGGGAGGCATATGTAAGCGTTTTTTTGTGGTTTTTTTTGCGTTTTTATCACATTTTTATAGCGAAAAAACGCAAAAAAACCCCGCGAAAAATACTGAACGTGTGCACATGGCCTTAGACAGCTTTGATAAATTAGGCTATTAAGTTAGTAACTTTGTCCTTCAGTGCCTCATTTTTTAACCCCTTAGTGACGGAGCCAAATTTTTGAAATCTGACCAGTGTCACTTTATGTGGTAATAACTCTGCAACGCTCCAACAAATCCCAGTGATTTTGAGATTGTTTTTTCGTGACACATTATACTTTATGATAATGGTAAATTTAGGTCAATATGTTTTGTGTTTATTTATAAAAAATATCAAAAATTGGAGAAAAATGTTAAAAAATTAGCAATTTTCAAAATTTAAATGATTATCCTTTTAATCCAGATGGCCATACCACAGCAAACCATTAATAACTAACATTTCCCACATGTCAGCTTTACATCAGCACCATTTGTAAAATGTTATTTTATTTTGCTAGCATTTTAGGAGGATTAAAAATGTAGCAGCAACTTTTTCATTTATTCTAGGAAATTTACAAAATTTATTTTTTTAGAGACTTATCCATGTTTGAAGTGACTTTAGGGGTCTCATATATTGGGAAACCCCCAAACGTGATACCATTTTTAAATCAGCACCCCCTGATGTATTGAAAACTGCAGTCAGGTAGTTTATTAACTCTTCAGGTGCTTTACAGGAATTAATGCAAAGTGGCATGACAGAAATGAAAATGTGTATTTTTATCACCTAAATGTCTAACTTCTGAACAGATTACTACAGCCGTTAGATTCTTAGGCCACTATTTGGTCATGAATTGCCATGGCAAACATCAGGACCACACAATCATGATCTGAGGACAGCAATTTGGATAAAGAGGAAGACCCCACACTCTGTTAACCATTTATAATGATGTAGTCACTATTGACAGAAGCATCTAAGGGGTTAAACAGAGTTGGACGGTGCAAACACTGATCGTGGCTGATGCAGCAAGTTGTCAGCTATAGTGTACAGCCGACAGCTGCTGGATTGTCACCTGTATGGGGAGGCTATTCTCTTATATCTCAGGTCAGTTAAAAGACGTATTGGCTGTCATTAAGGGGTTAAATTACATATGTTGAACAGTAATATAATTTCAGAAACGCACCTTTTGCACTTAAAGGGGTGGTCTGAAGCAAAGCATTTTCCCTATTTATTGCCATAATCTGTCCTATTTTCTCAGATACTTACTTTAAAAATTCCTTACTGTTCCGTAAATACAGTACCTTACTGTTTTTGTATTTGTTCTCTACTTTGTCTGACGACAATATAATAATAATTTCTTTATTTATATACCGCCATTACTTCCACAGCGCTTTCCAGACATTATCATTGCTGTTCCCGATGGGTCCCACAATCTAAATTACCTATCAGTATGTCTTTGGAATGTGGGAGGAAACCCACACAAACACGGAGAGACCATACAAACTCCTTGTTGATGTTGTCCTTGGTAGCATTTGAACCCTGGACTCCAGCACTGCAGTACTAACCACTGAGCTACCGTGCTGCCCACAATTCATTTGAGTATCACCAGTGCATGCTGGGAGAGTCTGCACAGGACCCAGGGAGGCAAGTACCTGTTGTATTTGTTATTTTACCATCATAATAGCATTTGGGGATCTCTTTTGTTAAATTTGAAAACCCCTTTAAACCTTTCACCCACGAACGTTAATGACCAGCCCAATTTGTACAATGCTGACCAATGTCATTTTATGTGGTTAGAACTGTGGAACATTTCAATGGATCCAGGTATTCTGAGATTTTTTTATGATAACTACTGTAGTGCATGATAGTGGTAACATTAATTTGATATGAATTGCATTTATTTGTAAAAAAATGAAAATTTGATACACATTTTAAAAATGTTGCAGTTTTTAAACTTTGAATTTTCATGCCCTTAAATCAGAGATATGTCACACAAAATCTACTATATAATTGTCTGAGTCACTTCCGTCTGTCTGTCCTTCTGTCTGTCTGTCACGGATATTCATTGGTCGCAGCCTCTGTCCATCATGGAAATCCAAGTCGCTGATTTGCCATGACCAATCAGCGATGGCCACAGTCTGGAAGAAAATGGCCGCTCCTTACTCCCGGGAGTCAGTGCCCGGCGCCCGCATACTCCCCTCCAGTCACCGCTCACACAGGGTGAATGGCAGCGTTGACTGCGGTGTAACGCACTAGGTTAATGCTACTATTAACCCTGTGTGACCAACGTTTACTATTCATGCTGCCTAAGCAGCATGAATAGTAAAAAGATCTAATGTTAAAAAAAATAAAAAAAATAAAAAAATAGTTACATACTCACCCTCCATTGACCCCCAGATCGAAGTGGTTACCGATGCTCCCGGATCGAAGCGATTACCGACTCTCCTCGTGATGCCCCAGTGACCACTCCATGCATTGCGGTCTCGCAAGATGTTGACGTGTGGTCTCGCGAGACTGCTACATCATCATCTCGCGAGACCGCAATGCATTCTTCAGACCGGAGCGCACGAGGACCATCGCTAACCGCTTCGATCCGGGAGCATCGGTAACTGCTTCGATCCGGGAGCATCGGTAACCGCTTCGATCCGGAAGCCAATGGAGGGTGAGTATGTAACTATTATATATGCAATATACTACGTGGGCTGTGCAATATACTATGTGGCTGGGCAATATACTACGTGGCTGGGCAATTAACTACGTGGGCTGTGCAATATACTACGTGGACATGCATATTCTAGAATAGCCGATGCGTTAGAATCGGGCCACCATCTAGTAGTTAATAAATAACAATTACCGCATGTCTACTTTATGTCAGCACAATTTTGAAACCAATTTTTTTTTTATTAGGAAGTTATAAAGGTTAAAAGTTGACCAGCGATTTTTGATTTTTCCAGCAAATTTTATAAGACAATTTTTTTTAGGGACCACACTACATTTAAAGTGACTTTGAGGGTTATATATAACCAAACCCCAAACCAACACCATTTTAAAAACTGCACCCCTCATGGTGCTAAAAACCACATTCAGGTGCATCAAAGTAATTTTAGAAATGTGGGGAAAAAAATAACATTTAGCTTTTTTCGCAAAAATTTCACTGCAGATCCAATTTTTTTTATTTTGACAAGGGTAACAGGAAAAAAATTGATCCTAAAATTTATTCTGTAACTTCTCCTGAGCATGCTGGTAACCCCTATGTAGGATAAAACCACTGTTTGGGCGCATGGCTGAGCTCGGAAGGTAAAGAGCGCCATTTGACTTTTTGAATTCAACATTTGTATGAACAATTGGTGGACAGCATGTTGCATTTGGAGACCCTCTGATGTGCCTAAACAGTGAAACTTCCCCACAAATGACACCATCTTGGAAACTAGACCCTTAAGGGAACTGATCTAGATGGGTGAACTGAAGAGCACATTGAACCCTCAGGAGCTACACAGAAGTTGAGCTGTGAAAGTAAAAAAAAAAATCACATTTTTTAAAATATGTTTTTAGCCCCAAATGTTGCATTTTCATAAGGGTAAGGGGATAATTTGCTTCATAAAATATGTAATGCAATTTCTCATGAGTACGCAAATACCCCATATAATGGAGAAAACCACTGTTTGGGTTCACGGCAGGGCTCGGAAGGGAAGGAGCGTCATTTGACTTCTTGAATGTAAAATTTTCTGTAACAATTGGCAGACACCATGTTGTGTTTGGAGAGCCCCTGATGTGCCTAACCAGTGAAAACCTACCACAAGTGACCCCATTTTGGAAACTAGACCTCTCAAGGAATACATTTAGATGTGTGGTGAGTGCCTTGTACCCTCAGGTGCTCCACAGAAGTTTATAACGTTGAGCCGTGAAAATAGTAAAATCACATTTTCCCCACAAAAATGTTATTTTAGCCCCAAATATTTTTTTTATAAGGCTAATCCTGCTGTCACACTCGCGCGAGTCTCTCGCCTCAATACCCGACACTGCCATTGGCACTCTGGACCGGAGCATGCAGCTATGCGAGTTTCTTGCATTGCACTCACAAGTATGACACCTGCGTTACTGGAGAAAAAAATCACCTGGAATCATTAGCCGATGTTATGTCGCGTTTGGAGAACCAATGATGTGCCTAAACAGTGGAAACCCCCCACAAGTGACCCTATTTTGGAAACTAGATCCCTCAAGAAATGTATTTAGATGATTGATGAGCACCTTGTACCCCCTGGTGCTTCACAGACATTTATAACATTGAGCCGTGAAAATAATAAAATCACATTTTTCACACAAAAATGTTATTTTAGATTGCACCATACATTTTGTTGTGCAATTTCTCCTGAGTATGCCAATACCCCATATGTGGGGGAATACTACTTTTGAGGCACAGTGCAAAGCTCAGAAGTGAAGAGGCACCATATTGGAGCTCAGATTTTGTTGGAATGGTTTGAGGGTGCCATTTCACAATGGTGGAGTCCCCAAGGTCCTAGAACAACAGAAACCCCTTATATGTGAACTCATTTTACAAACTACACTGCCCAATGAATTAATTCATCTTGGGGTGCAGTGATCATATTTGCACCACATGTGCCTCACAGAATTTTATACCTTTGAACAGTGAAGAAAGAATAATTACATTTCTTCAACTAAAGTGTTGTTTTAGCCCCAAGTTTTTAATTTTCTTAAAGGCTAATAGGACATTTTTTAATTTACAACAAACTGAGGTCCAGTTTTTCCTCAGTGCGCCAATACACTACATGTAATCAGGAAATATTTTTCAGGCACAGTGCAAAGCTCACAAGGCACATTTTACTGTTATGGGTTGCAGGTCCTATGACTCACTGGTGACCACATTTTATAAACTACACCTCTCAAGTACTTCATCTAGGGGTGCAGTGATCATATTGACACCTTGGATGCTTCACTGAATTTTATACAATTGGGCAATGGAGAAAAAATAACTGCATTTTAACCACAAAAAATTTGTTTTAGCTCAATATTTTGCATTCACTTAAGAAGTGGGTAGAAATGGCACCATAATTTGTCAGACAATTTCTACCGAACATACTTCATATGTGGCTATACACAGTAGCGTAGCTACTGGGGGGGCAGAGGGGGCCATCGCCCCGGGCCCTGTCACATGAAGGGGCCCACTGGGAGCCGGCACTGCCACTTCCGTGATGAGGCACAATACAGCACAGGAGGAGAGCAGTAAAATGCCTGCTCCCCTGCCTGACGGAGATTCTGCACGCTGGCAGCACAGTGGCCAGTTGCCAATCTCCCTCCTGCACTGTATTGTGCTGACCGACCTCCTCCCAGGGCCAGGCTGCAGGTTTCTTCCCTCCGTGTGCACGCTGTGATTGGCTTAGGGCAGGCACGCTGGGTCCTAGTGCCCACCTGCATTTCACTCAGATACTTCCTGGTCCTCCTGCAAACGTCATTGGTAAGTGGGGTCCTGGGGATAAAATGCATTAAATTGATAGGCATGTCATTCACTGGGGGGTAAATGTGAGAGGATGGGGGTGTTGTGGGGCCTTAGGTGGGGGAGGGGGTCAGGGCACTGGGGGGGTGAATGTGAGAAGATAAGGGTATTGTGAGGTCTGAGGTGGGTGAGGGGCAACAACACTGAGGGGCTGATTATTATACGGTTTTGTTAAGAGACTATGTGCACTCCATCACATGTAATAGTTGTTCTCTGGGAAGGGGAGGTAGGGGGCATATTATACTTATCAGCTGGGTAAGCCATGAGCTGCATCACATTTAAAGCATTACTGCAGCATTTTTTGTTATTTCACCGCTGGAGTGGCGCTTTAAGGCACACGGTGTGCATTTTGCTGCGGATCCGCAACGTTTCTGCAGCTGCGGATCCGCAGCAGTTTCCCATGAGTTTACAGTTCAATGTAAACCTATGGGAAATCGAAAATGCTGTGCACATGCTGCTGAAAAAAACGCACAGGAATGCAGCGGTTTACAATCCGCAGCATGTCACTTCTTTGTGCAGAATCGCAGCGATTCTGCACACATAGGAATGCATTGATCCGCTTACTTCCCTCATGTGGCTATGCCCACCATGCGGGAAGTAAGCGGATCATGTGCGGATGGTACCCGGGGTGGAGGAGAGGAGACTCTCCTCCAGGCCCTGGAAACCATATTTGTGTAAAAAAAAAAAAGAATTAAAATAAAAAATAATGCTATACTCACCTCTCAGCGCTGCACGCGGCCGTCTGGTCCCAGGGTTGCTGTGCGAGCAGGGCCTGTGATGACGTCGCGGTCACATGACCATGATGACGCTGCGGTCACATGACCATGACGTCACGAAGGTCCTTCTCGCACAGCATCTTTGGAACCGGACCGCCACGTGCAGTGCCGAGGAGATCGGGATGTTAGAGGGTGAGTATATAACCAATTTTATTATTTTTAACATTACTATTGATGCTGCATATGCAGCGTCAATAGTAGGAGTAAACCCGCAGCGGAAACAGCAAGACAAACCGCGATAAATCTGCAGGGATAACCGCAGCGGTTTTGCCCTGCAGATTTATCAAATCCGCTGCGGGAGAACCCTAAGGGACCCTTCCTACTTGTGCACATAGCCTTAGGCTATGTGAACACATTGTGGATCCGCAGCGGATTTCCATCAGGTTTACAGTACCATGTAAACCTATGGAAGACAAAATCCGCAGTGCACATGCTGCGGAAAATACAGCACGGAAACGCTGTGTTGTATTTTTCGCAGCATATCAATTCCACAGGTGTAAAAACACAGGCGAAATCTGCACAAAATCTGCAGTAAATCCGCTGGGAATCCGCAGGTAAAACGCAGGGTGTTTTTACCTGCGGATTTTGTAGAATCCGAACGGAAAAGTCCGCAATGTTATCCGCAACGTGTGCACATACCCTAAGAGGCGCAGTTACAGCTGCTGTGACTGAAACAGTATCGGCGCCGCTCCCTAGGCTGCAGTGAGGAATGAAGTTAATTTCCTCCTGGCATCATGACTCTCAGAGCAGGCGACGCACGGTGTCAGAACACTATTAACTATTATGCTGTGTTTTGTATAGGGGAGCTGTGGGGGCATTATACTGTGTATAGGGAAGCTGTGGGATCATAATATTGTCTATAGGGTAGCTGTGGGGGGCATTATACTGTGTATAGAAAAGCTGTGGGCTCATCATACTGTGTATAGGGGATCAGTGGGGACATCATACTGTGCATAGGGAAGCTGTGGATTCATCATACTTTGTAGAGGGGAGCTGTGTGCTCATTATACTGTGTATAGGGGAGCAGTAGGGACATCATACTGTGCATAGGGAAGCTGTGGAATCATCATATTGTGTATAGGGGAGCTGTAGGGGCATTATACTGTGTATAGGAAAGCTGTGGGCCCACCATACTGTGTATAGTCAAGCTGTACATGGAGGCTACTTAGGGGACATTATTAAATGTTAAGTGGGCACTTAAACATTATTGTTATTGGGGCACTCAGAGCACTGAGACCATCAAAATTTCATATATGGTATTATTACTTTTTAGGGACAAAATGTGGAGGGCACTAGCACAGGGCATTAGTGTTTTCTTGGGGTGAATTTTATTATCTAGAGAGCACAAAGGAGCCATTATTACTATGTAAGGGGCTCAGTGGTGGCATTATTATTGTACTACACAGCAGGTGCAGTAATAGGGACACACACGGCAGCAGCGGCTCCGTGTATTGCGCTATCAGCAGAATGATTATCTTGTGCAGGTTGGGAATAGATATGGACGGTGCTGGAAATGTGAGACGTCTGATGTGTAGTGTTGAGCGATACTTTCCGATATCGGAAAGTATCGGTATCGGAAAGTATCGGCCGATACCGTCAAAATATCGGATCCAATCCGATACCGATACCCGATCCCAATGCAAGTCAATGGGACGAAAATATCGGAATTAAAATAAACCCTTTATAAACTTGTAGGTTAATTCTACATGAAGGAAAACAACTAAGAATAATGTAGGATGTATTGGGGGACGTGGCGGAGACATTAAAGGCACAGAGGTTTAGCCCAATGTAATAGAATAGCAGGATTTTGGGGTTTTTTTATGACGTTCGGCGGTAGAAAGATTTTGACTATGTAAATTTTTTTTTTTATTTTGTCAGATATTGATGTTTCACTACTTCCACGCCCTTCACCTTCTTTTTTACTTCTCCCACACTTTCTTCTTCATTATCCTCATCATCAGCTTCTTTGACATCAACTTCTTCACCTTATTCATCTTCTTCTTCATCTTCTACCTATTATTTTTTTGGTTACATTGTTCATATTCTTTTTATTTTACTATTATCTTCATCATATTCTACTTCTTCATCATATTCTTATTTGTGACAGGCATTCCCGTAGTTGTTATCTATAAAAGTTTGAAGATTACACCTTCCGTTCTGCCTGTCACAAAAGAGTTACATTTGTCCGCGTTCAGTTTGGCCTGCAGCATCAGGCTTTATCCAGGGGCACCACGAGGAGGAACGGACTCACCCCCATACACTGCTTAGTCTTCTTCTGCTTATAATTTAGATAATATTTTTTGCTCTGATATTTAGTGTTATGCTTAATGTTCTTCTGCTCTTTGTTCTGCAGCCTCTTGTTCTTCTGCTTCTCGGTCTTCCAGGTCGTCGTCGTCTCCAGGGTCGTCGTCTCCGGGGTTGTCGTCATCGGGGTGGTCTTCAGGGTCGTCGTCTCCGGGGTCGTCGTCATCGGGGTGGTCTTCGGGGTCATCGTCTCCAGGGTCGTCGTCATCACGGTGGTTGTCGTCTCTGGTGTCGTCGTCATCTTAGGGGTGGTCTTCCGGGTCATCGTGTTTAGTCTCTTGAACTTGGAAATGTAGCAGAAGGTACAAGAAGGCTGAGAAAATGCCGAGAACCAGCTGATGGAACTGGAACTCGGATGGCTACCCGAAGGTCCAAGAGCCAATGGAACTACCGAGGACCAGCTGACGTTACTGGAACCCGGTTACTAAGCAGGAGGTACCCGTGCCTGAAAGCACTACCAAGGACCACCTGACGTTGGTGGAACTCGGATACCCAGAGGGAGGCACCTAAGCCAAAGGCTCTGCCCGGAACCAGCTGACGGTACTGGAACCAGGATGGGGAGCAGAAGGTACAAGAGCAAAAGACACTGCCGAGAACCAGCTGACGGTGCTGGAACCCGGATGGGTAGCCGAAGGTCCAAGAGCCAATGGAACTACCGAGGACCAGCTGACGTTACTGGAACCCGTTTACTAAGCAGGAGGTACCCGTGCCTGAAAGCACTACCAAGGACCACCTGACGTTGGTGGAACTCGGATACCCAGAGGGAGGCACCTAAGCCAAAGGCTCTGCCCGGAACCAGCTGACGGTACTGGAACCAGGATGGGGAGCAGAAGGTACAAGAGCAAGTGTCTGCGTGGCTTTTGCAGGACACGATGCCGGCTGCACAGCAGGGGAACAGCTGGCGGTGCTGAACCCCACTGACACATTGGCTGGTGTTTTTCTCTGTGCAGCTAGCAGTACCGGGCCCCAACTGGCAGTGTTGGAGCCCGGGGTCAGCAGGAGGAGGAGATGGAGAAGAGTGTAGGCCGAAGCCTGCACTGGCGGCAGCTTTTGGGTCTGTTGTGCCTGCGTGGCAGTTGCAGGACACGTTGCCGGCTGCACAGCAGGGGAACAGCTGGCGGTGCTGAACCCCACTGACACATTGGCTGGTGTTTTTCTCTGTGCAGCTAGCAGTACCGGGCCCCAACTGGCGGTGTTGGAGCCCAGGGCTCTGCAGGGGGAGCAGAGTGTAGGCCGAAGCCTAATTGAACCAATTTCAAAGGTAACCTTTAACCCCCCCTCAGGGGTTACAAAGTAGAAGAGCCACAGCTTATGCAGCAGTAGTGCTGCACAAGTCAAAGGTTGCTCTTTTAATTTCGCTCCTTGCACACGCTGAATGAAACACGTATAACATTTAGCCCTTTAAACAGTCAAACTGTGTTGGAGGCGCGAGTTCCCTTTGTAATGAGACTCAGCACAGATGTCAAGAATCCCACCTTGGTGCTGGGTGCAGCCTCCTGAGCGTTGTTATTTGCTGTACAGGAGTCTGCGCTGTCGTGTGATCCCCTGGCCTAGCGCTGTTAGCGCTGCCCATGTTCTGGCATCATTTAATGTCGGCCGGTGCGGTTCGCGATGACCATGAATCCCAGCCCCGCAGTGTCTTAACATTGTTAAAACACTGCGGGGCTGGGATTCAGGGCCTGGCGCAGCACATATGTTCGCCTCTCACACTCGGGTCCTTACACCCGCTTCAGACTGTGCGGCGTCATCTGATCCCTTATCGCATGCCACGGCCATGAAGCCGCACAGTCCGCAGAAGGCGGAAGGAGATGAGGGACAGGCGAACTGATGCACTGATCATGCCCGTCAATCACACCCTCGCAGTGCCAATAAATAAGACAACGAGGGGCATTGTGTGGGTCAGGGCGGCCGCAGAGGCGCAGGCAGCCAAACAATGATGCCAGAAGACGGGCAGCGCTACCAAGGGGGTTGCAGCGTGTCATTACAAAGGAAAGTCACACCACCGGGACGGTTAAATGGTCACACAGAGGACACATTTTAGACGTGTTTTCAGTTCCACATGTGCGAGGAGAATACGTTTATGAGCCACCTTGCACACATGCAGCATTACCGCTGTACAAGGTGGCCTTTAAAACGTACAAACGCCTGGGGGAGGGGGGACAGGTTCCCTTCAATTTCAGTTCTTGTGTCTGCGTGGCTTTTGCAGGACACGATGCCGGCTGCACAGCAGGGGAACAGCTGGCGGTGCTGAACCCCACTGACACATTGGCTGGTGTTTTTCTCTGTGCAGCTAGCAGTACCGGGCCCCAACTGGCGGTGTTGGAGCCCGGGGTCAGCAGGAGGAGGAGATGGAGCAGAGTGTAGGCCGAAGCCTGCACTGGCGGCAGCTTTTGGGTCTGTTGTGCCTGCGTGGCAGTTGCAGGACACGTTGCCGGCTGCACAGCAGGGGAACAGCTGGCGGTGCTGAACCCCACTGACACATTGGCTGGTGTTTTTCTCTGTGCAGCTAGCAGTACCGGGCCCCAACTGGCGGTGTTGGAGCCCAGGGCTCTGCAGGGGGAGCAGAGTGTAGGCCGAAGCCTAATTGAACCAATTTCAAAGGTAACCTTTAACCCCCCCTCAGGGGTTACAAAGTAGAAGAGCCACAGCTTATGCAGCAGTAGTGCTGCACAAGTCAAAGGTTGCTCTTTTAATTTCGCTCCTTGCACACGCTGAATGAAACACGTATAACATTTAGCCCTTTAAACAGTCAAACTGTGTTGGAGGCGCGAGTTCCCTTTGTAATGAGACGCAGCACAGATGTCAAGAATCCCACCTTGGTGCTGGGTGCAGCCTCCTGAGCGTTGTTATTTGCTGTACAGGAGTCTGCGCTGTCGTGTGATCCCCTGGCCTAGCGCTGTTAGCGCTGCCCATGTTCTGGCATCATTTAATGTCGGCCGGTGCGGTTCGCGATGACCATGAATCCCAGCCCCGCAGTGTCTTAACATTGTTAAAACACTGCGGGGCTGGGATTCAGGGCCTGGCGCAGCACATATGTTCGCCTCTCACACTCGGGTCCTTACACCCGCTTCAGACTGTGCGGCGTCATCTGATCCCTTATCGCATGCCACGGCCATGAAGCCGCACAGTCCGCAGAAGGCGGAAGGAGATGAGGGACAGGCGAACTGATGCACTGATCATGCCCGTCAATCACACCCTCGCAGTCCCAATAAATAAGACAACGAGGGGCGTTGTGTGGGTCAGGGCGGCCACAGAGGCGCAGGCAGCCAAACAATGATGCCGGAAGACGGGCAGCGCTACCAAGGGGGTTGCAGCGTGTCATTACAAAGGAAAGTCACACCACCGGGACGGTTAAATGGTCACACAGAGGACACATTTTAGACGTGTTTTCAGTTCCACATGTGCGAGGAGAATACGTTTATGAGCCACCTTGCACACATGCAGCATTACCGCTGTACAAGGTGGCCTTTAAAACGTACAAACGCCTGGGGGAGGGGGGACAGGTTCCCTTCAATTTCAGTTCTTGTGTCTGCATGGCTTTTGCAGGACACGATGCCGGCTGCACAGCAGGGGAACAGCTGGCGGTGCTGAACCCCACTGACACATTGGCTGGTGTTTTTCTCTGTGCAGCTAGCAGTACCGGGCCCCAACTGGTGGTGTTGGAGCCCGGGGTCAGCAGGAGGAGGAGATGGAGCAGAGTGTAGGCCGAAGCCTGCACTGTCGGCAGCTTTTGGGTCTGTTGTGCCTGCGTGGCAGTTGCAGGACACGTTGCCGGCTGCACAGCAGGGGAACAGCTGGCGGTGCTGAACCCCACTGACACATTGGCTGGTGTTTTTCTCTGTGCAGCTAGCACATCTGGGCCCCAACTGGCGGTGTTAGAGCCCAGGGTCAGCAGGAGGAGCAGGGGGAGCGGAGTGTAGGCCGAAGCCTGCACTGGAGCAAGTTGAAAGGAAACCTTTAACCCCCCCCCCCAGGCGTTTGTAGCTGGAAGAGCCATCGTGTACACCACTAATGCTGGAAAAGGTAAACTTAGCACTTTTAATTATCGTCCTTGCAGTTGCTGAACCTAACACTTATGAAATGTGTCCCCTCACAGCGTTCAACCGTCCGGTAGGTGGAACTTTCCTTTGTCATGTGACGCAGCACAGCCGTCATTTTTACCCCCTTGGCGCCATGCGCCGCCTCCTCAGCGTTGTTTGAATCTGTCCCGGAGCCTGCGCTGTTAGGTTACCCCTTGGCCATGCACACATTTCGCGCTGCCCGTCTTCTGACATCATTTGCTGTCAGGCTGGCTGCGCCTGTGTGGGTGCGCTGTCCGAGATTCAGCCTCGCGGTGTCGTGTAATGTAATCCCACCGCGGGCCTGGGATCCGTGGCCATGCGCAGTGCATATCCTCACCTCTCACTCCCCTCCCTACGGCTTCTTCAGACTGTGCGGTGTCACGGCCGTGGCATGCTATTAGGGATCAGCTGACACCGAACAGTCTTTAGAAGCCGTAGGGAGGGGAGTGAGAGGTGAGGATATGCACTGCGCATGGCCACGGATCCCAGGCCCGCGGTGGGATTACATTACACGACACTGCGAGGCTGAATCTCGGACAGCGCACCCACACAGGCGCAGCCAGCCTGACAGCAAATGATGTCAGAAGACGGGCAGCGCGAAATGTGTGCATGGCCAAGGGGTAACCTAACAGCGCAGGCTCCGGGACAGATTCAAACAACGCTGAGGAGGCGGCGCACGGCGCCAAGGGGGTAAAAATGACGGCTGTGCTGCGTCACATGACAAAGGAAAGTTCCACCTACCGGACGGTTGAACGCTGTGAGGGGACACATTTCATAAGTGTTAGGTTCAGCATCTGCAAGGAGCACCACGAAAAGAGGCACTTTTTCCCTTTGCATCATTACTGCTGCACAAGGTGGCTCCTTCAGTAACAAACGCCTGGGGGGGGGGGGACAGGTTCCCTTAAATTTAACTTGTTGTGCCTGCGTGGCGGTCGCAGTACACGTTGCCGTATACACAGCAGGGGAACAGCTGGCGGTGCTGAACCCCACTAACACATTTGCGAGGTGTTTGGCTCTGTGCGTACAGCACTTCTGGACGGCAACTGGCGGTGTTGGAGCCCAGGGACAGGTGGAGGAGGAGGAGGTTGGAGGAGGTTGGAGGAGGTAGGAGGGATTGCCACACACACAGCAGGGGAACAGCTGACGTTACTGAACCCCAATAACAGAGGAGGGACTGTTGACTGTGCGTACAGCACTTCTGGACGGCAACTGGCGGTGTTGGAGCCCAGGGACAGGTGGAGGAGGAGGAGGTTGGAGGAGGTTGGAGGAGGTAGGAGGGATTGCCACACACACAGCAGGGGAACAGCTGACGTTACTGAACCCCAATAACAGAGGAGCGACTGTTGACTGTGCGTACAGCACTTCTGGACGGCAACTGGCGGTGTTGGAGCCCAGGGACAGGTGGAGGAGGAGGAGGAGGTTGGAGGAGGTAGGAGGGATTGCCACACACACAGCAGGGGAACAGCTGACGTTACTGAACCCCAATAACAGAGGAGCGACTGTTGACTGTGCGTACAGCACTTCTGGACGGCAACTGGCGGTGTTGGAGCCCAGGGACAGGTGGAGGAGGAGGTTGGAGGAGGTAGGAGGGATTGCCACACACACAGCAGGGGAACAGCTGACGTTACTGAACCCCAATAACAGAGGAGGGACTGTTGACTGTGCGTACAGCACTTCTGGACGGCAACTGGCGGTGTTGGAGCCCAGGGACAGGTGGAGGAGGAGGAGGTTGGAGGAGGTTGGAGGAGGTAGGAGGGATTGCCACACACACAGCAGGGGAACAGCTGACGTTACTGAACCCCAATAACAGAGGAGCGACTGTTGACTGTGCGTACAGCACTTCTGGACGGCAACTGGCGGTGTTGGAGCCCAGGGACAGGTGGAGGAGGAGGAGGAGGTTGGAGGAGGTAGGAGGGATTGCCACACACACAGCAGGGGAACAGCTGACGTTACTGAACCCCAATAACAGAGGAGCGACTGTTGACTGTGCGTACAGCACTTCTGGACGGCAACTGGCGGTGTTGGAGCCCAGGGACAGGTGGAGGAGGAGGAGGTTGGAGGAGGTTGGAGGAGGTAGGAGGGATTGCCACACACACAGCAGGGGAACAGCTGACGTTACTGAACCCCAATAACAGAGGAGCAACTGTTGACTGTGCGTACAGCACTTCTGGACGGCAACTGGCGGTGTTGGAGCCCAGGGACAGGTGGAGGAGGAGGAGGAGGTTGGAGGAGGTAGGAGGGATTGCCACACACACAGCAGGGGAACAGCTGACGTTACTGAACCCCAATAACAGAGGAGGGACTGTTGACTGTGCGTACAGCACTTCTGGACGGCAACTGGCGGTGTTGGAGCCCAGGGACAGGTGGAGGAGGAGGAGGTTGGAGGAGGTTGGAGGAGGTAGGAGGGATTGCCACACACACAGCAGGGGAACAGCTGACGTTACTGAACCCCAATAACAGAGGAGCGACTGTTGACTGTGCGTACAGCACTTCTGGACGGCAACTGGCGGTGTTGGAGCCCAGGGACAGGTGGAGGAGGAGGAGGAGGTTGGAGGAGGTAGGAGGGATTGCCACACACACAGCAGGGGAACAGCTGACGTTACTGAACCCCAATAACAGAGGAGGGACTGTTGACTGTGCGTACAGCACTTCTGGACGGCAACTGGCGGTGTTGGAGCCCAGGGACAGGTGGAGGAGGAGGAGGTTGGAGGAGGTTGGAGGAGGTAGGAGGGATTGCCACACACACAGCAGGGGAACAGCTGACGTTACTGAACCCCAATAACAGAGGAGCGACTGTTGACTGTGCGTACAGCACTTCTGGACGGCAACTGGCGGTGTTGGAGCCCAGGGACAGGTGGAGGAGGAGGAGGTTGGAGGAGGTTGGAGGAGGTAGGAGGGATTGCCACACACACAGCAGGGGAACAGCTGACGTTACTGAACCCCAATAACAGAGGAGCGACTGTTGACTGTGCGTACAGCACTTCTGGACGGCAACTGGCGGTGTTGGAGCCCAGGGACAGGTGGAGGAGGAGGAGGAGGTTGGAGGAGGTAGGAGGGATTGCCACACACACAGCAGGGGAACAGCTGACGTTACTGAACCCCAATAACAGAGGAGCGACTGTTGACTGTGCGTACAGCACTTCTGGACGGCAACTGGCGGTGTTGGAGCCCAGGGACAGGTGGAGGAGGAGGAGGAGGTTGGAGGAGGTAGGAGGGATTGCCACACACACAGCAGGGGAACAGCTGACGTTACTGAACCCCAATAACAGAGGAGCGACTGTTGACTGTGCGTACAGCACTTCTGGACGGCAACTGGCGGTGTTGGAGCCCAGGGACAGGTGGAGGAGGAGGAGGAGGTTGGAGGAGGTAGGAGGGATTGCCACACACACAGCAGGGGAACAGCTGACGTTACTGAACCCCAATAACAGAGGAGCGACTGTTGACTGTGCGTACAGCACTTCTGGACGGCAACTGGCGGTGTTGGAGCCCAGGGACAGGTGGAAAAGCAGAGGAACACAATGTAGGCCGAAGCCTGAGAAAGTCGAAAGGGAACCTTTAACCCCCCCCAAGGCGTTTGTAGCTGAAAGAGCCAGCTTGTGCAGCACAAAAGATGCAAAAGGAAAAGGTGGCTCTTTTCATCATGCTCCTTGCAAACACAGAACTAAACACTTATAAAATGTGTCCCCTGCAACCGTAAAACCGTCATGGAGGTGGGACTTTCCTTCGTAATGTGGCGCAGCACAGCCGTCATTCCTACCCCCCCGGCGACGCGCACTGGCTCCTCAGCGTTGTTTGATTCCGTCCCGGAGCCTGCGCTGTTATGTTATCCCGTGGCCAGGCACACTTAGCGCTGCCCGTCTTCTGGCATCATTTGGTGTCAGGATGGCTGCGCCTGTGCGGCCGCGCTGGCCGAGAGCCCGCCTCGCAGTGTCTTCTGATTTAATCCCACTGGGGGCCTGGGATCCATGGACATGCGCAGTGCATATCCTCGCCTCTCACTCCCCTCCCTACGGCTTCTTAAGACTGTGCGGTGTCACGGCCGTGGCATACTATTAGGGACCAGCTGACACCGAACAGTCTGAAGAAGCCATAGGGAGATGAGTGAGAGGTGGAGGTTCAGATATGCACTGCGCATGTTCATGGATCCCAGGCCCCCAGTGGGATTAAATCAGAAGACACTGCGAGGCGGGCTCTCTGCAAGCGCGGCCGCACAGGCGCAGCCATCCTGACACCAAATGATGCCAGAAGACGGGCAGCGCTAAGTGTGCCTGGCCACGGGATAACATAACAGCGCAGGCTCCGGGACGGAATCAAACAACGCTGAGGAGCGGGTGCGCGGCGCCGGGGGGGTAGGAATGACGGCTGTGCTGCGTCACATTACGAAGGAAAGTCCCACCTCCGGGACGGTGTTACGGTATCAGTGGACACATTTTATAAGTGTTAAGTTCTGCGTGTGCAAGGTGCTAAACAAAAATAGCTACCTTTTCCTTGTGCAGCATTACTGCTGCACAAGGTGGCTCTTTCAGTAACAAACGCCTTGGGGGGGGACAGATTCCCTTACATTTCAGTTGTTGTGTCAGCGTGGCGGTCGCATGACACATTGCCGGCTACACAGCTGGGGATCAGCTGACGTTACTGAAACCCAATAACACTGGGTCGTATGTTTTGACTGTGCAGACGGCACTTCTGAGCCTCAACTGGCGGTGTTGGAGCCCAGGAATTTAAGTTCAGGTGGTAGAAAGATGAACACAACAGGAGACCTGGATAACGTATACAGTGACCTAATTATTTAATCAGGAGGAGGAGTGGCAAATTCCTGCGAGATCCAGGCCTTGTTCATTTTCAGGAAAGTAAGCCGGTCAACGTTATCGGAGGATAGTCGCATGCGACGGTCAGTTAGTACACCACCTGCAGCACTAAAGACACGTTCCGATAATACACTGGCCGCAGGGCAAGACAGCACCTCCAATGCATACTGGCTTAGCTCTGGCCATGTATCCAGCTTTGAGACCCAAAACTTGAAAGGGGAAGAGCCGTCTGGGAGTACAGCAAGAGGGCAAGACATGTAGTCTGTCACCATCTGACGGAACCGTTGCCTCCTGCTGACTGGAGCCGTCTGTGATGGTGTAGACTTTTGTGGGGGGCACAGAAAACTGTGCCACAGTTGGGCCATACTGGTCTTGCCTTGGGCAGAGGCACTGCTTCTGCTCCCTCTTTGTGCAGAGCCTCCACCACTGCCTGGACGCACTGAGCTGCTTTGGAATGCACTAGCAGAACTTCTCTCAGTTGGAATGGAGAAGATGATGGAATTGACCAGTGTGTCTTGGTACTCCCGCATTTTTCGCTCCCAGTTCAACGGTGTGATGAGGCTTTCTACGTTGTCCCGGTAGCGAGGATCGAGGAGGGTGAACACCCAATAATCAGACATGTTGAGAATGTGGGCGATGCGGCGGTCGTTTCTCAGGCACTGCAGCATGTAATCCACCATGTGCTGCAGACTGCCAACTGCCCAAGAAACGCTGTCCCCTGCTGGAGGCGTGATCTCTGCCCGCTCGTCATCACCCCACCCTCGCTGTACACACTGAGTACTGGACAATTCGGTAACTCCCTCCTCTGGACGGACGTCTTCCTCCTCCATTGACTCCTCCTCATCCTCCTCACAAACTGTCCCCTGCCTACGCGTTTGTGAGGAACCACGTGGCGCTGACTGTCCAGAAGATGATGGAAATGGTGAATCCTCATCCTCCACCTCTTCCACAACATCATCCCTTAGCGCTTGCAGTGATTTTTCAAGCAGGCAGATAAGGGGGACAGTCATGCTGACTAGTGCATCATCTGCACTCGCCATCCGCGTGGAATAATCAAAGGGACGCAAAACCTGGCAGACGTCATTCATAGTGGCCCACTCTGTGGTTGTGAAGTCTGTACGGCGCTGACTGCGACTTTTTTGCGCCTGAAGCAGCTGGTACTCCATTACAGCTTGCTGCTGCTCACACAACCGCTCCAACATATGTAACGTGGAATTCCACCTGGTAGGTAGGTCACATATGATGCGATGTTCCGGCAGGCGGTGTCGGCGCTGCAGAGCCGCAATGCGCGCTTTTGCCGTGCTGGAACGCCGCAAGTGAGCACACTCTAGGCGGACCTTGTGCAGCAGTGCATCAAGATCCGGATAGTCCCTCAAAAAGCTCTGCACGACCAAATTGAGCACATGTGCCAGACATGGGATGTGAGTGAGGTTGCCGAGGCCCAGAGCTGCCACCAGATTTCGGCCATTATCACACACTACCATGCCTGGCTGGAGATTCGCTGGCACAAACCACACATCGCTCTCCTGCTTGATGGCATTCCAGAGCTCCTGCGCTGTGTGGCTACGATTCCCCCAAAAAATTAATTTCAACACGGCCTGTTGACGTCTGGCCACGGCTGTGCTCATGTCGGTCGTAACAGGTACACGTTCATCACGGGTCCATGTGGAGGTGGACTGTGACGGCTCCTGCAGCGATGATTCTGAGGAACTGGTGTAAGAGGAGGAGTCAATGCGTACAGAATGGATTCCTGCAATCCTTGGAGTGGGCAGGACACGTCCTGCGCCACTCGCACGGTCTGTACCCGGCTCAACGACATTAACCCAATGGGCAGTGAGGGAAAGGTATTGCCCCTGTCCATGTTGACTGGTCCACGCATCGGTGGTGAGGTGGACCTTGCTACTGACGGCGTTCAGTAGCGCGTGTTTTATGTGTCCCTCCACATGCTTGTGCAGGGCAGGGACGGCTTGCCTGCTGAAGTAAAAGCGGCTGGGCACATTGTACTGTGGGACTGCCAATGACATCAAGTCACGGAAGCTGTCAGTCTCCACCAGCCTGAATGACAGCATTTCCAGTGACAGAAGTTTGGCAATGCCTGCAGTCAGAGCCTGTGCTCGTGGGTGGTTTGACGAGAAAGGCCGCCTTTTCTCCCATGCCTGTACTACCGATGGCTGTAGACTGGCTGGGAGTGTGTGGATGACTGGGAAAGTGGTGCTGCGGGTGGAATTACAGCGGGTCTCTGGACAACAGGGCCAGAGGTTCTTCCACGGCGATCCTGGGAGGAAGCCGAACCAGCTGCGTGTGAGCTAGAGGAAGAGGCAACACGAGCTGAAGAGGTGGTAGCTGCCGCTGTTGGTTGGCCTACCTCTTCAGTGTGTTTTTCTAACTCCGCCGGGTGCCTGTTGCGCACATGTTTCCACATGTTGGAGGTATTGAGGTTGCTGACATTTTTCCCTCTTTTGACTTTTTGATGACACACCTTGCATCTGACATAGCAAATGTCATCTGCAACTGTGTCAAAAAAGGACCAGGCACTGCAAGTCTTGGGAGCCCCCTTTTTGGCTTTTGGAAGAGACATGCTCCTAACGGGTGCCAAAGCGGAGGCTGCAGGATCCGCAGTCTTCCCCCTCCCTCTCCCTCTTTGGGCCGTACGGGGAATCTCTTCCTCAGAGCTGCTCCCACCACCTTCCTGTCCCTCACGCCAAGATGGGTCGAGGACCTCATCATCTACACTACCCTCTGCCCCCAACTGCTCCTCCTGGGTAGTCTCAGCAGCAGAGCACGCACCAGTAAGTGGCACCTGAGTGTCATCATCAGCTGATGCGGCCTGCGATGTGGTGACCGGAGCCACTGGCCCACCCGCCTCTTCAGAGGAAGACAGAAAAAGCTGTTGGGCATCACTGCACCCTGCCTCTTCTTCCATTTCTCCAATGCTGCTTGGCTGGCCCCCTGTTTCCAAGCCAAGAGATTCAGAGAACAGAAGTAGAGATGGCTCCTGTCCTGGGCTCTCTGTCTGCCTGGGCAATTTGGCAGGTGGTGAAGAGACAGATGGCTGCTCTCCAGTGCTCTGTGTCTGAGAGGATGTGGCACTAATGGAAGTTGATGCATTAGCTGCCATCCATCCGACAACAGCTTCAATTTGTTCTTGACGCAGCAGCGGTGTACGGCGCTCTGACACAAAGCTGCGCATGAACGACTGTTGCCTGGTGAAAGTGGGTGCTGATGAGTCACCGGTGCCCGCAGCAGGCACAGAATCCCCACGTCCCCTCCCTGCTCCGCGCCCACGCCCACGCCCACGTGCCTTACTCACTGCCTTCTTCATCTTGGTTGACTGATAAAGATAAGCAGAAAAGTACTAACGGATTTGTGTGCTTATTCCTGAGCAACTCCTCCTAACAGGTATAAGAAACACTAATTTTCTAAAGTGTGGACTAGACTTTAATATGAGCTAATGTGGCCTACACAAATGTAAAGTGGTGTAACTGGTGTGTTTGGTGAACTTTATTATTTATTTATTTTTTGGGGGCTGAACTGACAACAGATAGAGCTGCAGTCACACGGAGACCGTGCAGACAGACGTAAACGGCGCTGCAAGGCCCAAAAACCCTCCTCTACGTTATCCTATGTAGTGTTTTTCCACAAGTTAGCTGGAGACGGGTGGAAAGACACTAATAGGATTTTTTAAAATAAATTAGCAGCAACCTACACTACTTGGAAAAAAAAGAAAATTGATTTGGCGGTATGACGCAGTGAACAACCCTGAGCTGGAGACAACCAGGCTATGGCTGCTCACAGACTACAGGGCGAGCTGCAATCACACGGAGACCGTGCAGACAGCCGTAAATGGCGCTGCAAGGCCCAAAAACCCTCCTCTACTTTATCCTATGTAGTGTTTTTCCACAAATTAGCTGGAGACGGGTGGAAAGACACTAATAGGATTTTTTAAAATAAATTAGCAGCAGACTACACTACTTGAAAAAAAATTAAAATTGATTTGGCGGTATGACGCAGTGAACAACCCTGAGCTGGAGACAACCAGGCTATGGCTGCTCACAGACTACAGGGCGAGCTGCAATCACACGGAGACCGTGCAGACAGCCGTAAACGGCGCTGCAAGGCCCAAAAACCCTCCTCTACTTTATCCTATGTAGTGTTTTTCCACAAATTAGCTGGAGACGGGTGGAAAGACACTAATAGGATTTTTTTAAATAAATTAGCAGCAGACTACACTACTTGAAAAAAAATTAAAATTGATTTGGCGGTATGACGCAGTGAACAACCCTGAGCTGGAGACAACCAGGCTATGGCTGCTCACAGACTACAGGGCGAGCTGCAGTCACACGGAGACCGTGCAGACAGCCGTAAACGGCGCTGCAAGGCCCAAAAACCCTCCTCTACTTTATCCTATGTAGTGTTTTTCCACAAATTAGCTGGAGATGGGTGGAAAGACACTAATAGGATTTTTTTGAATAAATTAGCAGCAGACTACACTACTTGAAAAAAAAAAAAAAAAAAAAAGAACAGTATGAGGCAATGAACCACCCTCCCTGAACTGAATACAACCAGCTATGGATGGCCTATGTGGCTGCACTCAGACTAGAGAGTGGGCTGCACTCACACACACACACACACAGACCTTGCAGATCGCTGTGAAAACAGCGCTACAAGGCAAAAGCAAGGTGAATAGTAGGTGAACACAGCGGTTGCTAAATTAGCCTTTGGAAAGCACAAAGAAGCAAATCGCTATCTCTAAACTGTCCCTCAGTCAGCAAACAGCGTCCTGTCACTAACTGAATTCACAGCAGAGTGATCGCAAAATGGCGCCAGCGACTTTTAAACTGCAGCATGACATCATTTCAGCAGCCAATCACAGCCTTGCCAGTAGTTTCATGCCCTCCATGCTAAACAGGATGTGCCCACACTTGGAATCATTCTCATTGGCTGAATTTCTGCATTTTGAATCTTGGAACTTCCGATTCCGGTATCCGATACGCGGCAAGTATCGGAATACCGGTATCGGAATTCCGATACCGCAAGTATCGGCCGATACCCGATACTTGCGGTATCGGAATGCTCAACACTACTGATGTGTCTTCGTTGTAATCTCTGCAGACAAGTCCTGGCTGGAGAAGTTCTTACGTTGCTCTGGGCGAGATGGAAAAGATGGGAAAAGTGAACAACTCCATAAGAACGACCATCAGCTGTAAGTCACCATCTAAAACTGTCCAGTGATCTTTTATATGGTCTGCAAGACTGGTATCTACTAGGGTTGAGCGAAACGGATCGTTCATTTTCATAAGTCGCCGACTTTTGGCAAAGTCGGCATCTCATGAAACCGAGCCGATCCCTGTGTGGGGTCTGCCATGCGGTACGCGACTTTCGCGCCAAAGTCGCGTTTCAATGACGCTAAGAGCGCCATTTCTCAGCCAATGAAGGTGGACGCAGAGTGTGGGCAGCGTGATGACATAGATCTCAGTCCCCACCATCTTAAAGAAGGGCATTGCAGTGATTGGCTTGCTTTCTGCGGCGTCACAGGGGCTATAAAGGGGCGTTCCCGCCGACCGCCATCTTACTGCTGCTGATCTGAGCGTAAGGCCGGAGACACACTGGTGCGAGATACGGCCGAGTCTCGCTGGTTAAAAGCAAGCTGTGGCACCTGCACTCCGGAGCGGAGCGTGCGGCTCCATGTATTGCTATGCAGCTGCACGCTCCGCTCTGGAGTGCAGGTGCCACAGCTTGCTTTTAACCAGCGAGACTCGGCCGTATCTCGCACCAGTGTGTCTCCGGCCTAAGGGAGAGGTTGCTGCAGCTTCTTCGGAAGCAGGGATAGTGATAGGCAGGGTAAATAAAGCCACAAACCGCTTGTGCTGTAGCGATTTCCACTGTCCAATACCACCTTTTGTTTGCAGGACAGTGGAAGCTACATTTTTTTTCCTCAGCGCTGTAGCTCATTGGGCTGCCCTAGAAGGCTCCTTGATAGCTGCGTTGCTTTGTGTGTATGCCGCTGTGTAAACCAACTGCTTTTTTCAAAGCACAAATCCTGTTTTTCCTTCCTTTCTGCACAGCTATCTTGTGTGTTTGTCCACACTTTTGTGTGCAGCAGTCCTTTTCAGCTGCCTGCCATACTTTTCTGAGATAACTGCAGGGAGATAAATATTGTCAAGTCTGACTCCGTGCCATTGCTGTGTGTGGCATCTCTCTCTCATTGTGTGGCACCGAAAAGACTGTGTAATACTTGTCCTTTTTTTTTTTTTCCTAAATTCTCCCTTTTCCAAAAAAAAAATTAGTGGGAGATAAATATTGTCAAGTCTGACTCCGTGCCATTGCTGTGTGTGGCATCTCTCTCTCATTGTGTGGCACCAAAAACACTGTGTAATACTTGTCCTTTTTTTTTTTTTTCCTAAATTCTCCCTTTTCCAAAAAAAAAATTAGTGGGAGATAAATATTGTCAAGTCTGACTCCGTGCCATTGCTGTGTGTGGCATCTCTCTCTCATTGTGTGGCACCGAAAACACTGTGTAATACTTGTCCTTTTTTTTTTTTTTTTCTAAATTCTCCCTTTTCCAAAAAAAAGATTTGTGGGAGATGAATATTGTCAAGTCTGACTCCGTGCCATTGTTGTGTGTGGCATCTCTCTCTCATTGTGTGGCACTGAAAACACTGTGTAATACTTGTCCTTTTTTTTTTTTTTCCTAAATTCTCCCTTTTCCAAAAAAAAATTAGTGGGAGATAAATATTGTCAAGTCTGACTCCGTGCCATTGCTGTGTGTGGCATCTCTCTCATTGTGTGGCACTGAAAACACTGTGTAATACTTGTCCTTTTTTTTTTCTAAATTCTCCCTTTTCCAAAAAAAAATTAGTGGGAGATAAATATTGTCAAGTCTGACTCCGTGCCATTGCTGTGTGTGGCATCTCTCTCTCATTGTGTGGCACCGAAAACACTGTGTAATACTTGGCATTTTTTTTTTTTTCCTAAATTCTCCCTTTTCCAAAAAAAAAAATTAGTGGGAGATAAATATTGTCAAGTCTGACTCCGTGCCATTGCTGTGTGTGGCATCTCTCTCTCATTGTGTGGCACTGAAAACACAGTGTAATACTTGTCCTTTTTTTTTTTTTCCCTAAATTCTCCCTTTTCCAAAAAAAAAATTAGTGGGAGATAAATATTGTCAAGTCTGACTCCGTGCCATTGCTGTGTGTGGCATCTCTCTCTCATTGTGTGGCACTGAAAACACTGTGTAATACTTGTCCTTTTTTTTTTTTTTTTTCTAAATTATCCCTTTTCCCAAAAAAAATTATTGGGAGATAAATATTGTCAAGTCTGACTCCGTGCCATTGCTGTGTGTGGCATCTCTCTCTCATTGTGTGGCACTGAAAACAGTGTAATACTTGGCCTTTATTTTTTTTTTTTCCTAAATTCTCCCTTTTCCCAAAAAAAAATTAGTGGGAGATAAATATTGTCAAGTCTGCCTCCGTGCCATTGCTGTGTGTGGCATCTCTCTCTCATTGTGTGGCACCAAAAACAATGTGTAATACTTGTCCTTTTTTTTTTTTTCCTAAATTCTCCCTTTTCCAAAAAAAAAATTAGTGGGAGATAAATATTGTCAAGTCTGCCTCCGTGCCATTGCTGTGTGTGGCATCTCTCTCTCATTGTGTGGCACCGAAAACACTGTGTAATACTTGTCCTTTTTTTTTTTTTCCCAAAATTCTCCCTTTTCCAAAAAAAAAATTAGTGAGAGATAAATATTGTCAAGTCTGCCTCCGTGCCATTGCTGTGTGTGGCATCTCTCTCTCATTGTGTGGCACTTAAAACACTGTGTAATACTTGTCCTTTTTTTTTTTTCTAAATTATCCCTTTTCCCAAAAAAAATTAGTGGGAGATAAATATTGTCAAGTCTGACTCCGTGCCATTGCTGTGTGTGGCATCTCTCTCTCATTGTGTGGCACCGAAAACACTGTGTAATACTTGTCCTTTTTTTTTTTTTCCTAAATTCTCCCTTTTCCCAAAAAAAAATTAGTGGGAGATAAATATTGTCAAGTCTGCCTCCGTGCCATTTCTGTGTGTGGCATCTCTCTCTCATTGTGTGGCACCGAAAACACTGTGTAATACTTGTCCTTTTTTTTTTTTTTCCTAAATTCTCCCTTTTCCCAAAAAAAAATTAGTGGGAGATAAATATTGTCAAGTCTGCCTCCGTGCCATTGCTGTGTGTGGCATCTCTCTCTCATTGTGTGGCACCGAAAACAATGTGTAATACTTGTCCTTTTTTTTTTTTTCCTAAATTCTCCCTTTTCCAAAAAAAAAATTAGTGGGAGATAAATATTGTCAAGTCTGACTCCGTGCCATTGCTGTGTGTGGCATCTCTCTCTCATTGTGTGGCACTGAAAACACTGTGTAATACTTGTCCTTTTTTTTTTTTTTCCTAAATTCTCCCTTTTCCAAAAAAAAAATTAGTGGGAGATAAATATTGTCAAGTCTGCCTCCGTGCCATTGCTGTGTGTGGCATCTCTCTCTCATTGTGTGGCACCGAAAACACTGTGTAATACTTGTCCTTTTTTTTTTTCCCAAAATTCTCCCTTTTCCAAAAAAAAAAATAGTGGGAGATAAATATTGTCAAGTCTGACTCCGTGCCATTGCTGTGTGTGGCATCTCTCTCTCATTGTGTGGCACCAAAAACACTGTGTAATACTTGTCCTTTTTTTTTTTTTTTTTCCTAAATTCTCCCTTTTCCAAAAAAAAAAATTAGTGGGAGATAAAAATTGTCAAGTCTGCCTCCGTGCCATTGCTGTGTGTGGCATCTCTCTCTCATTGTGTGGCACCGAAAACACAGTGTAATACTTGTCCTTTTTTTTTTTTTTCCTAAATTCTCCCTTTTCCAAAAAAAAAATTAGTGGGAGATAAATATTGTCAAGTCTGACTCCGTGCCATTGCTGTGTGTGGCATCTCTCTCTCATTGTGTGGCACTGAAAACACTGTGTAATACTTGTCCTTTTTTTTTTTTTTCCTAAATTCTCCCTTTTCCAAAAAAAAATTAGTGGGAGATAAATATTGTCAAGTCTGACTCCGTGCCATTGCTGTGTGTGGCATCTCTCTCATTGTGTGGCACTGAAAACACTGTGTAATACTTGTCCTTTTTTTTTCTAAATTCTCCCTTTTCCAAAAAAAAATTAGTGGGAGATAAATATTGTCAAGTCTGACTCCGTGCCATTGCTGTGTGTGGCATCTCTCTCTCATTGTGTGGCACCGAAAACACTGTGTAATACTTGGCATTTTTTTTTTTTTCCTAAATTCTCCCTTTTCCAAAAAAAAAATTAGTGGGAGATAAATATTGTCAAGTCTGACTCCGTGCCATTGCTGTGTGTGGCATCTCTCTCTCATTGTGTGGCACTGAAAACACAGTGTAATACTTGTCCTTTTTTTTTTTTTCCCTAAATTCTCCCTTTTCCAAAAAAAAATTAGTGGGAGATAAATATTGTCAAGTCTGACTCCGTGCCATTGCTGTGTGTGGCATCTCTCTCTCATTGTGTGGCACTGAAAACACTGTGTAATACTTGTCCTTTTTTTTTTTTTTCTAAATTATCCCTTTTCCCAAAAAAAATTATTGGGAGATAAATATTGTCAAGTCTGACTCCGTGCCATTGCTGTGTGTGGCATCTCTCTCTCATTGTGTGGCACTGAAAACAGTGTAATACTTGGCCTTTATTTTTTTTTTTTCCTAAATTCTCCCTTTTCCCCCCAAAAAATTAGTGGGAGATAAATATTGTCAAGTCTGCCTCCGTGCCATTGCTGTGTGTGGCATCTCTCTCTCATTGTGTGGCACCGAAAACAATGTGTAATACTTGTCCTTTTTTTTTTTTTCCTAAATTCTCCCTTTTCCAAAAAAAAAATTAGTGGGAGATAAATATTGTCAAGTCTGCCTCCGTGCCATTGCTGTGTGTGGCATCTCTCTCTCATTGTGTGGCACCGAAAACACTGTGTAATACTTGTCCTTTTTTTTTTTTCCCAAAATTCTCCCTTTTCCAAAAAAAAAATTAGTGAGAGATAAATATTGTCAAGTCTGCCTCCGTGCCATTGCTGTGTGTGGCATCTCTCTCTCATTGTGTGGCACTGAAAACACTGTGTAATACTTGTCCTTTTTTTTTTTTCTAAATTATCCCTTTTCCCCAAAAAAATTAGTGGGAGATAAATATTGTCAAGTCTGACTCCGTGCCATTGCTGTGTGTGGCATCTCTCTCTCATTGTGTGGCACCGAAAACACTGTGTAATACTTGTCCTTTTTTTTTTTTTCCTAAATTCTCCCATTTCCCAAAAAAAAATTAGTGGGAGATAAATATTGTCAAGTCTGCCTCCGTGCCATTTCTGTGTGTGGCATCTCTCTCTCATTGTGTGGCACCGAAAACACTGTGTAATACTTGTCCTTTTTTTTTTTTTTCCTAAATTCTCCCTTTTCCCAAAAAAAAATTAGTGGGAGATAAATATTGTCAAGTCTGCCTCCGTGCCATTGCTGTGTGTGGCATCTCTCTCTCATTGTGTGGCACCGAAAACAATGTGTAATACTTGTCCTTTTTTTTTTTTTCCTAAATTCTCCCTTTTCCAAAAAAAAAATTAGTGGGAGATAAATATTGTCAAGTCTGACTCCGTGCCATTGCTGTGTGTGGCATCTCTCTCTCATTGTGTGGCACTGAAAACACTGTGTAATACTTGTCCTTTTTTTTTTTTTTCCTAAATTCTCCCTTTTCCAAAAAAAAAATTAGTGGGAGATAAATATTGTCAAGTCTGCCTCCGTGCCATTGCTGTGTGTGGCATCTCTCTCTCATTGTGTGGCACCGAAAACACTGTGTAATACTTGTCCTTTTTTTTTTCCCAAAATTCTCCCTTTTCCAAAAAAAAAAATAGTGGGAGATAAATATTGTCAAGTCTGACTCCGTGCCATTGCTGTGTGTGGCATCTCTCTCTCATTGTGTGGCACCAAAAACACTGTGTAATACTTGTCCTTTTTTTTTTTTTTTTTCCTAAATTCTCCCTTTTCCAAAAAAAAAAATTAGTGGGAGATAAAAATTGTCAAGTCTGCCTCCGTGCCATTGCTGTGTGTGGCATCTCTCTCTCATTGTGTGGCACCGAAAACACAGTGTAATACTTGTCCTTTTTTTTTTTTTTCCTAAATTCTCCCTTTTCCAAAAAAAAAATTAGTGGGAGATAAATATTGTCAAGTCTGACTCCGTGCCATTGCTGTGTGTGGCATCTCTCTCTCATTGTGTGGCACTGAAAACACTGTGTAATACTTTTTTTTTTTTCCCTAAATTCTCCCTTTTCCAAAAAAAAAAATTAGTGGGAGATAAATATTGTCAAGTCTGCCTCCGTGCCATTGCTGTGTGTGGCATCTCTCTCTCATTGTGTGGCACCGAAAACACTGTGTAATACTTGTCCTTTTTTTTTTTCCCAAAATTCTCCCTTTTCCAAAAAAAAAAATAGTGGGAGATAAATATTGTCAAGTCTGACTCCGTGCCATTGCTGTGTGTGGCATCTCTCTCTCATTGTGTGGCACCAAAAACACTGTGTAATACTTGTCCTTTTTTTTTTTTTTTTTCCTAAATTCTCCCTTTTCCAAAAAAAAAAATTAGTGGGAGATAAAAATTGTCAAGTCTGCCTCCGTGCCATTGCTGTGTGTGGCATCTCTCTCTCATTGTGTGGCACCGAAAACACAGTGTAATACTTGTCCTTTTTTTTTTTTTTCCTAAATTCTCCCTTTTCCAAAAAAAAAATTAGTGGGAGATAAATATTGTCAAGTCTGACTCCGTGCCATTGCTGTGTGTGGCATCTCTCTCTCATTGTGTGGCACTGAAAACACTGTGTAATACTTTTTTTTTTTCCCTAAATTCTCCCTTTTCCAAAAAAAAAAATTAGTGGGAGATAAATATTGTCAAGTCTGACTCCGTGCCATTGCTGTGTGTGGCATCTCTCTCTCATTGTGTGGCACCGAAAACACTGTGTAATACTTGTCCTTTTTTTTTTTTTCCCAAAATTCTCCCTTTTCCAAAAAAAAAATTAGTGGGAGATAAATATTGTCAAGTCTGCCTCCGTGCCATTGCTGTGTGTGGCATCTCTCTCTCATTGTGTGGCACCGAAAACACTGTGTAATACTTGTCCATTTTTTTTTTTTTCCTAAATTCTCCCTTTTCCAAAAAAAAAATTAGTGGGAGATAAATATTGTCAAGTCTGACTCTGTGCCATTGCTGTGTGTGGCATCTCTCTCTCATTGTGTGGCACTGAAAACACTGTGTAATACTTGTCCTTTTTTTTTTTTTCCCTAAATTCTCCCTTATCCAAAAAAAAAATTAGTGGGAGATAAATATTGTCAAGTCTGACTCCGTGCCATTGCTGTGTGTGGCATCTCTCTCTCATTGTGTGGCACCAAAAACACTGTGTAATACTTGTCCTTTTTTTTTTTTTTCCTAAATTCTCCCTTTTCCAAAAAAAAAATTAGTGGAAGATAAATATTGTCAAGTCTGCCTCCGTGCCATTGCTGTGTGTGGCATCTCTCTCTCATTGTGTGGCACCAAAAACACTGTGTAATACTTGTCCTTTTTTTTTTTTTTCCCTAAATTCTCCCTTTTCCAAAAAAAAAATTAGTGGTAGATAAATATTGTCAAGTCTGACTCCATGCCATTGCTGTGTGTGGCATCTCTCTCTCATTGTGTGGCACCGAAAACAATGTGTAATACTTGTCCTTTTTTTTTTTTTCCTAAATTCTCCCTTTTCCAAAAAAAAAATTAGTGGGAGATAAATATTGTCAAGTCTGACTCCGTGCCATTGCTGTGTGTGGCATCTCTCTCTCATTGTGTGGCACTGAAAACACTGGGTAATACTTGTCCTTTTTTTTCCTAAATTCTCCCTTTTCCAAAAAAAAAATTAGTGGGAGATAAATATTGTCAAGTCTGCCTCCATGCCATTGCTGTGTGTGGCATCTCTCTCTCATTGTGTGGCACCGAAAACACTGTGTAATACTTGTCCTTTTTTTTTTTTCCCAAAATTCTCCCTTTTCCAAAAAAAAAATTAGTGGGAGATATATATTGTCAAGTCTGCCTCCGTGCCATTGCTGTGTGTGGCATCTCTCTCTCATTGTGTGGCACCAAAAACACTGTGTAATACTTGTCCTTTTTTTTTTTTTTCCCTAAATTCTCCCTTTTCCAAAAAAAAAATTAGTGGTAGATAAATATTGTCAAGTCTGACTCCGTGCCATTGCTGTGTGTGGCATCTCTCTCTCATTGTGTGGCACTGAAAACACTGTGTAATACTTTTTTTTTTTTCCCTAAATTCTCCCTTTTCCAAAAAAAAAAATTAGTGGGAGATAAATATTGTCAAGTCTGACTCCGTGCCATTGCTGTGTGTGGCATCTCTCTCTCATTGTGTGGCACTGAAAACACTGTGTAATACTTGTCCTTTTTTTTTTTTCTAAATTATCCCTTTTCCCAAAAAAAATTAGTGGGAGATAAATATTGTCAAGTCTGCCTCCGTGCCATTTCTGTGTGTGGCATCTCTCTCTCATTGTGTGGCACCGAAAACACTGTGTAATACTTGTCCTTTTTTTTTTTTTTCCTAAATTCTCCCTTTTCCCAAAAAAAAATTAGTGGGAGATAAATATTGTCAAGTCTGCCTCCGTGCCATTGCTGTGTGTGGCATCTCTCTCTCATTGTGTGGCACCGAAAACAATGTGTAATACTTGTCCTTTTTTTTTTTTTCCTAAATTCTCCCTTTTCCAAAAAAAAAATTAGTGGGAGATAAATATTGTCAAGTCTGACTCCGTGCCATTGCTGTGTGTGGCATCTCTCTCTCATTGTGTGGCACTGAAAACACTGTGTAATACTTGTCCTTTTTTTTTTTTTTCCTAAATTCTCCCTTTTCCAAAAAAAAAATTAGTGGGAGATAAATATTGTCAAGTCTGCCTCCGTGCCATTGCTGTGTGTGGCATCTCTCTCTCATTGTGTGGCACCGAAAACACTGTGTAATACTTGTCCTTTTTTTTTTTCCCAAAATTCTCCCTTTTCCAAAAAAAAAAATAGTGGGAGATAAATATTGTCAAGTCTGACTCCGTGCCATTGCTGTGTGTGGCATCTCTCTCTCATTGTGTGGCACCAAAAACACTGTGTAATACTTGTCCTTTTTTTTTTTTTTTTTCCTAAATTCTCCCTTTTCCAAAAAAAAAAATTAGTGGGAGATAAAAATTGTCAAGTCTGCCTCCGTGCCATTGCTGTGTGTGGCATCTCTCTCTCATTGTGTGGCACCGAAAACACAGTGTAATACTTGTCCTTTTTTTTTTTTTTCCTGAATTCTCCCTTTTCCAAAAAAAAAATTAGTGGGAGATAAATATTGTCAAGTCTGACTCCGTGCCATTGCTGTGTGTGGCATCTCTCTCTCATTGTGTGGCACTGAAAACACTGTGTAATACTTTTTTTTTTTTCCCTAAATTCTCCCTTTTCCAAAAAAAAAAATTAGTGGGAGATAAATATTGTCAAGTCTGACTCCGTGCCATTGCTGTGTGTGGCATCTCTCTCTCATTGTGTGGCACCGAAAACACTGTGTAATACTTGTCCTTTTTTTTTTTTTTTCCCAAAATTCTCCCTTTTCCAAAAAAAAAATTAGTGGGAGATAAATATTGTCAAGTCTGCCTCCGTGCCATTGCTGTGTGTGGCATCTCTCTCTCATTGTGTGGCACCGAAAACACTGTGTAATACTTGTCCATTTTTTTTTTTTTCCTAAATTCTCCCTTTTCCAAAAAAAAAATTAGTGGGAGATAAATATTGTCAAGTCTGACTCTGTGCCATTGCTGTGTGTGGCATCTCTCTCTCATTGTGTGGCACTGAAAACACTGTGTAATACTTGTCCTTTTTTTTTTTTTCCCTAAATTCTCCCTTATCCAAAAAAAAAATTAGTGGGAGATAAATATTGTCAAGTCTGACTCCGTGCCATTGCTGTGTGTGGCATCTCTCTCTCATTGTGTGGCACCAAAAACACTGTGTAATACTTGTCCTTTTTTTTTTTTTTCCTAAATTCTCCCTTTTCCAAAAAAAAAATTAGTGGAAGATAAATATTGTCAAGTCTGCCTCCGTGCCATTGCTGTGTGTGGCATCTCTCTCTCATTGTGTGGCACCAAAAACACTGTGTAATACTTGTCCTTTTTTTTTTTTTTCCCTAAATTCTCCCTTTTCCAAAAAAAAAATTAGTGGTAGATAAATATTGTCAAGTCTGACTCCATGCCATTGCTGTGTGTGGCATCTCTCTCTCATTGTGTGGCACCGAAAACAATGTGTAATACTTGTCCTTTTTTTTTTTTTCCTAAATTCTCCCTTTTCCAAAAAAAAAATTAGTGGGAGATAAATATTGTCAAGTCTGACTCCGTGCCATTGCTGTGTGTGGCATCTCTCTCTCATTGTGTGGCACTGAAAACACTGGGTAATACTTGTCCTTTTTTTTCCTAAATTCTCCCTTTTCCAAAAAAAAAATTAGTGGGAGATAAATATTGTCAAGTCTGCCTCCATGCCATTGCTGTGTGTGGCATCTCTCTCTCATTGTGTGGCACCGAAAACACTGTGTAATACTTGTCCTTTTTTTTTTTTCCCAAAATTCTCCCTTTTCCAAAAAAAAAATTAGTGGGAGATATATATTGTCAAGTCTGACTCCGTGCCATTGCTGTGTGTGGCATCTCTCTCTCATTGTGTGGCACCAAAAACACTGTGTAATACTTGTCCTTTTTTTTTTTTTCCTAAATTCTCCCTTTTCCAAAAAAAAAATTAGTGGGAGATAAATATTGTCAAGTCTGCCTCCGTGCCATTGCTGTGTGTGGCATCTCTCTCTCATTGTGTGGCACCAAAAACACTGTGTAATACTTGTCCTTTTTTTTTTTCCCTAAATTCTCCCTTTTCCCAAAAAAAAATTAGTGGTAGATAAATATTGTCAAGTCTGACTCCATGCCATTGCTGTGTGTGGCATCTCTCTCTCATTGTGTGGCACTGAAAACACTGTGTAATACTTGTCCTTTTTTTTTTTTTTTTCCTAAATTCTCCCTTTTCCCCCAAAAAAATTAGTGGGAGATAAATATAGTCAAGTCTGACTCCGTGCCATTGCTGTGTGTGGCATCTCTCTCTCATTGTGTGGCACCGAAAACACTGTGTAATACTGGGCCTTTTTTTTTGGGGGGGGGGGAAATTCTCCCAGAAAAAAAAAAAAATAGTGGGAGATTAAGATAGGCATTTCTGCTTGAGTGCCGGGCCTGTGTGTGCCATCTGTCTCAAATTATTGGGCTACAGAAAACCTAGTTTTTAATATTGGGCCTGATTTTCCTTTGAGTGTCAGGCACCTATAAAGGTATATATAAATCCTACAGAAGTTTGAGTTCACCTTATAAGTTGTTTTACAGTAACAGCTAGTGTTACTTTGGTTACGTTTTGCAAGCAATGAGGAAGTCTAGTGGAAGAGGTCGTGGCCGTGGGCGGTCATTGTCAGCTGGTAATGATGGTAGTGGTGGTGGAGCATCAGGTGGTCGTGGTAAAAGCAGTACAGCACCTAAGTCTCGAGTTGTTGAGCCAGGTTCCTTGTCTGGCTACACAAGGCCTCGAACGCTCTCTTTTCTGGGAGTAGGAAAACCACTTTTGAAGCCGGAGCAGCAGGATCAAGTATTGGCTTTCATTGCTGACTCTGCCTCTAGCTCTTTCGCCTCCTCCTCGGAAAGTGCCAAATGTCAGAGCAGTGCATCGTCAGTGGATGCTCCCGGTCAGGGACAAGTTGCTTCCTTGTCTTCTTCACCCAGAACAAGAGAGAAGGATGCGTCAGGAGACACAATGGGTTACTCCATGGAGCTCTTTACACATACCGTTCCTGGGTTAGACAGTGAAACAGTTAACAGGCCATGTCCATTAGAAGTTGAATCGGACATGGAGTGCACAGACGCACAGCCACAGCCAGATTAATATGCTTTTCCTTTGACTCAGACCAGAACATTGCCCTCGCAGTGTACTGAGGCAGAATCAAACCCAGCGGAGACTATGGTGCCCCGTCACGGACGCTATACCACCAGCTTACACGGTGACACAGACGAAATCGCACACGACATAGAAGAGGAGGTCATAGATGACCCAGTTGTGGACCCCGATTGGCAGCCATTGGGGGAACAGGGTGCAGGCGGCAGTAGTTCTGAAGCGGAGGAGGAGGAGCCGCAGCAGGCATCAACATCACAACAGGTTCCATCTACCGGGCCCGTATCTGGCCAAAAATGCGTGGCAAAACCAAAACCAGTTGGAGGACAGCGTGGCCATCCGGTTAAAGAAGCTCAGTCTGCAATGCCTGAAAAGGTATCCGATAGTAGAAAGAGTGCAGTCTGGCATTTTTTTAAACAACATCCAAATGATCAGCGCAAAGTCATCTGTCAAAAATGTTCAACAACCTTAAGCAGAGGTCAGAATCTTAAAAGTCTAAATACAAGTTGCATACATAGACATTTATCCACCATGCATTTGCAAGAATGGACTAACTACCAAACGTCCCTAAAGGTTGCAGCACCCTCGCCCAATGAAGCTAGTCAGCAACGCTACATCCCTTCCCTCCCTGTAAGCCGACCATTTCCCACACCACCTGCAGTATCTGTGCAGCTTTCGTCGCCAGGCCAAAGCAGTCAGGGAATCACCAGGTTAGTAGTAGGAAACACTGCATGTAGGGCACCGGCAAGAATACCATCTCCAACCCTCTCTCAGTCACCCATGTCAACCGGCACCACCGCTAGTTCCACGATCTCCAGCTCTCCAGTCCAGCTCACCCTACATGAGACTCTTGTTAGGAAAAGGAAGTACTCATCCTCGCATCCGCGTACACAGGGTTTGAACGCCCACATTGCTAGACTAATCTCATTAGAGATGATGCCCTACCGGTTAGTTGAAAGCGAAGCTTTCAAAGCGCTGATGGACTACGCTGTACCACGCTACGAGCTACCCAGTCGGCACTTCTTTTCTAGAAAAGCCATCCCAGCCCTTCAACAGCATGTTAAAGACCGCATCGTCCATGCACTCAGGCAGTCTGTGACTACAAAGGTGCACCTGACAACAGATGCATGGACCAGTAGGCATGGCCAGGGACGTTACGTGTCCATCACGGAACACTGGGTGAATGTGGTGGATGCAGGGTCCACAGGGGACAGCAATATTGGGACAGTTTTGCCTAGTCCACGGGCAAGGAAAGAGTTGGCTGTAGGCGTTCGCCCCCCCTCCTCCTCCTCATGCAGAAGCGAGAGCTCGTCCACACACCCCAGTCGCACATCCACTCCATCCGCAGCTGCCACTGTTGCACACCAGGTGTGCCATTATGGGACAGCTAGTGGCAAGCGTCAGCAGGCTGTATTGGCAATGAAGTGTTTGGGCGACAACAGACTCACCGCGGAAGTTCTGTCTGAGTTCTTGCAGAATGAAACTCAGTCATGGCTGGGCACTGTACATCTTGAGGCAGGCAAGGTTGTGAGTGATAACGGAAGGAATTTCATGGCTGCCATAGCCCTTTCTCAACTGAAACACATTCCTTGCCTGGCTCACACCTTAAACCTGGTGGTGCAATGCTTCCTGAAAAGTTATCCGGGGTTACCCGACCTGCTCCTCAAAGTGCGCAGACTTTGCTCGCATATCCGCCGTTCACCCGTACACTCCAGCCGTATGCAGAATTATCATCGGTCTTTGAACCTTCCCCAGCATCGCCTAATCATCGACATTTCAACAAGGTGGAACTCCACACTGCACATGCTTCAGAGACTGTGCGAACAGAGGCGTGCTGTTATGTTTTTGTGGGAGGATACACATACACGGGCAGGCAGTTGGATGGCTACAAGACCTGTGTCAAGTCCTTCAGTGTTTTGAGGAATGCACACGGCTGGTTAGTGCAGACAACGCCATAATAAGCATGAGCATCCCCCTAATGCATCTGCTGATGCAAAGTTTGACGCACATAAAGAAGCAGGTGTCTGCAGCCTTGGAAGAGGAAAGCCTTGATGACAGTCAGCCATTGTCTGGTCAGGGCCGTGTAGAGGACGTGGTAGCGGGCGAAGAGGAGGAGGAGGACGAGGAGGATGATGGGGATGAGTACTTTTTGAATGAGGAAGCTTCTCCTGGGCCAACAGAAATTAGTGGCGTTGCAAGGCCGGGTTCTGTTTTTTTAAGGGAGACAAGTGACGTAGATTTGCCTGTAACTTCCCCTCAAACCAGCACAACCGCAGATTTGCCAACAGGAACTTTGGCCCACATGGCGGATTATGCCTTACGTATCCTCAAAAAGGACCCACGCATTACTAAAATGATGAGCGATGACGATTACTGGTTGGCCTGCATCCTTGACCCTCGCTATAAAGGCAAATTGCAAAATATTATGCCACATGAGAACCTCGAACAAATCTTAGCAACCAAACAAGCTACTCTTGTAGACCGTTTGATTCAGGCATTCCCAGAACACAGCGCCGGTGATGGTTTTCACACAAGCTGCAGGGGGCTACATGGCAGAGGTGTTAGGGGTGCACAGATCAGAAGTGGCGTTGGACAGAGGGGTTTTCTGACCAGGTCGTGGAGTGATTTCACAATGACCGCAGACAGGACAGGTACTGCAGCATCTATTCAAAGTGACAGGAGACAACATTTGTCCAGTATGGTTACTAACTATTTTTCTTCCCTTATCGATGTTCTCCCTCAACCATCATTCCCATTTGATTACTGGGCATCAAAATTAGACACCTGGCCTGAATTGGCAGAATATGCGTTGCAGGAGCTTGCTTGCCCAGCAGCTAGTGTGCTATCAGAAAGAGTATTCAGTGCTGCTGGTTCAATATTAACTGAAAAAAGGACTCGTCTGGCTACCCAAAATGTGGATGATCTCACCTTCATTAAAATGAACCACTCCTGGATTTCAAATTATTTTGCCCCACCTTTCCCGGCTGACACCTAGCTTTCCTATAAAAAGGTCTTGCTTGTGGACTGGTCTTACTGAGTGTTCCAATCTGTTAATTTGCAGCAGCTGTTTGTCCAGCATACGACATGTTTACACCTCCCCCAATGGGAAAAATCCCCCCACGGGGCCGTTGTCTCGCCACTTGGCGCAAGCACCCGTTACAGTGCTGATTGTCTGAAGAGGCGGGTGTGCCCGCTTTTGGTTGATGGCATTGCCACTGGGTCCCTCATAGTACAATGTAGTGTCTCTGGCGGTGGTGGTGCGCACCCAACGTCAGACACGCCGTTGTAACATGAGGGGCCCTGGGGCGGTACCGCCGGCCACAAGAGAGTTCCCCCCCCAGCTCAAACTGTGCTGTACCACGTGCAAAATTATCTCGCACAGCTCCACCAATGTGTAGTCTATGCACTGACATCATTCAATGCCTGGCACTGACAAACAATACCAATTTGTTTGCATCTATGATGCTAGTTAAAGTAGTCTGGGTCAGTGTCCTATATTGACACCAGTAAATACTAATTTACTGCCAAATTACTTTGTCATAAACTCTGCAGATGAGCCCACCCCTGTACCTAAGCATGCCACCCTTTTTTTACTTATAGTTCTTTTGCGAGACATTAACATCTATTTTTTTTTTGGAGTACTAACTGTGTCAGACACTCCTTGCAATACTCCTCCACTGACCACAATGCTGCCTGCCCGTGTATCCATGTAACCAATATAAGACTGCCATGAGCCTATTGTTTGTTATTTTAGGCCTTTGTGAGCCTGTCTGCGGCCCCTACTTGCAATACTCCTCCACTGACCACAATGCTGCCTGGAGTGCCTGCCTGTGTATCCATGTAACCGATGTAAAACTGCCATGACTGCCTACTGTTTGTTATTTTAGGCCTTTGTGAGCCTGTCTGCGGCCCCTACTTGCAATACTCCTCCACTGACCACAATGCTGCCTGGAGTGCCTGCCTGTGTATCCATGTAACCGATGTAAAACTGCCATGACTGCCTACTGTTTGTTATTTTAGGCCTTTGTGAGCCTGTCTGCGGCCCCTACTTGCAATACTCCTCTACTGACCACAATGCTGCCTGGAGTGCCTGCCTGTGTATCCATGTAACCGATGTAAAACTGCCATGACTGCCTACTGTTTGTTATTTTAGGCCTTTGTGAGCCTTTCTGCGGCCCCTACTTGCAATACTCCTCCACTGACCACAATGCTGCCTGGAGTGCCTGCCTGTGTATCCATGTAACCGATGTAAAACTGCCATGACTGCCTACTGTTTGTTATTTTAGGCCTTTGTGAGCCTGTCTGCGGCCCCTACTTGCAATACTCCTCCACTGACCACAATGCTGCCTGCCCGTGTATCCATGTAACCGATATAAAACTGCCATGAGCCTATTGTTTGTTATTTTAGGCCTTTGTGAGCCTGTCTGCGGCCCCTACTTGCAATACTCCTCCACTGACCACAATGCTGCCTGGAGTGCCTGCCTGTGTATCCATGTAACCGATGTAAAACTGCCATGACTGCCTACTGTTTGTTATTTTAGGCCTTTGTGAGCCTGTCTGCGGCCCCTACTTGCAATACTCCTCCACTGACCACAATGCTGCCTGGAGTGCCTGCCTGTGTATCCATGTAACCGATGTAAAACTGCCATGACTGCCTACTGTTTGTTATTTTAGGCCTTTGTGAGCCTGTCTGCGGCCCCTACTTGCAATACTCCTCCACTGACCACAATGCTGCCTGCCCGTGTATCCATGTAACCGATATAAAACTGCCATGAGCCTATTGTTTGTTATTTTAGGCCTTTGTGAGCCTGTCTGCGGCCCCTACTTGCAATACTCCTCCACTGACCACAATGCTGCCTGGAGTGCCTGCCTGTGTATCCATGTAACCGATGTAAAACTGCCATGACTGCCTACTGTTTGTTATTTTAGGCCTTTGTGAGCCTGTCTGCGGCCCCTACTTGCAATACTCCTCCGCTGACCACAATGCTGCCTGCCCATGTATCCATGTAACCGATGTAAAACTGCCATGACTGCCTACTGTTTGTTATTTTAGGCCTTTGTGAGCCTGTCTGCGGCCCCTACTTGCAATACTCCTCCACTGACCACAATGCTGCCTGCCCGTGTATCCATGTAACCGATATAAAACTGCCATGAGCCTATTGTTTGTTATTTTAGGCCTTTGTGAGCCTGTCTGCGGCCCCTACTTGCAATACTCCTCCACTGACCACAATGCTGCCTGCCCGTGTATCCATGTAACCGATATAAAACTGCCATGAGCCTATTGTTTGTTATTTTAGGCCTTTGTGAGCCTGTCTGCGGCCCCTACTTGCAATACTCCTCCACTGACCACAATGCTGCCTGTAGTGCCTGCCTGTGTATCCATGTAACCGATGTAAAACTGCCATGACTGCCTACTGTTTGTTATTTTAGGCCTTTGTGAGCCTGTCTGCGGCCCCTACCTGCAATACTCCTCCACTGACCACAATGCTGCCTGCCCATGTATCCATGTAACCGATATAAAACTGCCATGAGCCTATTGTTTGTTATTTTAGGCCTTTGTGAGCCTGTCTGCGGCCCCTACTTGCAATACTACTCCACTGACCACACCAATGCTGCCCGTGTACCCCTGGAACCTATTTAAAAGTTCATAGAGCCCAGTTATATATTTTATTTACTATTAATAAGGCCATGATGGACTACGCTGTACCACGCTACAAGCTAACCAGTCGACACTTCTTTTGCGAGAAAAGCCATCCCAACCCTCCACCAGCATGTAGAAGACCGCATTGTCCATGCACTCTGGCAATCTGTGAGTACAAAGGTGCACCTGACAACAGACGCAAGGACCTGTAGGCATGGCCACGGCAGATTACGTGTCCATTACGGCGCAATGGTTTAATGTGTTGGATGCATGGTCCACAGGGGACAGCCTACTAAGTCTGTCTGCAGTCCCTAATTCAAATTGTCCTCCACTGTCTAAATCAGAGCTTCCACCTTCTGGCTTTCGGCCTATAGTATCAGATATGAAACTGCATTTGGCCTTCAACTTTGGTTACGGCCTACTAACGGTGTCTGCCCCTGCCTGGTGTTTGCCCTCAACTGAATAAAGCTGAGCTTCAACCTTCTGGCTCTCATTAAGTGCTGTTATTTTAAAAATTGGTGGTTAGGGCCTACTAACGGTGTCTGCCCCTCCCTGGTGTTTTTCCTCAACTGAATAAAGCTGATCTTTAACCTTCTGGCTTTCGGCCTATAGTATCAGATATGAAACTGCATTTGGCCTTCAACTTTGGTTACGGCCTACTAACAGTGTCTGCCCCTCCCTGGTGTTTGCCCTCAACTGAATAAAGCTGAGCCTCAACCTTCTGGCTCTCATTAAGTGCTGTTATTTTAAAAATTGGTGGTTAGGGCCTACTAACGGTGTCTGCCCCTCCCTGGTGTTTTTCCTCAACTGAATAAAGCTGAGCTTCAACCTTCTGGCTTTCGGCCTATAGTATCAGATATGAAACTGCATTTGGCCTTCAACTTTGGTTACGGCCTACTAACGGTGTCTGCCCCTGCCTGGTGTTTGCCCTCAACTGAATAAAGCTGAGCTTCAACCTTCTGGCTCTCATTAAGTGCTGTTATTTTAAAAATTTGTGGTTAGGGCCTACTAACGGTGTCTGCCCCTCCCTGTTTTTCCTCAACTGAATAAAGCTGAGCTTCAACCTTCTGGCTCTCATTAAGTGCTGTTATTTTAAAAATTGGTGGTTAGGGCCTACTAACGGTGTCTGCCCCTCCCTGGTGTTTTTCCTCAACTGAAAAAAGCTGAGCTTCAACCTTCTGGCTTTCGGCCTATAGTATCAGATATGAAACTGCATTTGGCCTTCAACTTTGGTTACGGCCTACTAACGGTGTCTGCCCCTCCCTGGTGTTTGCCCTCAACTGAATAAAGCTGAGCTTCAACCTTCTGGCTTTCGGCCTATAGTTTTAGATATTAAACTGCATTTGGCCTACTAGTGTGGTTGGGCCCTTAAAACAGTGTCTGCTGCTCCTGGGTTTGCTACTCCACTGAACAAAGCAATGCCGCCTGTTTAGTCCTGTCCTGTTACCAATTTTGAACTGCATTTAGCCTACTTTATTCTTTGGCCCTATATCTGTTTCCTCCTCATCCTGCCCATTGCCCAGCCACTGCTAGATGAGTCTGCTGGTACATTGACCTAGACCACTACATTCCCCTTGCACTCTACACAGCCAGAATCTGACCCTGCTGAAAGTAAGGTTCCCCTTCCCGCATGTTATACCACCTTACACAGGGACAAAGAGGAAGGTGCAGATGAAAGTGCAGGTTCCTTCATCAGGTGGGGGGGCATACTCGTTGGCGACGTCACTGGCACAGGGCCCCTCAGAGTACGCAAAAGTGTCACTGCTGGTGGGAGGCACCCCCACCGTGCAAACACACCGCTGTACTTTGAGGGGCCCTGTGCCAGTGCCAATGCGAACAAGTGTGCCCCCCTGCTTGCTCAGGATCACAGCACTTGCAACGTTGAAATACTTTCCTCTCCCTGCTCCACCGCCGTGACGTAGTCCACGATTCCTGGGCCCACTAAAACCTTGAACCAGCCCTACCCCCCACAAATTTGCCAAATGACCCCCAAGTTCCATTGAACAACTATTATTATAAAGTTAATTAAGATTGACAAGCTTCAGAAACAAGAATGGATGTTTTTGGCATTAAAATGGGCACTGTAGGTGTTTTCCTGGCCTCCACTCACTGCCGACTATGCTTCCCCATTGACTTGCATTGGGTTTCGTGTTTCGGTCGATCCCCGACTTTTAGCGATAATCGGCCGACTGCACTCGACTCGACTCTGGACAAAGTCGGGTTTCACAAAACCCGACTCGACCTTAAAAAAAATGAAAGTCGCTCAACCCTAGTATCTACCACTATATGGTCTCCATATAGTAATATCAGTGTTCGTTTTTGTCTATAGATGTTTTTTCAGTCAGAGTGCGGTCATCTGCTGATGTTCCTCTATGCTCACAATTAGGGTGCACCACATAGCTGTAGTCAGGGGTACCTGGTTAGGGGCCCACTCAGATTTTTTGCCCCCCCCCTAAGCTAAAAGCCTAGCTACGCCTCTGGCTATACAGTACTACTTATTCATTCATAGAGACTTGGGAGGAACGGAATGCTATCTGCCTTCTGGAGCAAAGATTTTCCTAGAATTGCTTGTGGGCTCCATATACAGAGCCGCTAATTGCTAGAAGAGCAGAATCCTCCCTCAAGTGACCCCATTTTGGAAATTTTACCACTTTGGGAATTTATATACAGGGTGTAGTGCCGATTTTGACTCTGATTTCCAGAAACAAGCAGCAATAAATGTTTGCGAGAGAAAATTGCAAACTGCTGTTTTAGTGATCAGTATGCTGTAGTGACCTGTATGCTGCAGTTACGAGTACGTTATGCTCAGCTCATGCTTCAGGAGACATGCACCCGTAAGTTAGGCGGGCTCTCATCGCTTCAGAAATACCAAACATGTGGACACTTTATGTGGTTTAGGAACACTCTGGGGTTCAGAAGGGAGGGGACATTTGGATTTGGGAGCAGATATTAGCTGAATTTCTTTTGGAGGGTGAGGAGCCATTTTGCTTTTCCAGAGCCTTTGTACTACCAGTAATGTGGAAGCCCCCTATATTTCCATTAACAGATGACAGACCTGAGTGGGGACATTAGGCTGCTTTCACACTTGCGTTTTTGAACGCTGCGTTTTTTACCAAAAAAACGCATGCGTTTTTTTCCCCTATATTTAACATTGAAAACGCATGCGTTTTTTGGTGTACGCGTTTGCACGCGTTTGTGAACGCATGCGTTTTTTAACTGCATGCGTTCATTTTATAAAATGCAACTTGTAGTATTTTGAGGGGCGTTTTTTTTTCCTAAAAAAACGCATGCGTTTACATGCGTTTTTTTTGGACAAAAAAATGCATTGGAGTCAATGGAGACGCATGCGTTTTTTTGACATGCGTTTGCATGCGTTTGCATGCGTTTTTTGACGCATGCGTTTTTTTTGGCACCACTGAATTAACTGTAGATAAAGATGTCTAGACACTGATAAGACTCCCCCATAGCAGCAAGGTTATAAAGGGAAGGTGGGGGGAAGTTTCTGGTCACTTCTCATCAGACTCCAAAGAAGACAGCACCCTGCCCGGACGCATTCTTGGACAAGACACAGAGCAATGTGAGTATATCCTAGCCAATGCATTCATTTTCAATTTTTTGGATCTACATCTCCTAATTTCTTCTATTTTTTTTCTTTCAACACGCATCAGAATGTCTTCTCCGGTTTCCTCGTCTGATGAGGAGTTCCAGCCACGTCAATCAGAAGTGGATCACGTGAGCGAGGTATGTTTTTTGTACGTCAGCTTGGTAAGTATTGACTGTCACATCGACACATGAGGCAATTTTTTTTTTTTAATTTTATAGAGCACTTCAACAGAGGGACAGAGAGGTACTGAGCAGCGGAGTCAAGGTCCAGGTGGAAGACGGCAGCGGGTATGTATACCAGGCAGACTGTCCTTATTGTAATATTCTTTTAACTTCCTTTCTGTACCCTTGTTTTTCTATACATATTTCTTATATCATCCTTTTCTGAAAGTTGTCTTTCATATTCCTGCCCTTTCTCATCTTCGTGTCTTATTTTTTACAAATGTGGTTGAGCAAACTTAAATGATTTTGTTTTAATTTTAGGTTTCACAACGGGACGACGACCGGATTGATAATGACCTGCTGATCAGTCTGGTCCAGGAGCGAGTCCCGTTGTGGGACAGCCGGGATAAACAGCACGCCGTCAATACTGTTCTCCGTCGTTTGTGGAGTGAGGTGGCCCAAGCGTTGTGGGATGGCTGGGAGAATTCCACGCCACGGGTCCGTAATGCATTTGGTAAGTATTGCACGGTAGTGTGAAGCAACAGACCTTGGCCATGCTCTCTTGACTGTGTGTGATGAAAGAAACTTTTCGTAGTTTCTGTCATCACACACAGTCACAAGAGCACGGCCAAAAGTTCTCATTCTGACCATTATATTTTATTGTTATTTCACAGTGGAAAAAGTAAGGACACGTTGGCGTTCCATGAAGGACCGCTTCAACTGTGACCTACGTGCAGAGAAGAGTGCAGCTAGTGGTTCCGGAGCAAGGCACCGGCTCTACAAATACCACCGTGTGTTGGCCTTCCTGAGACCGGTCCTTCTCATGAGAACGTAAGTATTTCTCACATGCCTCCGGTTGTATTGCATTGACATAATCTGTCACTTTTAATTCCACAGGATGTACCGTCTTGTTATAGTTTGGTATTAATTTTCTGTTTTGTTTTTTCACAGCACACACTGCACGACTGTCGCCACAGGTGCTGGAGCGGTCCTTCAGCCGGAAGCCACGGACCCGTCACAGCCATCCAGCAGCGCAGCACCAGGTGGGTCTTCCACACTCACTGGAGACCAGGGGGCTGGCCCATCAGGTCTACCCCTTTCGCAGTCCTCTTTCGCTGCACCCATTTTGGCGGGCTCATCCCGGCAGCGACAGAGGGCTTCGGATAGGTCCCTCATGCCCGAGTTTTTACACTTGAGCTCGGTTTTACATGATGCTATCAAGGCTTTAGGTGACAGAATGGATGTGAACCATAATCTCTTAAATTGCCGCATCCAGGATGTCGCCAAAAGCGTTGATCAATTGAAAGCCGACCTCAATAAGCCAGCTCATCATTTTTTCAATCAAATCCTAGAGGGCATGTCGGAACACCTTAGCCCTGATCTCCAGCTGAGTGTGATGCAGGCCTGCAATGTTGCTTTTGTGCAGGCTATGCAGCAGAGTCAGAGTCGTAATGTGGCGGCCTATCCAACTGTGCCGTCACTGTCACAAGTAAACACTATTCCTACCTCTGCTGCATACCACTGCACGGCCACCTCTATTCCCTCTACAGGTGTACTCCACTACAGCGCCAACACGATGACGAGTGCTGTTGGACATCCCACCGCCACCACCGTGACGACCGCTGCTCCGGCTTGGACCTCCTCCGCTGACACCACGAGGACGCAGGACCCTGGCATGGCTTATCGGGCCGGCACCCTCCCGATGCAGCAGGACCGAGGCCTGGCATACCGGACCGGACCCACCCCGATGCAGCAGGACCGAGGCGTTGCATACCGGACCGGACCCACCCCGATGCAGCAGGACCGAGGCGTTGCATACCGGACCGGACCCACCCCGATGCAGCAGGACCGAGGCGTTGCTTTCCTGGCAGGACACCCCCCGATGCAGCAGGACCCATCCATGGCGTATCGCCCTGGGCCCCCCATGATGCAGCACGACCAAGCCATACCTTTCCAGGCAGGACCCACCCTGATGCAGCAGGACACATCCATGGCTTTATGTTCCCCCCCACCAGCAATGCAGCAGGACACTGTTATGGGATTTGTTTCCCCCCCCCAACGAGGCACCAGGATCCTGGAAGGGTTTTTGTTTCCCCCCCCCCCAACGAGGCACCAGGACCCAGGCGTGAGTTTCTTTCCCCCCATTGGACTCAGACATTGCCGAGCGCTCCACAATGGAGACTGACTGTGTGGAGCCGGGTCCTGACGTGTCTCCCGCCCACACTTTACAACATAGCCCAAGAAGACTTCCCCCAACCCGGAAAACCCAACGTAAAACTGGCAAAACGCATAAAAAACAAAAAACTTTGATTATTCCTCCCCCATCACCTACCGATGTGTCTCAACATTCCAGTGTGTCTCAAGCCCCTCATGTTTTAAGCCCCATCCCCGAACTTCCAGACCCTTCAAGTTTTCTTGCCCATTCTCCTGCCACCTCTGCCTCCTCCATGGTGAGCCAGGCTTCAGTTCTGAATACCCCCCAGTTACGTTACTCAACCCCAAGCCGGCGTGGTTCAACCCGGCGCGGTACCAAAAAATAAATTTGTTTTCTTTTTCCTCAATAAAAAAAAAGTTTATTTGAAAAAATTATGTTTGGTTTATTGTGTCTATCACCTTTCTCAATACACACCAATAAACTTCATCACACACTTATTCTTTTGGCCTACACATATCTCCAGTAGTATAAAATACAAGACAACATCTATATGTGTTTCTTTAGTATACAGATATGAGTTGGCCAAAAAAATAGTACTTATTTCCATACTCTTTTATTTTTGTACCTAGTGTAGTGTCACTGTACAAAGAGAAAATGGTGGAAATCAAGTTCAGAACTTAACTGAACCGGTCATATGTCAAAATATATACCTGACCGATTAAGTTGATTACTGCCTTGTATATTCACCATATTCTATATAGCTCATTATGTGACAATGGTTGTCAAACAGATGGGACAAGTGTTCTCACACTCTACATATCTATGCTCACCAGGCCAGGTGTAAGAAATTGTGAATTCATGATCATGTATATGTTTATCATGAATTTATTATTGCTTACACTTGACTTGATGGATATAGAGACTGTGACAGTCTTGACGCAATGACGTCAACAATATTAGAATTAATAAATAAAAATAAATAAAAATTTTGTACCATTATTATAAGTATGGGGCCCGTGGTTTATATCATTCTTTGAAAACCAAAATAGGGAGTGCAACATAGGTAAATTACGATGAAAAATTTAAAATTTATTACCTCAACAACTATCACCCACTCCTGGTTTTGGATTACAAAATATGATATACATATCTACTGCCCATCTTTGGTCAACCTTTGTTTAGAGAGGAAAAAGATATTAGACATGGTGAACACAAAAAAGTTTATTAATTAGAAAAATGTTTATCAGTGTTTAATAATTGGTAAACATAAACATACAACAGGACATTTAAACAACATTGTCCTGCCATGACACACGTCCAATATCGGACACAAAATAGGCCGCTAATTGGTCCCGCATAAGACCAACGGCTGCAGTTGACCGCATCGGGTGATGCTGAAAATCAGGCAATGGGTGTGCAACAGGTTCATCAAGTTCAATGTGGAGTCGCTCCTTAGCCATTATATAATTGTGTAGCACCACACAGGCTTTGACCACCTCGTCCACTGTTTCCACTTTTAGATTGATGGCTGTTGCAAGAATGCGCCATTTAGCAACAAGAATGCCAAAGCTGCACTCTACGGTTCTTCTGGCCCTGGTCAGTCTGTAGTTGAATATTCTTCTAGTGTGGTCCAAGTCCCTACTAGAATAGGGCTTCAGGAGATTTTCACACATTTGGAAGGCCTCATCCCCAACCATAACAAATGGCAGCGGTGGGCCTTGAGTGTTGGGGAGAGGCTGTGGAGGGGGAAAATTAAAATTGTTGCCATACAACCAACGGCCCATATCCGAGGTCTTGAAGGTTTGGGAATCATTGCCACGGCCAAAAGCTCCAATATCCACGGCGATGAAGCGACACTCCGCATCCGCTATTGCCATAAGCACTACCGAAAAATATTTTTTATAATTATAAAACTCAGATCCGGTTCTGGCCGGTTTGACAATGCGGATGTGCTTTCCATCCACCGCCCCTAAACAGTTTGGGAAATCACACACGTTCAAAAATGTCGTTGAAATTTCCCGCCACATGTCCACGGTGGGTACGGGTATAAACTCCTCACGGAGTGCATTCCATAACGCACGACAGGTGTCCACAACAATTCCGGAGAGGGTTGAGATTCCAAGGCGATATTGGAAGTGCAGGGAAGATAAACTCTCTCCTGTGGCAAGAAATCTAGAAGAAAAATAAACAAAAACAAAAAAAATTAAAAATCGGCTCTAATGGTGTGTTTTAAAAAAAAATAAATAATAAAAAAAAAACATAGAAAACATGTCATAACAACAAAGTTGACGGTCATTGGTTTAGTTTAGGAACGTACCGTAATGTCACTAACAGACGTTCCTCAGGTGGAATCGCTCTACGGAGCCGTGTGTCCTGTCGCCTTATGGATCCTTCAACACGAGCCAGTAAATCCCGGAAAGAATCTTGAGACATTCTGGTATAATCCTGGAATTTCTCCGGGTTGGCATTCAGCTCCGCATAGAGCGTGTGATATGCTCCACGGCTCTCACGCACTTCAATGATGGGGTGCCTCCAAAAACGCCGACGCTGTCTCCTTCTCCATCTTTGGCGGTTTCGGTCTTGCTCCCAAGCAAAAACACAGGCAATGAAAATCTTGAAGCTGAACTCCAGTTTGAAATAAAAGTTATCCATAGAAAGATCCATCGTGACACCGGAAACAGTAGCAAGCTCTGAAAATTTCTGTTCCCCTAGGGTCAATATATTGAGAGACAATCATATACGCCCTCTCTATTCCCATTGGTTGTGTCTGGGTTTTTTTTTTATTTATTTATTTTTTTTTTGGAAAAATGTTAAAAAAAACGCAAACGCATGCAAAAACGCATGTAAACGCGTGTAAACGCTGCGTTTTTTGGACACACGCGTTTAACGCATGCGTCAAAAAAACGCAGCGTTTACATGCGTTTACATGCGTTTTTGCACCATGCGTTTTTTTAAAAAAACGCATGCGTTCAAAAACGCAAGTGTGAAACCAGCCTTATTTAGAGTGGATTGAGTTGAAGCTTCTGTTGGGAATATTTTACACAATGAACACTTGCTTTGGGGTTTTCAGCTAAATCTCTGAGTGATGTGATTCAGATGAAAACCCCGAGGGATGCATTCACTATAATGAGGCAGCAGAGTTACTCTGAACTAAGCAAGGCCACTGTTCAGCGGTGTCCTTCTTTTCAGAAGTGCACAAAACTGTGGCTGGCGGCACTTTTATGCAATCCTAAAAATATGGACATTGCCGGATCACAGGTCCTATTGCATTCACAGTGCCTCCATCTGCCTCATTATATGCAATCTTCTATCAAGGGCTACAAATCGCATATTTCAGAGATTTTAAAAGAAACCCCGATGTAAGCGCATAGCGCAGCATAGATATGCGCTGAGCCGTACTGTGATCTTTGAGAGGCAGAATGAAAAAAAAAAAAAATCAACAGAAGGTGAAGAATTGGTTTTATTTATTTTTTATGCTGTTCCTCATGCGGCAAAAGTGATTAGGCACCTTTAGGGTATGTCTCCACGTTCAGGATTGCATCAGTCTTTGGTCAGGATTTTATGCAAGTAAAATCCTGACCAAAACTGCACCTGAGGTCACTGGCAGGTCACCTGCGGTGTACCTGCGTGTTTTGCTCATAGTAGCAACATGCAGCGTTTTGAAAAAACGCACAACGCATGCGTTTTCGCGGCAAAAACGCATGCGTTTTTAAACGCATAGTGGAGTCTGGATTTCATAAAATCCCATCCACTATGCTGTAACATCTGGACGCTGCGTTTTTGACGCAGCAGAAAAACGCAGCGTCAAAAACGCAGCGTTTCCTGAACGTGGAAACATACCCTTATTCTTCGGGTCGGTGCGATTACCATTACCATATTTTGGCCAACAGAGTGATGTGATGGCTTGTTTTTTGCTGGACAAGTTGATGTTTTTATTAGTACTATTTTCAGACACATGACATTTTTTAATTGCTTTCTATTTTGATTTTTGGGAGGCAGAATGTACAAAAACCAGCAATTCAGGATTTTTTTTAATTTTTTTATTTGGGGGGAGGGGGTTTAGGTCAATTCGCATGTGGTAAAATTGATAAGGCAGTTTTATTCTACAGGTCAGTACTATTACAGCTATACCTCATTTAAAGTGGGTACGGAAAGTATTCATACCTCTTTAAATTTTTCACTTTGTTTCATTGCAACCATTTGGTAAAATATAAAAAAAATATTTTTTTCTCATTAATGTACATACACTCTGCACCCCATTTTGACTGAAAAAAAAAAAACAGAAGTGTAGAAATTTTTGCAAATTTAATAATAAAGAAAAACTGACGTATCACATGGTCATAAGTATATCAAATCAACATATGTCCAATTGTACTATGGGCACTTCATCACAATGAAACAACCAATCTCATATCCAGTAATATATAGGACAAAGAAGAGATACTAACCATTATAATAAAAATTCAATTTTATAAACTACACCATAAAAGCAATATAGTAAAAACCAATAATAAAAAGTAAAATGCCGTCTAGGGGACATTAGAGCACATCATAATTAAAGTAACAAACCACAAATAAATGCAGTCTTAATATAAATACATCCTAGACCATATAATGTCCAGAATTTCATATAGAAACCCCTTTAAGAGATAAAACCTCCAAAAAATTGTATCACCCAATCTGTACACTGCTAGAATGTGGCAAGGAGAAATGAAAAAAAGGAAAGAAACCTTGTGTATGGTAACACAAAAATACACAGGAGATATGTCACAATAATTAATTACACTGTCTCCATAAATGGTCCATGCCAACAAACCATCTAAATGTACCAAACGATAATAGTGTTAAGGAAATAATTGCCAGGTAGATCATGATGGTGCTCGTGGCGTCCCCTCACCCTGATGCGTGTTTTGCCGCCAGCTTCTTCCGAGGGCGTGAGACTTCAGAGTCCAGTATTTCAGCTAATGTTATTTGTGAGTTTTACTTTGCATCCCGAAACAATTTTCCTGTCAGTTGTGGATGACATTTTTGTTGGTCTTCCTGACCGTAGTTTTGTTTATACAGAGCCCCTGATTTTCCATTTGTTAAAACATTGAACGCTGCTGAGTGGCATTATAAATTCCTTGGATATCCCGTAAATCCATGACTCACAATCCAGAACTGTCAGTGGCTGAATGAAAGATGCAAGAGCTTCTCTGGATACCAGCATCTCACTCAGCTTTTATGCACACACCCACTGATTACAAGCAAACAGGTCACAGGTGAGGATGTTACCTTTAGTAGCCACTCAAACCTATTTGTGTCAACTTCTGTGCATGTTATCAGGTCAAAATCACCAGGGTATGTGAACTTTTGATCACTGTCAGTTGGATTTTTTGGGTTGTCATTATGATTTAAAAAGAGTAACAAATACTAACAAAAGAAAAAGCTGCTGATCAATACCAGGGATCACCTCAAACAATTTGAACATTTTATTGATAGAATACAAAACAGACCAATACCATAAAAACATTTAAAAAATCACTAACATGACATAATCACAGCTCAAATGGCTCATAATAAAGCCAAAAGGCCCCTCTCCCAGATGCCGAAGTATCAAGGTACATGCAAGGCTAGAAAATAACATGCAAACATGTAAACACAGATGACTGGATAATTTGTAAAACATACATTGTCATAAGAATAAAGTGTTTATGTTTCCATAATAAGACACAGAAAAACAAAAAACACAAAAGGTAAGAGATGAGAAACATGTGCATGTAACAGAATGGAAATAAACACGCCTAAGAATAATAATAACAATGCTCAAAAACGGGCCTAAACAAATAGTGGGAGCTTTAATATTGAGGCAAACCCCTTTTCCTCCAATAGAACAAGACCACTAAATAGAGTCATAACCCACAAAAAATAAGTGGTCAGGGTACCAAGATATCAAAAGAAGCATACCAAATAAGCCAACAGAAAAAAGACCCAATAGAGTAATACTACACGGCCATATGGTGGGGGAGCCTGTGGGAATGACTACAGTAATAGGGAAATAAACTCCTGATGAGATAGAGATATGGAAAGAGAGAATAGAATGGTTTGGTAAGTAATCTGTGAGGGTAGTGTTAGGTGTCAAGTTCCCACCTCCGCACAGGGGGAATCTCAAACCATCTCTGCTGCGGTCTTCCATTCCTCTCCAGCCGCAGTGGAGCCTGCTCGACGGAGACGTCGGTCCCAGCATCTGACTCAGGCTGATACTGGGTGACTGGTTACTACTGTCTTCTAGGCTCTGCCTTTGTAGCCAGCGCTGATCAGCAGCAAGCAGGTCTTTCTGGGACGAAGTCCTGCTTTTTCCATACTGGGCATGCCCACGGGTTGACCTCCCATTGGAGGCCGGGGGTCACATGCACAGGTCCCGAAGCAGTTCCTGTTGGACCACTAGGAAGGTCCTTGAGTGCTAAAACTATAAAAGATTTGCATGGCCATGCGCTAGTATCAAACCTATGTTATGGGCTCAGCGCCAGTGTGGTCATGGTTGCATGTGGTCAGGGTTTGGCTGAAATAAGTCCCTAGAATACCGGCATTTCCGGTGAGGAGTTTTGTGTATGTGGATTCAGGGCTGGCGTATAGCCATTAGAATTCCAGCTCCACCGGAGAGGAGTTGCTTGTGTGCTATTCTGACTGCATAACCACTGTTGGCTCTATTAGGTAACTGTGATATCCTGTGAGGTTAACAGGGCACAGCGTTCTCTTTTCATAGTGAATCTGTGAAACAACAGAGTTTGCTTATACCGCCATATAGTACCACCTGTTACTAGCAGCAGGTTTCTCTACTGCATGGTCGACCCCGGGTGGCGAACGCACCTACTGTCTCTTATATATATTCGGTGCATTCCGCCAACCCTAACAGGTAGTGTCGACCCATTTACCACTCGAAGGTCACTGGTTTGGTGAGCATCACCAGGGGTATTGCGTGTCATTGGGGTATTGAGTCCACACAAAGCTCTACCTTAAGAGTGGAAGGGCCTATGGTAATTGTCCCCTTGAAGGACAATTTGGAGGAAAATGTCGCCGTGTCTAGTGTACCTCCACCAACTACCACTAGACGCTGACGTTTTCCCGACCGCTGAGAACACCTGGAGGCAAGGTGTCCTGACTGCCGGCAAACATGACAGACCTTATGCACACGAGCGGTCTGGGACTTAGACCCCACTCGTGACACCTCCATGGCCTCATGTGACTCAGACACCTGGACTGGAGATTCCTGAGGTTTGGCGAAGGTGGGAGCCAGCCGAAACCTCTGCCTACACTGAGCTCACTCCAACCTTCGCTCGTTAAACGAAGGTCAATGCGAGTTGATACAGCAATGAGATCCTCCAGTGTCGTTCACATGGTCAGCCAGCCCCCTCCAAAATACAGGGATGAGGGCTTTATCCGGCCACTCCAGCTCAGATGCCAAAGTCCGGAAGTGGACAGCAAAATGGCTGACCATGGACGTACCCTGAGTCAATGCCAGCAGTTGGAGCGCCGTATCATGGGTGACTTGAGGTCCTAAAAAGACCTGTTTCAGAGTGCTCAAAAACCAAGGAGCACTCTGCACCACATGATTGTCTCGCTCCTACTGTGGCGTAGCCCACTCCAACACCCTGTCCGACAGAAGAGAAATAATGAATCCCTCTATTGCCTCCTCTGTGGGAAAACGTGCAGCCAGGAGCTTGAGGTGAATACCGCACTGGCTCACGAAACCACTACATGACTTACTCTCACCAGAGTATTTCTCTGGCAGTGGGAGGTGGGATAAGGTCTGAACAGGGGTGGCAGTAGTTAAAGTTGCTGCAGCCACGCTAGCAGCCTGAACAGCTATTCCGGTAACATCCACCGCTGAGGTTGCACGCTCGAGAGCCGCCAACCTGCCTTCCAGCAGCTGGATGTACCCCTGCAATCACTGTTCATCCGCCATTACTTAGCCAGACCCTGGCGCTAATATACTGTTAGGGCTAGCGAAATGCACCAAGAATAGGTAGGAAGCAACAAGGTGCGTTCACAGCCCGGGGTCCACCGCACAGAGATATCTGCTGCAAAGTAATGGCTGATAAACTCTGAGCTCACACGTGGGTTAAGCTTCACTCCATGTGAGTTGAAAGCGATCTCTGTTGCCGCACAGAGTGGCGCTGTACACAAAAACTATAGCCCTAACTAGGATTGTGCTTGCAAGCAAGCCAACGGCTAATTGCCCCCACTGATGCTAACTGCCTGCCTGTGTACAGTCCCAGCACTACAGTCACACACCACATGTATAAAGAGTGGTATAGTATCCACTGGCCTAAGCCACACACATTTGATGCTAGCGCATGGCCGTGTGGCCATGCGAACGTTTTATAGTTGCAGCTGTTCAGGACCTTCCTGGAGAACCAATAGGAGCTGCTACAGGGACTGAGTGTGTGACCCCCGACCTCCAATGAGAGGTCCTCCCGTGGGCCTGCTCAGTGTGTGCAAAGCAGGACTTAGTCCCAGAAAAGCCTGCTCGCTGCTGACCAGTGCTAGCTACAAAAACAGAGCCAGGAAAGGCAGCAGTAACCCTTTGCACAGTATCAGGCTGAGTGAGACACTGGGACCGACGTCTCCGCTGAGCAGGCTCCACTGCGGCTGATGTAGAATGGGAGACCGCAGCAGACATGGCTCGAGATTCCCCCTGTGCAGCGGCAGGAACTAGACACCTAACACATCAAATGGAAAGAGGGAGGCATATCTAAAGAAGAATATAATGCTGTCTGCAGAACAAGCAGGGCGCAAATCAGATTATCTAAAGCTGACAATAAATTAAGGATTGCAAGAGATGTCAAAAGCAATAAAAAAAAGATTTTGGGGATATGTAAAAAGTAAAAGAAAAGTCAAATATGGTATAGGATTTTTACAGGATGAAAATGATGAAATGGTAAGAAAGGATGTTGAGAAGGCCAAACATTTAAATTCCTATTTTGCATCTGTTTTCTCTCAGAAAGGAAATGCAACATCAACTGATCTTCACTGTTCTATTAAAGGAATATAATAATCCAGGATATCTATAAACCAAAAGATAGTGAGGAAACACTTAGCTAACATAAATGAATTCAAGTCTCCAGGCCCAGATGAATTGTACCCCGGGATACTGAAGGAGATAGCAGAATAAATTTTTGAACCACTCTCCATAATCTTTGAAAATTCTTGGAGAACAGGAGATGTGCTAGAAGACTGGAGAAGAGCAAATGTTGTTCCTATCTTTAAAAAGGGGAAGAAGGTGGACCCAGGGAATTATAGGCTGGTTAGTCTGACCTCTATACCAGGAAAGACCTTTGAACAAATTATTAAACAACATGTATGTAAGTACCTGGATAAGAATGAAGTGATTAACCAGAGTCAGCATGGGATTGTAACTAATAAGGCATGTCAGACTATCTTAATTTCCTTCTATGACAGATTCATTGACTGGGTGGATCAGGGAAATGCTGCAGATATAGCATACGTTAACTTCAGCAAAGCATTTCACAAAGTATCTCACACAATCCTTATTGAAAAAATGACTAGGTATGGAATGGACAAGGCAACTGTTAGGTGCATTCATAACTGGCTTAGTGATTGGACCCAAAGAGCGGTTGTAAATAGCTGCACATCCACTTGGAAGAATGTTTCAAGTGGGGTTCCACAGGGCTCTGTCCTGTATTGTTCAACATCTTTATCAATGATTTAGATGAAGGAATTGAGTGTAAACTGATTAAATTTGCTGATGACACAAAGCTAGGAGGGATAGCTAATACTAAAGAAGAAAGAGATATAAATAAACTGGAGCAGTGGGCAGCAACTAACAGAATGTTTTTTTTAATAGGGAATAATGCAAAGTACTACATCTGGGCAATAAAAATGAAAAAAACATACATAATGGGAGGAATAAGACTTGGGTATACTAATAGATAACAAACTGAACGTGAGTCAACAGTGTGATGCAGCAGCAAAAAAGGCAAATGCAATTCTGGGATGTATTAAGAGCAGCATACAGTCTAGATCACATGAAGTCATTACTGCCCTCTATTCCTCTTTGATCAGACCTCATCTGAAATACTGTGTCCTGTTTTGGGCACCACGTTTTAAAAAAGATATCAACAAATTGGAGCAAGTTTAGAGAAGAGCAACCAGAATGGTGACCGGTCTTAAAACCATGTCCTATGAGGAACGGTTACAGGATTTGTGAATGTTTAACTTGCAGAAAAGAAGGCTGAAAGGAGGCTTAATAGCTGTCTATAAATATCTCAAGGGTTGTCACATTGTAGAAGGATCATCTGTAATCTCATTTGCACAAGGAAAATCTAGAAGCAATGGGGTGAAACTGAATGGGAGGAGACACAGATTAGATATTCTGAAAAAACTTTTTGACAGGGTGATCAATGAGTCATAACCTGTAGGTGAAGTCCAGGCCTCGACGTGCGTTTCGCGGTGTTGCTTCTTCTTAGAGGGTCTGTTTTATGGGAATCTGTTGGTCCTTATATTGGTTGGTCCTGTGGGGCCTGGACTTCACCTACAGGTTATGACTCCACTCTATTTTATGCACTGAAATGCCTGCACTTTATTCCATATATTACTGAATTGCACTATATAATGTTGGTTAACATGGTTAAAAACTTACATTAGAACTATGCACATTCAATGCTGCTCAGTCTAGGTCTGTTTGTGACCAGGAGGTATTACGAGAGTATTGATTTACAAGTTGATTACATATCAGTATAGAGATATGTTGTAAATTTGGTGGAGCATATGTCACTTATATATATGTACTGAAGGAGTTATACCTCATACTTAATCTGTAGGTGCAGTATCTGTTATTTATTTCCTCTATTTATTTATATTTTTATGTTTGAATGTTTGAATTGTTTAATAAAGATCTATATTTTAAGATATGCAGCATAGACTTCTACTTCAGATAGGTTGCTAATATAGGATCTTTCTAGCACGGTAGAGGATATGATCACAGACAGGCACATCCGCCTGTCCACAGCCAATATTGGCAAGCTCATATCCATTAAAATGATCTAGGAGTGGATCCTACAGTACTTGTCCTTACTTTTGGCTGACTAGAGAAGTATACCAGCCGCACCAAGCCATTGTTATACACCACCGCAGTTTGCCATTCTCAGGGTTTTACCCTTACCCCCCCCAAAAAAAAGTGTTGGCTACCTTCTCCTCTGCTTCTTCCTTCTACACCTACCTCCATGTCTACCTCACCTTCCTTCACCACTTGGACCTCCGCCTCTTGGTTCAAGATTATTTTTTATTATTCTACGTTCTTTTAAAAGAGGTTGTCCCATGAACAAAGTTAATTTTAAACTATATGTTTTGGAATAATAATAACTTCCACAGTTGGATGTGTTTACTGTTGTGAATTCCGTTTTTGGGCTCCCTCCGGTGGTTGTAAGTAGCACTTTTGTGAATTCTGCTCTTGGGCTCCCTCCTGTGGTTTTGAGTGGTATAGCTGCTTCTTGGATTTAGCATCAGCAGCTGCTTCCACTGATCGTCTTTCTGGCTCGGCTATTTTAGTCTGGCCTTATCCCTCAATCAATGCCAGTTGTCAATTGTTCCTGCTTGGAGTCACTGCTCTTTTGGATTTTCCTGACATTCTGACCCTTTCAGCAAAGATAAGTTCTTGCTCGTCCTTTTGCAGTCCACTTGTTGTGGACTTTATTGTTCAGCACATTCTATGTTTTGCTCATTTGTCCAGCTTATCAGTATGGATCTATTCAGCTAAGCTGGAAGCTCTGGGCAGCAGATTTTGCCCTCCACACCTTTAGTCAGGTGTGGAGATTTTTGCATTTCTCTGCGGTGGACTTTTTCTAGTTTTTATTACTGACCGCACAGTGTTCTTTCCTGTACTATCTATCTAGCTAGAAGTGGCCTCCTTTGCTAAATCTTGTTTCATACTGCGTATGTCATTTCCTTCTCCTCTCACAGTCATTATTTGTGGGGGGCTGTCTATCCTTTGGGGATTTTCTCTGAGGCAATATAGCTTTTCTGTTTCTACCTTTAGGGGTAGCTAGTTCTCCGGCTGTGACGAGGTGTCCAGGGAGTGACAGGAACATCCCACGGCTACTGCTAGTGTTGTGTTAAGATCAGGAACTGCGGTCTGTATAGTTACCACCTGCTCAGAGCTAGTCGCATGTCGCTCCTAAATTACCAGTCCATAACAGTACATCTGGCCAAAAATTAGTTGAATGCATCTCAAAAGAAGGAAAAGAAAAAGAGTTCTGAGCCATTTTTTTTTCTTTAGTCTGTTTTGTCTTTTTCCTTCCTCTTAATCTCTGGGTGGTTCAGGATTTGGGTGCGGACATGGATGTTCAGGGTTTGTTTTCTCGTGTGGATCAGCTTGCTGCAAGAGTACAGAGTATCCAAGATTATGTTGTTCAGACTCCAGCCTTAGAGCCTAGAATTCCTACTCCAGATTTGTTTTACGGGGATAGATCTAAGTTTTTGAACTTTAAAAATAACTGCAAATAGTTTTTTGCTCTGAAACCCCGTTCCTCTGGGGACCCCACTCAGCAAGTTAAAATAGTTATTTCTCTGCTGCGTGGTGACCCTCAGGACTGGGCATTCTCCCTTGAGTCAGGGGATCCGGCATTGCTTAATGTAGATGCATTTTTTCAATCGCTCGGATTATTGTATGAGGAACCTAACTCTGTGGATCATGCGGAAAAAACTTTGTTGGCTCTGTGTCAGGGTCAGGAAGTGGCAGAATTATACTGCCATAAATTTAGAAAATGGTCTGTGCTCACTAAATGGAATGAGGATGCTCTGGCAGCAATTTTCAGAAAGGGTCTTTCTGAAGCCCTTAAAGATGTTATGGTGGGGTTCCCCACGCCTGTTGGTTTGAGCGAATCTATGTCTCTGGCCATTCAGATTGATCGGCGCCTGCGCGAGCGCAAAGTGGTGCACCATATGGCAGCGTCCTCTGAACAGAGTCCTGAGCCTATGCAATGTGATAGGATTCTGACTAGAGCGGAACAGAGGGGATACAGATGTCAGAATGGACTGTGTTTTTACTGTGGTGATTCTGCTCATACTATTTCTGATTGCCCTAAGCGTATTAAGAGGGCTGCTACATCTGTTACCATTAGTACTGTACAGCCTAAGTTTCTCCTGTCTGTGACCCTGATTTGCTCATTGTCATCTTTTTCTGTCATGGCATTTGTGGATTCAGGCGCTGCCCTGAAGATAATGGACTTAGACTTCGCCAGGCGCTGTGGTTTTTCTTTGCAGCCTTTGCAGAGCCCTATTCCTTTGAGGGGTATTGATGCTACACCGTTGGCCAAGAATAAACCTCAGTATTGGACTCAGCTGACTATGTGCATGGCCCCAGCACATCAGGAAGATTGTCATTTTCTGGTGTTGCATAATTTACATGATGTTGTTGTACTGGGTTTTGCATGGTTACAAGTACACAATCCAGTGTTGGATTGGAAATCGATGTCTGTGACTAGTTGGGGTTGTCAAGGGGTACATAGTGACGTTCCTTTAATGTCAATTTCCTCTTCCCCCTCTTCTGATGTTCCTGAATTTTTGTCAGATTTCCAGGATGTATTCGATGAGCCGAAATCCAGTTCCCTTCCTCCACATAGGACTGTGATTGTGCTATTGACTTGGTTCCTGGCTGTAAGTTCCCTAAGGGCCGACTCTTCAATCTGTCTGTGCCAGAGCATGCTGCCATGCAGAGCTATGTGAAGGAGTCTTTAGAGAAGGGGCATATTCGGCCGTCTTCGTCACCATTGGGAGCGGGATTCTTTTTTGTTGCCAAGAAGGATGGCTCCTTGAGACCCTGTATTGATTATCGCCTTCTTAATAAGATCACGGTCAAATTCCAATACCCTTTACCTTTGCTCTCTGATTTATTTGCTCGGATTAAGGGGGCTAGTTGGTTTACCAAGATTGACCTTCGAGGGGCATATAATCTTGTCCGTATTAAACAGGGTGACGAATGGAAAACTGCATTTAATACGCCCAAAGGCCATTTTGAATACCTGGTGATGCCTTTCGGGCTTTCTAATGCTCCTTCTGTGTTCCAGTCCTTCATGCATGATATTTTCTGCAATTATCTTGATAAATTCTTGAGTGTGTATTTGTATGATATTTTGATTTTTTCCAATGATTGGGAGTCTCATGTGAAGCAGGTCAGGATGGTATTCCAGATCCTTCGTGATAATGCTCTATTTGTGAAGGGGTCTAAGTGCCTATTTGGAGTTCAGAATGTCTCTTTTTTGGGGTTTATTTTTTCTCCTTCGTCTATAGAAATGGATCCTGTTAAGGTCCAAGCCATTCATGACTGGATTCAACCCACATCTGTGAAGAGCCTTCAGAAATTTTTGGGCTTTGCTAATTTTTATCACCGTTTCATTGCCAACTTCTCTAGTGTGGTTAAGCCCCTGACCGATTTGACGAAGAAGGGCGCTGATGTGACAAATTGGTCCTCTGAGGCTGTTGAGGCCTTTCAGGAGCTTAAGCGCCAATTTACTTCTGCCCCGTGTTGCGTCAGCCGGATGTGTCTCTTCCTTTTCAGGTTGAGGCAGGGGCCGTTTTGTCACAGAGGAATTCTGATGGTTCCTTGATGAAACCATGTGCCTTCTTTTCCCAAAAATTTTCGCCTGCGGAATGCAATTATGATGTCGGCAATCGGGAGTTGTTGGCTATGAAGTGGGCATTTGAGGAGTGGTGACATTGGCTTGAGGGAGCCAAGCACCGCGTTGTGGTCTTGACCGATCATAAGAATCTGATTTACCTCAAGTCGGCCAAGTGGCTGAACCCTAGACAGGCTCGATGGTCCCTGTTTTTCTCCCGTTTCGATTTTGTGGTCTCATATCTTCCGGGATCTAAGAATGTTAAAGCGGATGCTCTCTCTAGGAGTTTTTTGCCTGATTCTCCTGGAGTTCTTGAGCCGGTTGGCATTCTTAGGGAAGGGGTGATTCTTTCTGCCATCTCTCCTGATTTACGGCGAGTGCTTCAGGAATTTCAGGCTGATAAACCTGACCGCTGTCCTGTGGGGAAGCTGTTTGTTCCTGATAGATGGACAAGTAAGGTAATTTCTGAGGTCCATTGTTCGGTGTTGGCCGGTCATCCTGGGATTTTTGGTACCAGAGATTTGGTTGCTAGGTCCTTTTGGTGGCCTTCCTTGTCACGGGATGTGCGTTCTTTTGTGCAGTCCTGTGGGACCTGTGCCCGGGCTAAGCCTTGCTGTTCCCGCGCTAGTGGGTTGCTTTTGCCTTTGCCTTTTGTTGTCTGCTGATCAGGATGATTGGGTGGCTTTCTTGCCGTTGGCCGAGTTTGCCCTTAATAATCGGGCCAGTTCGGCTACTTTGGTTTCGCCTTTTTTTTTTGTAATTTTGGTTTTCATCCTCGTTTTTCTTCAGGGCAGGTTGAGCCTTCTGATTGTCCTGGTGTAGATTCTGTGATGGACAGGTTACAGCAGATTTGGACTCATGTGGTAGACAATTTGACGTTGTCTCAGGAAAAGGCTCAGCGTTTTGCTAACCGCCGTCGGTGTGTTGGTCCTCAGCTTCGTGTGGGGGATTTAGTCTGTTTATCTTCCCGTCATGTTCCTATGAAGGTTTCTTCTCCTAAGTTCAAGCCTCGGTTTATTGGTCCTTATAAGATTTCTGAGATTATCAATCCAGTGTCTTTTCGTTTGGCCCTTCCAGCCTCTTTTGCCATCCACAATGTTTTCCATATATCTTTGTTGCGGAGATATGTGGTACCTGTTGTTCCCTCTGTTGATCCTCCTGTCCTGTGTTGGTTGAGGGGGAGTTGGAATATGTGGTTTGCTGACCCTTTCAGCAAAGATAAGTTCTTGCTCGTCCTTTTGCAGTCCACTTGTTGTGGACTTTATTGTTCAGCACATTCTATGTTTTGCTCACAAAAATGTTCCTGTGCTGAGATAATCTTATAAATGTGCCTCTGCTTTACACTGTGCAATTGTTTCTGACAGTGCGCAAACCAGGGTCTGATCATACCACATCTGCTGGGCAGGGGAAGAAGGAAAAAAGTAAATAGACATTACAGCATGGGATTGCAAATAATTCTTTCTTTGAAAACATTTTTTAAAAACAGGCAGGGAATTCTTTATCTCACACAAAGAATCAGCTGTGATCCTATGCTGTCCTATCTGTATACTCTCTTTTTCTTCTTCCCCTGATTGGCTGCACTAGATGTGATGTAATGCCTGAGTGGCATTATGCAAAGCTTGACTGGCAGCACCTGACATCATTAGACTTTTCTCTAAATATTTATCAGTGTGTGTGGCATCGGACTTTATTTTATCACCAATGCTTACAAATCTAACAGCAGATTGCTATGATTTGCCATAAGTTCTGAAAATATAACTAAAAGATGATCCTTCATGAATGGATCTGCTCTTCTCCAGTCATAACACTTTGCTGATGCTTATCAACTTAAATATAGTAGCTCTATATTTAGGAGACAATACTATTTCGGCAAAAAACAAGAAAAAAGTACTATTATTTGCTAATTGTCTCTTCAGGGAGGAAGAGGACTAGAACTCTAGTGCCACCTATTGGACGTAGCAATTCTAACAGTCAATGTCGACCCTTTAACGAGCCTTGTCACATGACTCAGGATAAAAGCCAAACCAGAATCTCAATTTGCTATAAACTATTATAAATAATAATAAGTACTATATGAAAAGTGGTAATCCTGTAGGTCTTTGTTGAAAAATTTTACAATTTTCAAAATTTACTTTAGAGCATAAATGACATTTAAGTTGACCTTTCAGTTTAAAGGGCATTATTCAGTAGGATAAATCCTCCTAAACCATCTATATGTGCATGCAGATCACAGGAAGCTGTATAAAATAATACCTTGATATCTGCAGTCTGAAGTCTTATTCTATAGATATCAGGTTTTTCACTGATTTGCATGAAAATCTGCCTCCAGAGCTCATTTTAAAATCAGGAGAGCAGAGAGCAGACATTACACATCACACTGGTAGCTCCCCCTTTCACTTAAAATAAGCCCTGGAGGCAGATTCTCATGCAGATTTGTGTCCGACCCATAACCTGTAGCATATAAGAAAAATGTGAATTTATCTGGAATAAGACATCGCATCACAGATATCAAAGTATCACTTCATTCAGCTTTCTATGATCTACATTCTCATGTAGATGGCGTTGGAGGGTTGATCCTACTAATAGATTGCCTTTAAGATGTGAATGTACAGGAGACAGGAGATGTACCAGTAGTTGTGGACATTATCTAACTTGCATCCTGTAACTTTTATGTTTCACCTGTTTTTCCCCCTGACAGCTCTATGTATAATTCTCAGTTGTCCCTCTGTGAGTAGAGACTAATTGCTATGGAGTCTCCCATTCACAGTGCACAAAGCGATTATGAATTCCTGGTCTCCTGTCTCTTTTTAGCATATATTCAGTAGAACAGCAGCCTGAAGGTCATTATCCGGTACAGGAGTAGTAAGCAGGAGAGTAGTAGTAAATGAATCAATGTGAAGAGATAAAACAGCAGTAGCATATGCCTTTCGTCCAGTCAATCCAGCATGATCTGTCTAGAGAGACAAGGGATACTCCAATCTTGCAATTAATTATAATCAAGATAAAACAACTGAACCCGTAACAGATCACTGTTTAAAACATTTATCCATATGGATTACAGTGTCATCAAAGCCTTGGTTCAGACTGGGACAGTCACAAATGTCAGCCTTAAAACTCACACACGCTATTATGGCTCTGAACAACCAGCAGTTGCTAATATGTATAGCATAAGTGTAACCCCTATAGGGAGAGCCTGATGTACAGATAATGAGGCTAATAGGCACAGTATTTCCCAGTAAAATACATTAATCTCTCCTTGGATGCATTGCCTTGGCAACCTAAATGAGGAGGAGAAGCAAGTAGAGTACAGGGCTGATTGGCTGAGCAAGCTAGAGAAGAAGGGAGGAGATCACAGCACTAGAAAATATGAGGGTTGTCAGTCAGTACAGATCCAGTAGGAGAGCACAGTGTGCCAACTGATAGTAAAGCAATTTTCTAGCACAAGTTAAAATTGAAGACTTTATTGGAGAAAAATTAAAAACATATGGATTCTATAATTGTAACCTTGTATAAAGCAGCTGCTCGTTTCAGACACTAACCTGCATTGTTTATTAGAGCTAAAGCAAGAGAGGTCTCTCTAATCTGATATACAACCTGTCAATTAGACACAGGTGACAGACAAATCGTGTGGAACATACTTGACAAGCTACCTATCATAGCATTAGTATGCGCAGAAGCGGACGAACACCGGTGAACAGTGCCTGTTATAGTAGGGACAAATGGAAACCTTTTCTCTGGATCAGTGGTGTTGAGAAGTTGAAGGCAATAGATATTTGCAAACCCTCACAGTTCATCCTGTCTGGCTGTTTATGAGAAAAAAAGAGGAAGAGAAAGTAAGGAAATACATCCTGAACATATTGATTCCGGTTTTGAAGATAGTGACATGAAGTAGGAAGAAAAGCAGTCCGTGATAAGGGGTATGATTAAGCATGCCGGGGCCTTCTCATTGCGCGATTGGGACCTGGACCTCACAAAGAGTGGAACATCACATCTGGCTGACTGATGAAATGCTGATTTGAGAAAGATCTCAAAGGTTAGCTTCCGCAAGTGTAAAATATGTCAGACAGCACTTATGGGGCTTGCTGGACACTGGAGTCATCATAGAGTCCAATAGCTCATACGTGTCTCCCATTGTGGTGCTCAGAAGAAAATTGGGGCTATCATGATGTGTGTGGATTATCACTCTCGGAACAAACGCACAGTGCCCAACCAGTACATTGTGCTTAGAACTGATGAAGCCTTAGATTAATTGCAGGGCAGTTAGTGGTTTTCCGTGTTATATCTCAGGAGTGAAAACTACCAGATATTTATGACAAAGGAGGATCCAGAGAAGACCGCTTTCATTTGTCCTATCTGATACTACAAGTTCTAGAGGATGTAGATGAGAGATGGGGAACAAAATAAAGCTCAATAGGGTCTTGACTCTGAACCGACAAAAAATAGGGATGATAGAGATAGCAATCCACTCACCTGGTTTGGTTGCTAAAAGCAACCTGTGACTAGCATTGAATTAAATATATATCAGCCGCTGCAAGGACACCAGTCATTGGAAAGACTGAACAGTTGAAATCTGGAAGAAGATGTCACTCATGCGCTGCTGATGATGTTTCCACAAAGCATCAAATGGAAGGAAGATTATAACATTTATTGCAGGTTTACACGGTCAACGTGTTTTGAGGCCACGCAGGACCTCTTCAGGACAGAAAAGGTTGAGGTCCTGCTTGGCTTCGAAACACGTTGACCATGTAAACCTGCAATAGATGTGATAATCTTCCTTCTGTTTGATGCATCGTGGATACATCATCAGCAGCGCATGAGTGACATCTCCTTCCAGATTTCTAAAGTTCCAGAAGATGACTCAGGGAGTGACTGATGCCCCGTTACCTTTCAGAGGTGCATGGATAATGTGATTGGAGAACTTCTGAGAGGTCCTGATTTTCCTAGATAACCTGATTGTATTTGAATACAACTTGAAAGAGCACAACCATAGGTCATTCAAATTGTTGGATCGGCTAGAAGAAGTGAGCTAAACGTATTTCTTTACAAGTACTGGTTCTGCCAAAATGCTGTGGATCATGTAGAATGTATTGTCAGCCGGAAAAGGATATCTTTATCTGGATGATAACACTATTAATGTGCAAATACAGGGTTAATCTGCAGGTGATTAGCCATTTTACTGAAAGTATTGAAAGTGATGCTCCCTGGAGAAAATAAACATTATTTCTCATGGAAGCCACAGGGTTTCAGTCTTACAGGCATGCCCAGAGAAATTTCATGCACCACTCACAGAGTGACAGCGGTAAACATACCCCTTACGGACTAACAGTAGGCTTTGTACTGATGCATTGTAGGAACTTTAGCTCTTTAACTGCAAATGCCTACATGGGAATTCAAATCTGGCCAGTAATATGAGCCAAACTCAAGTTGTCATCCCCCTTCTTCTCTTCATCTTTTTTTCTGTTAGCCCAGTTACATCCTGAAGTAGCATGTCATTTTTTTCATCATCTAATTTTATGGGAAAAATTTAAGTTAGTTTGCAAATTCAAATGTCAGAAGATTCACTGATTTCTGATTAAATCACAAGATATTATAATATTATTAATGAATCTATATAATTCCATTATCAATGGGCATAGTGAAATATTAGAGCACAAGTCTGTGAAGGTAAAATTGAATTTTTTAACTTCTATACAGAGGCATTAGTACTGTCATTATGTAAAGATGGAGGAAAAAATAATTGTGGAGCTATGCTTTTTGTATATTTCTATATATTTGCTATTAAAGTAAAAAAAAGCAAAATAATAAAACCAGTTGTTTTTATGTTAGGAAAAGGAAGTACATAAAAAAAAATATATTAACTACTAGCTTTGAACAAAAATTGATTTCTAAAAAATAGAAACATATAAAACCTTTTGTTAAGAGCTATGGTATTCGTCTTTAATTTGCATAACTCATTTCTTCAGTTTCATTTAATTCAATATCTTGCTGTAACTTTGATCTCCTAAAGACTGTATGAGTTTGTCTCATGATTTTAATTGGATGAACGTCAGGCACATAACACATGACAAACAAGAAATCAGAGAATCAATCAAGTATTATTCAATAAATGGTGATTTGCATAAAGTATGTATATTTTTTCAGCATGAAAATCATTTTCTCGCTTTAACCTCTTACTGACCATGCTACTTCTTAAATAGTTTCATTCATATAGTCACATATTACACAATTTATAAGCCGATGTGCCTGGAGCATTATTTTAAAGAGAAACACTCAATTTTGTAACCATTCACATTTTTATTTCATTACCTGCTCTACTTCCAAACCCTGCCTAAAGACCTTGCCCATCAGATGTCATTCCTGGAACTTAGAGTTCCTAAATTTTTGGTCTGATTCCTAAACATTTCTAACAATAATCACGCATTTGTCCTGTGTACATTTATTGCTGAAAATCCTGACTGGCAATTTGTGGTTACTCTGGGTAACACACCACTTTTAGCCAGTACCAATCCAAAAAAAGCCACAAGGGTCCACATCCAGGAAGCTGAAATGTAACCATTAGGATGCAGATAATTTTGGAATTGATGATTGTTCAGTACTAGCAATGCCACTGTATAGGCCACAATTCAACATTTTTGCTTTAAGTCACTTTCCTATTTTGTCTGCTGGCAGGCATTAGTTACTGTTTTTGGTGAAAAACTCTTCTAAATGGCACAAGCAATTCATGAGTTTGGAACAAAGTAAACATTTTTTATTTTTTGCAGTTTTGTACTGTTTTACAAACTTGTTGGCTTCAGATGTCTCACATATTGCAAAATTACACAAACATTGTGCCAAAATACTTGCAAAACTCAAAAATGAACTAGGTAAGATTAGACCGGAGTTGCGCCAAATTTTGTGTCTCTAAAGTTACAATTAATGATTCAGACGAAAGCATCTTGAATCTCTACAATTTTCCCACAAAGCTGAAAGCTTTGAATTTGAATTTTGTGCAAACAAAAAAACATACAAAACTAGTTAAAAATAGGTGCAAATACAATGATGAATTGTTTTCTTAGTCTTGTGAGTAAAGAATCATGTAAAACCTGTGTTTTCATAATTTAAACCTCTGCTTTTCTGGGATTTTAGGTCTAGTGGGAGGTTCTTTCAGTGACTGACATCTTTCTTTGTATAAGATTGCATATAGAGATAGCTTTCAATCACTGATAGGACTGCTCCGTGGACCCAAAATCTTTGAAACAGCAGAGGATTAAATGATGAAGACACAGGTTATATTGAGTAATTTCTAACAAAACTACAGTGGTGTGAAAAAGTGTTTTTCCCTATCCTAATTTCCCATTCTTTTGCATGTTTGTCACCCTTAAATGTTTCAGATCACAAAACAAATTTAAATATTCGCCAAAGGACACACAGATAAACACAAAATGCAAGTTTTAAATTAAGGTCTTTATTGTTAAAGGAAAAAGAAATCCAAACCTACAGGGCCCTGTGTGAAGAAGTGATTGCCCCTAAACCTAATAATTGGTTGTACCACCATTAGCAGTAACAACTGCAATCAAGTGTTTGCGATGAGTGGCAGTGTCTTTTACAACTCTTCGGAGGAATTTTGGCACACTCATCTTTGCAGAATTGTTGGAATTCAGCCACATTGGATAGTTTCCGAGCACCAACTGCCTTTTTAAGGTCATGCCACAGCAGCTCACTCGGATTAAGGTCAGGACTTTGACTAGGCCACAACAAAGTCTTAATTTTGTTTTTCTTACCCTACCGCTTTAAAAGCTTTTCTCAACATTATGCATGTTTAAAATTGATAACTGGCTGTAAAAACAAGCAACTTTGCAATTACTTTTAAATAAAAATCCTATTCATGCTCAAGAACGGAATGATATTTAATTTATTATTTACTGCTCATTGCCCAGTTTCTGACCACTGTTTCAATTCATCAGATTTCAGTCTCTCAGGCAAGTCTCCTAACAGCATTTGACTATTTCCGATAGAGCTTGCAGCACTGATCAGAAGCTGGCTGAATTGCTGGATAAGGCCAACTTCATTGCCACTGAGCTCCTCCAAAACTTCAAAGGCAAAGCTGTCTTTGCTTGTAGAACAGGACAGGCCACAGCTTAGTCCCATGGCTCAACAATGCAGCTGGTCCAAACTGTTAATCAGGAGTACAGCACCCCCACTAGCAAGTGGGAAGTCAGAAGGAGGGAAGTGGTATGCTTCTGAAGATTGATGATGAGAACAAGCCTTTAATTACATTTCTATAGGAAGACATAATGGATTTATTAGCTGTGCCGGCTGTTGATATGACTCTGTGATAAGGGTATTTTCACACAGTGTGCATTTTCTGTGCATTTTAATATGCATAAAAAAAACACTGCATTTTACAGTACCAGCAAAACTAATGCGATTTCTTAAAATGTAATTCACACAGTGCATTTTTATGCTTGCATTTTTTGAGCTGTGGTGCATTTTTTTTAAAACCACAGTATATCAGATTTTTCAGCGTTTTTGCAGTGTTTTTTACCCAGTGAAATTAATTAAAAAATGCAAGTAATAATGCAGAAAAAATATGAAAGATGCTCATAGTATACCCAACAATTTTTGTGGTAACACTCTGAATTTTTGCAGTAACAGAAAGAAAACCGTCACTGCTGTCTCACCTGTAGCTAGCTATACAGCTGACAGTGATTTACACTTACACTGGGTGCAAACCATGAATAAAGCTGTGCAAATAATGTCCATAGCAGAAAACTGGTTGCACTCACCTGTACTCGTGAATACCTTCCTGTGGGCATGTTTTAATCAAGAGTACCAATAAATAAAGTTTTTACAAAGTATCAGTGTGTGCAACCAATTTTCTTCTATGGAAATCATTGTGTAAACATACTGTAAGCCAAAAGTTTGGGGCATGTTCAGACATGACATTTTTGCATCTTTTTGTTGCATTTTTACACAACCAACAAAAGTAATGGATTTCTGAAATCTCATGCACATATTTTAAGCCATGCTTAAAAAAATGAAGCATGTCTGTTTTTTCAGCAGTTTTACAAGACAAAACAAGTCAAAACATTTGAAAAAAGCATGTTGTTCAACTGGTGCATCTGTTTTTGCTGAAGTACATCAGATTTGTGCAATGGCAAATAAAACATCTGGTCCATCTTGTCAAATTTACTGTAGCTGTTTTTATTGCTTTATCTACTTGTAGCTCTAAGGCGAGTGGAGAGGGGTCTGCTGGGCAGTTGTGCAGTCAGCAGTTGTATTCCTGGCCAAATCTTCACTAAGTAGGAAACACAACTCACATTGATAATAAGCCAATTTGGACTTTCTTTCAGAAGCAGGAAAAAACTCCCTCATTTTGCTATTATAGCAAAGGTCTAAAAGCATGGCGTTCCAATAGTCAGCACTTTTCTAGATTGAAATAATACACCTGTCATCCCATAAGCATAGCAACATACAGCTTTCTGTGCTCATGACAAAGGGTCCCATTGGTTTAGTTTCATCACCCTGCTTTGTCGGTTAATAATACGGTCAGTGTTGTCGTTGTCTTCATTTTCACTCTGTTACACTCATCCTCTGCCAGTGCCAATTAAATATGCTCCATCACATCCAACGGCTATTCCTCCACTTCCTTCTTCGTCATAACCTGCACTATCTAACATGGACCTTATAGGGCCCCAACAAACACATGGCAGCTATGAACATGTTCAAGTTTATGTTCTTTCTGCTCACTTTTCCAGTATAAATGTAAGGGATGACATTGATGATTCTACAATTGCCACTGCTAACAAATTTTGTCACCTTGTGTTTTTTTTCCTGCAAAGTCCACAGACTATCAAAGAATTATCTGACTGCAAAGTGCAAAATAACTGCGTGTGCATATCACTCAATGCCATGAACACACTCATCTGGTTCCTACCTTCAGATTTTCCCAGTTCTACTACCAATGCCAAGGACCCCTACCAAAACAGCTCGCAGAGCCAGCTGCATAACTAGGCATTAGAATTGTGTACTCCTTCTCCATGTCATGTGAGTACAATGACTGACTAGTCATCTCTTCCAAGAAATTACCTGGAAGAGGTTGACCTGTGTACGTATCTTCCTTTACCCTTTGGGCTAGGGATCTAAGGAGCCGATAGGATCTAAGAAACTGAATAGAAACCAGTGTCATTGATGGAATTGAAATTCCACTATGTATAACATTAAGTGTTATGGCGTCTGAGAGATGGACTAAGTAGAGCACTGTCTCAAGCTGATGGTGATGCTGTCAGAGACTATATCATCCTGTTGTGATTGAGATGAGTGACGCCCCCTTTCCCCTAATATGCTTGAGAAAGAGGGGGGACGGTGACCTGCATTTGGTATTACTACTGTCAGTGACACTGCTGCTGCTTGCGGCTTCCACACATTTTTTGCCGTGGTAAGAGTTCTTTGTTCTCCTATACTACTACTTATGTTGTCAGTGACGCTTTTGCAGTCACCATACATTTTTTGACACAAGTTTATCAAAAGTTTTTTATATCATGCTTAGTAAACTTTGAAAAACTATAAAATCAACCAGAAATGTTAAGTAGGCTACATGTGATGGCCAAAAAGGCTAATGCAACACCAGACTGCCTGTAAAATGGGTGTGGTATGTATTACTCTCCAATTTGACAACTTAAACAGTTCATAAACTCTTAACTGTCCTGCACAGTTATATGTCTCATTTTCAGATATTTGGTTAAGCAGAAAAATTCCCCATGGCTGATAACAATGATGTACTAATAATTGCCAATTGCCGGCAGTCTTCCAAATGTGATAACAGCACAGGGTACAGTTGTGGGGTGTACAGTTGCAAAACTGTACAATTAAAACACATCTGCAAAATGTTAATTTTTTTTATTTTTTTCCCATTTTTTGGCTTAAATTTACCCTCAGTCTTGTCAAAAATTATGTAGCACTAAAAAGCTACCTTGCAAAGTAGGTACTGGTATGGAAAGGAATATGTGGCAAAAGCCAGCAGTATTGTTGTGGCTTCTAACGTTGGTAAATTGGATTAGTAAAACAGTTATTCAAAACTTTAACATTTATAGTATTTTTTAATTATGTATCATTTTTTGGTTTAAATTCTAACCACACCTTTACAAAAATATATCAGCAGTAAATTTTGGCAAGTACAATTGCTAAATTGGAAGTATAAAACAGGTGTGGAAAAATTGAAATGTGTCTTTTTAAAAGATTAAAAAATAATAGCTCACGGTCTAAACCTAGGTGACCTTTCCCAGATCCATCGAAGTGACACCAGAATAACACAGTTCTCTGATTAATTTAAAAGCAGTCGAGTTGACTCTTTACCGACTATGCTGAATCTCCACAAGATTGCTCCAGTCTTTGGCCTATCATATCTGATATAAAAAAATACACTTTGTCTTCAATCCATCAACACTTTAATGATAAATGAGTGGCACAGCCTTCAAACCCACCATCACATCAATACTAAGATGCAGGGCTGAAATTTGTAGGTCAATAGGTTTTTCAGGTACCAAATCTGGACCATCTGCACACTCATTCCCTTTGTGAAAAATCACTCTCTGTCCGCTATCTTCTGCCCCTGCTTTTGACTTAACGTTTAAGTGTCACAATGGATTAAATTACATCATTGCCAGACTTTTCCAGTGCTTACCTTAATGTTTGCACCTCATCCTGATAGCTGGCCATTGGCCAACCTGCATTTTTTCTACCTCTGTATGTTTAAGTGCAGACTCAGATATGGTAACAGTCTTTACAGTACATGCATATACTGACAGGATATCATGTAAATACAGAGCCATTAAACAGTTTCTGTCACCAAGTTAAAAGTGGCCAGTTGTGTTTTTTATTTTATTTTGACAATAGCTGAACCATGCTTAGGGGTGCAAGACAAAAAATGAGTATGTGCACCTAGAGTGTAAAGGATTCGCCTACTGGCATGGTATGAAACAAAGCAGAGGAAACCCTATATATGGCAGCTGAACCATTAAATGCCACCTGTCAGTGCCATAGAGCCCTATCTTTAGGCAATTAAATAATTCGAGTGTTTAAGATTTGCACCATTGGAAGCCAGGAGGCCATCAAATAGTTAATACCACCAGGATAGGTTAGCACAGGGGGTTAACGCCCAAAAACAATGCAACTGCAAGTTGTATAAAATATATATACAGGGTGGGCTATTTGTATGGATACACCTAAATAAAATGGGAATGGTTGGTGATATCAGCTTCCTATTTGTGGCACATTGGTATATGGGAGGGGGAAAACTTTTCAAGACTGGTAGTGACCATGTCGGCCATTTTGAAGTCTGCAATTTTGGATCCAACTTTATTTTTTTCAATGAGAAGAGGGTCATGTGACACATCAAACTTATTGAGAATTTCACAAGAAAACAATAAACAATAGTGTGTTTGGTTTTAATGTAACTTTATTCTTTCATGAGTTATTTCCAAGTTTATGACCACTTATAAAATGTGTTCAAAGTGCTGACGATTGTGTTGGATTGTCAATGCAACCCTCTTCTCCCACTCTTGACACACTGATAGCAACACCGCAGAAGAAAAGCTAGCACAGGCTTCCAGTATCTGTTGTTTCTGATGCTGCACATCTCGTATCTTCACAGCATAGACAATTGCCTTCAGATGACCCCAAAGATAAAAGTCTAAGGGGGTCAGATCGGGAGACCTTCGTTGCCATTCAACTGGCCCATGATGACCAATCCACTTTCCAGGAAACTGTCCAGTTATGCATATACCCTGAGTTTTTCCAGTAAGATGGTACACCACCACATTATGGGTGTCAGGTCCGAGCATTCCTACATGAACAGTATCCTGGAAAGTGGATTGGTATATACACTGTGTTCCAAATTATTATGCACAAAGAGTTTAGGAGTGATAAGGTTAGAATTTTTTTGTTCGTCATTTAAACTCATTGATGGTGATGTGTGTCAGGGCTCTTTATATCACTGAAAGCAATTGCAGATACCTGTGCAAATTAGTTTGGCAGGTGTGTCCAAACAAAGGCAAGACTACTTAAGAAGGCTGTTCCACATTATTAAGCAGCCTACATTTTTTGCCAAAATGGGAAAGAAATAGGATGTGTCGGCTGCTGAGAAGCAACAAATTGTGGAGTATTTAGGTCAAGGCATGACTACAATCAACATTGCCAAGACACTTCATCTTGATCATCGCTCAATCAAGAAGTATGTAGCTGATTCCCAGCACACACGTGTGCGTGCTGATAAGGAAAAATTGAGTACTCTTTCCAACAGGCAATTGCGTAAGGTTCAAAGAGCAGCTGCAAAAATGCCTTGTCATAGCAGCAGACAAGTTTTTGAACCTGCTGGTGCCTCCAACGTCCCCAGAACAACAAGATGCAGGGTCCTTCAGAGGTGCGTAAGCCATCCTGTCGACCACCTCTATCCACTGCACACAAGCAGAAACAGCTCCAGTAGGCCAAACGATACATGAAGACTGACTTCCAAACTGTTTTGTTCACCGATGAGTGCCGTGCAACGCTCGATGGTCCAGATGGATGGAGTGGAGGATGGCTGGTTGATGGACACCCCATGAAAACACGGCTAAGGCGCCAACAAGGAGGAGGTGGAGTAATGTTTTGGGCTGGAATCATGGGGAGAGAGATTGTCGGCCCCTTTATGATCCCTGAAGGGGTAAAGGTGAACTCCATAATCTATGTGGAGTTTCTAAAACAACACTTCGTGCCATGGTTCAAGAGGAAGAACTGTGCTTTCCGCAGCAAGATCATTTTCATGCATGATAATGCACCATCTCATGCTGCAAAAAACACATCTGCATCTCTGGCTGCTATGGGCATAAAAGAGGACAAACTTATGGTGTGGCCACCATCTTCCCCTGACCTCAACCCCATTGAGAACCTCTGGAGCATCATCAAAAGGAGTGTCTATGATGGCGGGAGGCAGTTCACATCTAAGCAACAGCTCTGGGAGGGTATTCTGTCCACATGCAAAACAATTGAAGCAGAAACCATCAAAAACTGACAAATTCAATGGACGAGAGAGTTCAGAAGCCTCTTTCGAACAAGGGGTCCTATGTGCAAATGTAACATCACCTAGAATAAAGTTTTCACTTGAAAACTGTTTGATTTCATTTTGTAATAAGCTGATAATGTTTATAACTTCACAATTGACCATTTTTTTGTTCAAAATAAAAAAAAAAGGTTGAAAACTCTGCTGTGCATAATAATTTTGAACATGCATTTTGAGTGTTTATTTTTTTTAAAAAGATACTGTTTTCATAGGCAGTTTGTTCCAAAACATTGCAATTATACATACTAGAATAGTAGATGACTGGAAAATAACAATGACTGCAATTCAGATAGGTAATTTAGAGAAAATATGAGGAAATATTATTTGCATAATAATTTGGAACACAGTGTATATATATATATATATATATATATATATATATATATATATATATATATATATATATATATATATATACGTATATATATATGTAGGCTGGGTTTGTGAAATCCACCGGTAACTCACTGGTGCTCCTGGTGTGCTGTGAACTAGAAGCGTGGTAAGACTGCTACTACTGCATCGGGCTGTTAGTTGCCAACAGTTTTTGGTTGCAATGAGGATGTGTACTGGCAATGGAGGCTGAACTATGCCTGAACCAACCGCGGTGTAGCAGGGGTGCTGTGATACTGAGTAGAGCCAGGAGAAACCCAGGACGGTGGCGTCCCTGGATACCAGCGAGGAAAAAAGATGGTTCACAGAATTGCTCAGCATGTGACATCACAGAGGCTGCAGAGCGGCGATGGGACCAAAAGAGAAACCAATGCGTTTCAAAGAAACTGCGTCCTTCTTCATCAGGGTTATCGTATCCCAGGCTTGCCCCATCTATATATGCTCGCTATCTGTCCATTTAACCCTCACTACTCCTCCGCAAACCCCGGTACTTGGAGAATAGTACCTAATGATGCTCACTATGTTCATAATAAGATGTATCTATTAAACAGTTGCAAATCATTCTGTGCATATATACTAAATACGGGCAATCATGGGGCCTGGTAAAAATAAGTGGATACAAGATACATCTCTCAAAATTAAATAGACTGGAATTATGCATAACTAAATTAGATGCACTTAAGCTCCAAATGAATAAATATGAGTGTATCAATAAAAAATCTATATCGAAATAATTAAAAACACTTTTATTAAGTGTTTTTTTTTCACTATTACTCTTAGTATACCATTTTTGCTTTGTTTTAAATGTGTCATTCAAATCCAGAGAAATTAGCCTTTTATTTAGTGTAATTTGCATGAACGTTTGCAAAGGGGAAGATTGTCTTTAGGCTGTTCTGCATTATTGCCTTTGGCAAAGACCATAAAAATTAGCACGAAATAAAAAGTGCTAATAAAAAGCCCATAAGATTGGAACCATATGGCAGATTTAAAAGAACAATTATTTGAGCAAATGTACAAATTAATGTCCATTGAGTAAAGGCTACAGTATGCTCTCTAAAAGGTTTGCGAAATTATGATTTTTTCATTATAGCTCTATTATTTTTTTATTTAAATTACCTCTTCATGGAGGTAGAGGATTTGAACTTAAGTGCCACCTATTGGAAGTAACAATCCAAAAAGTAAAGATTGACCGTTTAAAAGACCTTGCCACATAAAACCCAAACCAGAATCTCTATTTGCAGATATGTTTCAGGGTGTTGCTCCTCCTCATTGTAAAGCAAATGATCAGAAATGACTGTGTGAAGGACCTCTGACATGAGTGGCATGCCAGTTAATTAATGTAAGGAGACCTATAGGCCATGCAGTGCTTCTCTGGGAAAATAAGTAGAAAAAAAAATCTCTGCAGGAAACTCATGTAGCAAGGCTCATTAAAGGCCAATATTGATTTTTACGGATTATTACTTTCACTAGTTCAAGTCTTCTTCTTCTCTGAAGAGGCAATTTGATCATTTAATATCCCAGAGGAGCATTGCATGGCATATAAGTCTCCTTACACTGGTATGTCAAGCAGGTCACTCTCCACAAGGAGAGGTGCTAACTCTTTGATCCCATAATTATTTTAGTAATTTTTAAATCAGTGTCTTCACTACTCTGTTTATTCTTGGCATTATTTTCCTTCACCACATAGAGCTATTAATATTGATTTAATGCTGTTCAGAAAAGAAAGCGCGTGGGATGCTGATTATAAAAGAATTAGTCAAGGAAAATAGTAAATAAATCATACACTTGGTTACATAATTAAGTACTATACTTATACATGCTGAAAAGTATAACATACTGTATTACGATAGTTTCTATTTATGATTTTTCCTTATATTTTCACTGTAAACAGTTCTTGTACAGTCTAATTTTGCAATGTGGGCTCCAGATGCTGCCACAACTAATTAGAGCTGTAGCAAAATATTTGACTTGCCAGGGAGCCAGAGTATAAAAAAAAAAACATAAAAAATGCCATTTATGCACATGCTTAGAGGCTATCGTACAATGTTTTATCCTGGAGGATTTCTTTATCTTTAAAGCATGATTTACCAGTCATGTACAAGGAAGCTGCAAACAATGCTGCACATAATGAACTCATAAAGCGACACTTCAGCTCTAAGACAAAAGACAAATTTAAAAAAACTCCATCTTTAGCATCTGCCAGAAAATGTGGAATCATTAGTTACAGAAGAAAATATAATGTCTTTTACATCAGCACCATCTACAGGTCATTTGTCTTGAATTTGGTTGTCCTCACACATTCATATTAAGTCATTATGCCATCAACCATACATCAAGGAAATTTAAATTCTGAAAATGGCCTACTGCCTAAATCAAGTTGTTTTTTAATATACGCATTTTAACAATTTTTAATGTGAGAAGGGTTTTTTGTTTGTTTTTATTAATTGCCAATGTCACTACTGATATGACGAACTATATAATGAAATATTGCATTTTCTACTTTAGGTGCTAAATGTTTGTATAGGCTGACACTTTGTTGTAGAGATTACTAATGGATTGTGTTGTGCACACTACAGCTGGATGAGCAGTCATTAATTGTATTCAGAGGGCAATGAAAGGTAACATCTTTTTTATGAAGCTGAAGGCAGATAACACAGGATTACATATTTGACAATAGGTGACAGGGTCTCATTTTCCACTTCATCTCCCATCCCACCTCCCTGCAGAATAATTACAGTATTATAAAACACCCCTACTCCTATCTCTAACATAAGACAATGAGTTATCTTCTGTCTATCGTGTTCACATGTCAAAACACAAGATCAGGCACATGGCTCCCTTTACATTTATGTGTGGAATAAAAATATAAAATAGTAAGGAATGTAAAAACGGATTAAATAATATTAGATTACAAAGAATACATTTTATTTAATAGCTTTTACATGTACAACTATGTCAATTTGGTTAATTTTAAACAGATTGTTTCAGGGCTGTGTCATTACACAACTAGAGATCAAACACCGTCAGCAAAAGACTAGAATACAGTTTTATTCTGATTTAGCAATGATAACAGCTCCAAATAATTCCTCAAACAAAATAAAAAATGCCTAGAAAGGAAGCCCAAACAATTACAGTTCACATACATTTGAGCTGCACTCTGACTTCTAAAAGATATGTTATTTAAGATTAGATTGAAGAGTCTGATGTTTTTTGGTTTTTTTTTTAAAAAAACAAGTCCACTCTTCTACAAGAGTTTTACCTTACATTGCACATTAGCATTTTGAATAATAAAGCTTATGCCGTACATTTTTGGGGAGATACATTAAGATCTTTCTGAAGAACAAAGATAAGGTGAAAAACGTGAAAGCAAAATAAGTAAGGTCTTTTGTCAGTTCTGCACTGTGGCACTTCAAGGACAGTAGTAAATATGCTGCTCTTCATCGAGAACAAAGATTGAGTTTAGCACCCCTCACACACAAACATTTGAAGCTCATTTTCTCCCACCAACCATTGATATAAAATCAACTATTTTGTTTTATTTCACTTAAGCAACAATACACTGTGTTCCAAATTATTATGCACAAAGAGTTTAGGAGTGATAAGGTTAGAATTTTTTTGTTTGTCATTTAAACTCATTGATGGTGATGTGTGTCAGGGCTCTTTATATCACTGAAAGCAATTGCAGATACCTGTGGACTTTAGTTTGGCAGGTGTGTCCAAATAAAGGCAAGACTACTTAAGAAGGCTGTTCCACATTATTAAGCAGCCTACATTTTTTGCGAAAATGGGAAAGAAAAAGGATGTGTCGGCTGCTGAGAAGCAACAAATTGTGGAGTATTTAGATCAAGGCATGACTACAATCAACATTGCCAAGACACTTCATCGTGATCATCGCATAATCAAGAAGTATGTAGCTGATTCCCAGCACACACGTGTGCGTGCTGATAAGGAAAAATTGAGGACTCTTTCCAACAGGCAATTGCGTAAGGTTCAAAGAGCAGCTGTAAAAATGCCTTGTCATAGCAGCAGACAAGTTTTTGAAGCTGCTGGTGCCTCCAAGGTCCCCAGAACAAAAAGATCCAGGGTCCTTCAGAGGTGCGTAAGCCATCCTGTCGACCACCTCTATCCACTGCACACAAGCAGAAAAGGCTCCAGTGGGCCAAACGATACATGAAGACTGACTTCCAAACTGTTTTGTTCACCGATGAGTGCCGTGCAACGCTCGATGGTCCAGATGGATGGAGTGGAGGATGGCTGGTTGATGGACACCCCATGAAAGCACGGCTAAGGTGCCAACAAGGAGGAGGTGGAGTAATGTTTTGGGCTGGAATCATGGGGAGAGAGATTGTTGGCCCCTTTATGATCCCTGAAGGGGTAAAGATGAACTCCATAATCTATGTGGAGTTTCTAAAACAACACTTCCTGCCATGGTTCAAGAGGAAGAACCGTGCTTTCCACAGCAAGATCATTTTCATGCATGATAATGCACCGTCTCATGCTGCAAAAAACACATCTGCATCTCTGGCTGCTATAGGCATAAAAGAGGACAAACTTATGGTGTGGCCACCATCTTCCCCTGACCTCAACCCCATTGAGAACCTCTGGAGCATCATCAAAAGGAGTGTCTATGATGGCGGGAGGCAGTTCACATCTAAGCAACAGCTCTGGGAGGGTATTCTGTCCACATGCAAAACAATTGAAGCAGAAACCATCAAAAACTGACAAATTCAATGGACGAGAGAGTTCAGAAGCTTCTTTCCAACAAGGGGTCCTATGTGCAAATGTGACATCACCTAGAATAAAGTTTTCACTTGAAAACTGTTTGATTTCATTTTGTAATAAGCTGATAATGCTTATAACTTCACAATTGACCATTTTTTTGCTCAAAATAAAAAAAAAGGTTGAAAACTCTGCTGTGCATAATAATTTGGAACATGCATTTTGAGTGTTTATTTTTTTTAAAAAGATACTGTTTTCATAGGCAGTTTGTTCCAAAACATTGCAATTATACTAGAATAGTAGATGACTGGAAAATAACAATGACTGCAATTCAGATAGGTAATTTAGAGAAAATATGAGGAAATATTATTTGCATAATAATTTGGAACACAGTGTACGTTGTACGTCCCCAATTTCAAAAAAGTTGAAACTGTATGTAAAATGTAAAGAAAACAAGAATGCATAGATTTTAAAACCTCTTATAGACATATTTTTCACAACACAAAACACAGAATGCATATTAGAAAGTAAAAGTTAACATTTTCCATTTTATTTGAAAAAATATATATAGCATTCACTTGCGCTGTCTACATTACATAAGCAAAAAATAAATGTGTGTAGTAAAGTGGATATACAATAAGTTCAAAAAGCATTTACTCATTAGATCATCATTGATGATGAGGTAGATTTTCTGATAAACCCTTATAAGTGCTATTAGAGTTGTCTTGCTGGTGTAGAAAGGAGCGGTTCCGAGGAATCTGTGTTGCCGCTGTACCGCCACCGTAGCAGGAGGGTGGGTTAGAGCGATAGATGCGGCAAGAGCCACAAGACCGTGAAACCTCGCGTGCCCCGGCCGGAAGCAACGCTGAGGTAGCGGTCGGAGAGGTGGGTGTAGCTACAGGTGATGTCACCAAGCTACGAGGCAAGAAAGAGCAGGTGTGCTAGAGCAGCTAACAAACCAATGCAATTCAAGGGCTCTAGCCCTCTTCATCAGGGTTATAATGTAATGTAGATAGCGCAGGTGAATGCTATATATTTTTTTTTCCAAGTATCTATACTACTTATCTAACAGGTCCACACAGAACCTGTTGTATTTACCAGCATCATTCTACAGTAAGCAATTGTCTCTTCACCAGCAACTGCCTGTAGCGCCAGTGTTTCCCCTTTTTTTTTAATTTGAAAAAATAACTCATTTTGAATTTAATGGTGTGACGCTGAGTCAGTCCTCATGACCAAGATGTGAGATGGGATAGTCAAGTAGTCTGAGGTCATAAGCCAGGAAACTATAAACAGATGGAAGAGATAAAGGAGTAGTCAAGTAACATTCTGAGGTAAGAATACAAGGAGGATAGCGGATCAGAGCAGAAGGGGTTAAACAGATGGATGGTCAGAACGAGGTCCAAAGTCAGGCAACGAAAGATCTACAAACATAACGCAAGGCACATAGCGATAAACCAAAAAATAGCTGACTGTACATCTGGCAGAGGTCTGGGAGTAACAGCCCAGTTAAGTAGCCTGGCAATCACCTGGGACATTGAACACCTGGTGACAGCCAGCATCTCCCAGTCTCAGATGGGACGGCCAAGCTGTCAATTAATACAATGACTGCTCAGCACACCCCTGCACCAGACTGGATGACTGAGCTGTCAATCAAAGTACTGACAGCTTCAGAAAGCCCCTTTACCAGACTGGACAGATGAGCTGTCAGTAACTTCATCCCAGACACACTGAGGGGTGAAATCGCAACAAACGGCAGCAACACATTTCAAAAAAGTTTGGACAGGGCCTTGTAAGAGGGATTGTGTAAAATCTCTTATTTTTGCAACAGTCTGTAAATGTCTAGGAAGTGAGGAGACCAAGTTTGGGAGAGGAATGTTGTCTGATATAAGACTCTGGCTTCTCAATAGTCCCGGTTCTGCTGTGCTGTTCTTTTTCATTTCTTAATGCAACAAATGTTTTCTGTTGGTAAAAGGTCTGGATGGCAGGCGTCCAGTTCAATACTCAAGTTCTGCTTATGCGAATGCATGCAGTTGTGATGGATGCAGTATGTGATTTTTAATTGTCTTTTTGAAATGTGCAAAGCTTTTCTTGAAATAAACATCTGGATGGGAGCATAAGTTGTTATAAAACCTCTATATAATGCTCAGTATTGATACTGCCTTTCAAGATGTGCAAGCTGTCCATGTTATAGGTAATATTGCATCAAAATACCACCAGAGATGCAAGATTATAAACTGCACACCTCTCCACCTCCCTCCTTGCAGACTCACCTTTCTCCTCTGTGCCGAAAGTCCCTGCATCTCTTTCCCGGCACTGCAGCTTCTTCCTGTGTGAGTGACCTCTCACACAGGAAGAAGCTACAGCGCCGGGACAGAGATGCAGGGACATTCGGAGCGGAGGAGAAAGGTGAGAATTATGTCTGCAAGGAGGGAGGTGGGGAGGTGGGTAGTGGATGGGCAGTCGGGAGGTTTGGGCAGGCAGTGACCCCGGACTTTAATTAAAGAAGAAGAAAAAAAACAAAAACACACAACTTGCTCAGGTGCCGCCTCCTGCATCCTGGCACCCTAGGTATGTGCCCTCAAGTGCCTAGTGGCAAATATGGCCCTGATCTCTCCTGTAAAGTGTACGCTCTTACGCTCAGCAAGGTTCTCTCTCTCTACCGTAGAGTGTAAGCTCTTATAGTCAGTAAGGTCCTCTCTCTCCTGTAGAGTGTAAGCTCTTATGGTTAGCAGGTTCCTCGATCTCTCTCTTGCACTTCTTTCCTACATGTATTTTCCAAGCATTTACAAGCTTTCCAGTATTGTGATTCGTGTAAACTTAAAGTTATAGTTTTAAAAAATCCACTCATTTCTAGTTATAATAACTTACATGAGATTTTCAAATCATTACATTCTTGTTTTCTTTACATTTTGCAAAGTGTCACAACTTTTTGGGGAATTGGGGTTGCATGTACCTGGATTTGAAATTGTAACACATAGTTGTCAATTTTGTCTACGCTTCACAGGAAAGTTTCTATATATCATTTAACAAATACAAATATTTACTGCATGCAGGCATATCATGAGAAGTGAGAGCTACATTACAAATCTAGTGATTCACTGGTAATACATATTAGCAAGCATTAATTGACAAATGATGCATTACATACTATGATGCAGCAAAATAATGATGGCAAAAGCCTTAATAAGCTTTTATGCAACACAAGAGCCATTACAAATGTTTTCTGCATCCCTTAGTGATGCTTTGTTTGTGGGGTTTTTTTTCTAATTGTAGATGTTCCTTTCACTTTTCTTCTCCATCTGACACACACCATAATGACAACTTCTCCTGAAGATTGCAGTTTGCTAAGACATCATTGACTTGTTGCATTTGCAGTCCATCCTCAATCTGTATGCTAAACTACCTCCTGATCAAACCCTTAAATAAATATGACCTTAGATGAGACACCCTTAATACATTTCTGAATGTGCAGTATAAATAATGAGTTATGTTCCAGAAGCTGATATAATTACAACAATATCAAGTATATTTATTTTTTAACTATTTTCTTTGTCATTTTTAATTTGATTGCTTTTTCATAAAAAAAAATATACCGTATATATATTTTAGAACAACATTATAATTATTATTTATGCAATCTGTTATATTGTTTCAGCTTACACATACAAGTATTCCAACTTTTTTAAATATAAAAATAATTAACTGGTACAATTTTGTCTGGTTTTAATATTTAAAAATGACCTTTTACCTTTCCTGACTTCTATGAGTAAATAAATACTTTCTATATGAAAAAAAGAATTATCATTTTATACCTAAATTTCTAATATTTTAGTTGTCAATTTAAAAATACATTTCAAGTAGAAATTTTCGGAATAGAAAAATTAATGAATAAAAGGTGCAAGATGACTAACTTTTGAAAAAAAATGCAAAGATAAGAATTTAGAACTTAATTGTAGTGGATTTCATAGCAATGTTAAGGAATTCGTTTTCGAACAGCTACAGATTTTGAGTGCATTTCACAATTTTGCATTGCAAAGAGTGAAATACAAGGTGAAATCCATGACACAAGTAAAATATTGTAAATTTAATATTTCTGCAGTGCTCAGTAGATTTTCTATTAGCAAATCCTGGACAGAAACTCCACTGTGTATATGACCCATAGGAACATACTCTTACAGGATTGTTTTAGCAGTTTTGCATAAAAAGTGATATTTTCAACAATTGTGTTATGCATATTCATATTTTTATGAATATGAATATAAAGTCATGTTCATGCACAATGTGAACACTGTAGTCAATTAGAAGATACTGAATGGCTGCAGCCATCTTGTGACAAAAACCGGGAACACAGCTGACAAGTCTGGTAGGAGAGTCTAAGAGTACAAGAGTCCGATAGGAGAGTACAAGTTTGTTTTTGTGGGTATTTTTTATAATCCACTTCCTCATGTTCAAAAATAGGTGCTTAGTGCAAATTTCTTCTCCTCTATATTTCCATTTCAAGCATGCACGCAAGGACTCTGCGTTACTGTAAATGTTGCCCAAGCAGTATTTCTGCCATAAAGTAACTAAAATAGAAAAAAACAACTATAAATATAGCAAATAGAGCTAAATGAGTTAACCTGTAATAAACATGCTGAAAATTGCATATATGTGGTTTAATACCAAAATGAGAAAATATCATTTATTTATTTCAGAACATATGTGATACCAATCCAGAGAGAGAGTTCCACTTTTTTTTTTAATTATCCACTCCACCATGTCCAAAAAAAGGTGTTTAGTGCAGATTTCTTCTTCTCTATATTTCTATTTAAAACTTAATCAAGGACCTATACTAGTGCCACGCACGATCAACACACCATGCTTCCGTGCACTCAAGACCCCTGTTGTAATGTAAAAGTTGCCCAAGCAGTATTTCACCCATGAAGCAACTAAAATAGAAAAAAACCAAAGCTTTAAATATAGAAAATCGAGCCAAAAATGTTAATTGTGCTAAAAATGCTCAAATATGGTATAACGACACGAGAAAACGTGATTGATTTATTTCTGAATATATCTCAGCTTTCAAATGCAATTATTCGCTTTCATATTTATGTATGATATGTTGTTGTTGTTTGCCGAAGTTCATTGTACAGAGCAGTCATTAACGATGATGCAAACACCACAGTTTCCATGGTAACTCTGTCCACTACAAAAACATAGTAGAGCAATTTCTGAGACATTTGTCCATTTGATTAATTATGTCTTTGTGCTGAAGGCGGCTTGGCTTGATTGTCTCATCATGTATTAGGAAAGCTAATGCTCTGACAAATGGGACTATTGTTTTGGGTCTATTCATCTTGGTGCATCCCTGTGAGCTGATAGACGTTTCAGCAAAATGACTGTCCTTTAATGAGCTGCATCCTGTCAAAAATGTTTAGGGCTTCATGCTAAGCACAGACCTCTGTCATGACAGCTTTAGTTATGGCAATGAGTAGGTTGTCCATAAATAATTCTATTCAATGTAGCAACCATGTTTCATGTTTATGGATGTACAATGACGTTACACTGGATGTACTCATCAGTACAAAACATATGTGTACATACTTGGATAAGAAGTTATTTTGGACATAGTAAAGCAGATATTTTTATATTAACATGATCCTGTACATATTGAATAGTGTTTCCTAGTTTTCTACTTGTGTGAAATGTTTCCCCTTTTGTCTATGATTTCCTTAGAAAGTACCACTGAAATAATGCATATTCACAAAATGACCAGAGTCACTTTAATAAATATGCATAAACCTAACCATGAAATACTATAAGTCAATCAATAATGTTTTGCTTGACTATTTCATCTAAAAAACAGCTCCGATGATTATGTTGTGTTTCTAATAATCACAGATGGAGTCTTGCACCCTGTAGCTACCAACAGCCACATTTAATCAGTTAATAACTAGGGATTATACCAAATTCAGATTAATTTGTATTAGCTTGGAATTTTTTGAAATGTGTTTTATTATATGAATTTACATGTTGTCTAGACATCACATCATACTGCTTCTTTGTTTTGTCCATTCACTAATTAAAACATTTAAAGATAATGAAATGCCAACTCATTTGCAGACAAAGCAGAAAGGGATGCAAACTTACTTGCAGCGAATGTCACTTTCCTGGTCAACTTCTGCAATGGAGCTTTTCTTTCCACATGAAGAATGATGCTGTTAGAAAGTTGAGTTAGTCTCATCCGTCAAATATTTCTTTGGCTGATAGTTAGGCATAGGCTTTAAAATGGAATTTAATTTATTTTCATTGTTTCCTTAATTTATTTATCTGGCCGGTGAATCCACAATATTTTACGTATCTGATCTTATTTAGTCATACAAAATTAACTTGTATTATTATTTCAATGGGATTTTCCATCACATAAATAGATTGTATTGAATTGCTAGGATATGCTATCACCGATATGATCAATTGAGATCTAACTGCTACAAATAAAACTAATAAAGAATGAAAATGATGAAGTGTTGATATAGCGTTGCATCCCATTCTCATTTTTCCCTACACTTTGCTGGTGCTTGGAATTGCAGTCTGTCCTATTCATTCTAATGGTACCGCTAGGCAATTTCCTGCAGAATTGGAAAGCCAGAGGCTGCTGTGCATGGGAAATATGGGGTGTTAAAACAGCACTGAGGCCATTTCATTCTCAGGATAGGTAGTAATCACCTAAGTCGCACAGACGCCGATGAAGTGATGACATATCCTATTAATATATCATTAGTTTATGAGATGGAAAAAACATTTTAAAATGTAAATATATATTTATATGCATGCCTTAAAAGTAAATTTTCAGATGATTCATGCTGCACAAACCATGGGCAGTATGAATCACAGCATGGTTACACAAGATAACATTGTTTGAAAATCTAGCCAGGAACCATAGCCAAAGATGAGACTACTCTGGTGTCGACCTTGGACGGCTGTTCCCAGTGCTGCTGGAAGAGATTGACAGATATCATGCTATGAGAGAGACCATCAATCATCTGGAGCAGAGCATCAAGGAGCCAACTGAGATGGCACTCTACTTGTCTTGTCTCCAGCTATGGTTCCCGCCCAGATCTTCTAACTATATATTTCTGAAACGAAGGGGAGTTTTAGAGAAGAATATACCAGGCTGCAATTTAGCAGCGGACAGGTCTCTGTTACATGATTTTCCAGATAGAATGTAATTTTTTGCACAAAAAGTACGAATGTATACTTGACACAGATATTTGGTTGAATAAATCTCTTATTCTATTGTTGATAGAGTATAAAGATGTAGCAAACATTAATGCTACTTCAATGAAATGTTACATATTGTAGGTAGAATGGCATGCAGACACAAACTGCGGCCACTCATACACTACTGATCATTCAATAAATACTACATTTGTAGCTTATTTTAAGACTCTTGAAAGTAGGCTTTCTCCTTTTATCAAATTGTTGTCATTTCAATATCCCTCTGTCTTTGGAACATTTGTTTTTTCAAGTCTGTAATACTTGTCTATAATGCTTCCGGTCCACAATGATGCTCCAATGTCTGCCATCTTAAGCCCTTACTGAAGGAATACTTCCTTGAATAAATAGACAGATATCAGGTAAATGTAAAATTCATCAGAACAAGAGATTTTTGGTGCACTGGAGACAGATACTCATCAATTTTGTGGTAATGAATTTTGGTCAAAGTGAAGTCAGACCATAAGCAAATATTGTCAAGCAGGGGTTGGTTATTTACAGATATTGAAATCTACCATGTTACTTAATGTTGATCAAACATTGTGCAACTGTGAATAAGCTACTACTGAGAAAATAAAAGGCACAGAAAAGAAGAACATGTGTAGTATAATAATAAAACTGGACACTTGAGATGTGGAGGAAGGCTAGATTAGATATTTATGATTCAAAACATACATAATTCAAAATATAGCCATCTAGTATATACAGTATCTCAGATGCAAAAAAATGGCTCAAAGCAACTCCAGCAATGTATCAGCAAAGGGAGAACACAATGTGTCAATGTTCATATTGAAATTTAAGTGCTATGAATTACCAAGTAATATACATAAAAAAAACATTGAAAACAGAGACAAAGTAGAACAATAAGGTGGGGCACATCTATTGACACAGACAAAATGATATACATATATAAAGGAGACCAAATGGTCAGTAAAGGCAGTGCATTATGACATGGTACTACAAATGTTTAATACAAATGTTAGATAGCCATCTCCTTTAGCAGACATATGCAACCCATACACAGTGGATGCAGAAAGTATTAAATTTTTCTTTTTTATTAAATTTGCAAAAAAAATAAAAAAAAATTAATTTCTGTTTTTTTCTGTCAAGATGGGGTGGAGTGGACATTAATGTGAAAAAAATAACTTTACTGAATTTACCAAATGGCTGCAATGAAATAAAGAGTGAAAAATGTAAAGAGGTCTGTTAGGTGTCGAGTTCCTACCGCTGCACAGGGGGAATCTCGAACCATGTCAGCTGCGGTCTCCCATTTTCCTCCAGCAACAGTGGAGCCTGCTCAGTGGAGACGTCAATCCCAGCGTCTGGCTCAAGCTGATACAGTGTGCTTGGTTACTGCTGCCTTTCCAGGCTCTGCCTTTGTAGCCAGCACTGATGAGCAGCAAGCAGGCATTTCAGGGACTAAGTCCTGCTTTTCCCATACTGAGCATGCCCACGGGACGACCTCCCATTGGAGGTTGGGGGTTACATGCTCAGGTCCTGTTGAGATTCCTATTGGACCATCAGGCGCTACTACTATAAAAGGTTCGCATGGCTGCTCTTCCATGCGCTAATGTAAACCTGTTAACATGTGTGTGTAGATGTATGCCCGTCAATGTATGAAAGCTCCTAATCATTCCCCTTCCTAGAGTTGTCGACTGCTCGCAAATGGTGGAGCTACCTAGCGCCTGACAGTCCGATCCCGCACATTTAACTATTAGTAGTGACTGCCAGTGCGACACCCTGCGCAAATAGTGCACCTTCCTGGCCCAAGTTAGGGTGGTTAGTGGGGTCCGCCAGAGCGGTGCTGCACGCACTCTTGTGCGGTAAATCTTTAGTTTAGTTTATTCCCTGACATCGCTGTAGTGGTGTCGAGCGCAAGAGGTCTGGAGGGACTCTTACCCTGTGTCTTGGGGCATAGTTCTGTAACTCCTTGCTTGCGCTCTCTGTGCAGTGTAGCGGCCCTGTGACACAACAGGGTTCGCTTCCTTGCTACCTAGTGAAACTTACCCGTGCGTGTCTTCTCTTAATACCGCCATATAGTCCACCATTACTGAGCAGCAGGTGTCTTTTCTGTACGGTGGACCCTGGACTGCGTACGCATCTTATATCGCCTCTAATTAATATTTGGCGTGTTCCGCCAGTCCTAACAGGGTCTGAATACTTTCCAAACTCACTGTTAATGACATCCTGGTCATAATGACCGGAGATACTTCAGCTGCCAATAGGAAATGGTCAACATTTACTGTATGTTATAAATTCATATCCATAGCAAGAGTAAGTATATGTGCTAATGTCAGTATCCACCCTTGAAAATGTCCCCAACGCGCATTTTGCATTTTTCGCGTTTAGGTATCTTGCTTCATCAGAGAATTTTGCAGTGCCTCTAACTCAATATTGAATGTTATTTAACACAATTAGTGACAATCACACTGTCACGGGGAGACTAGGTGAGCGAGAGCTAATAACCCGGGCCCCTGCAATTTCCCTCAGACTAGGGAAACCCTGACTGACCCTCTACCTGAAGTTTACACTGATGGTGTGCATGTCCAGGCCTCGAAACTCACCATGTCTCCTGTTTCAACCCTAGGCTGAAACCTGCACCCACCACCCAGTGTTGGTAATACACCAATACCCACAGTTAGCACAGACGGATAAAGGAAAATATACACCACGCCGCAGTCACTCAGGAATACACTATAAATGTGCAGGGCAAAATAAATACAAATATAGGAAGGAGTAAATAAGACAAAGGAAAATACACCACCAGCAACGAATCTCCAACAACCAGATCTCCACTCCACCGAGATAACAACGCACAAGACAGAAGCTATAATCGGCGGCGCCCAATGATCAGGAGAACAATTTAAGGCAATGGGCATGGCCCAGCTTCCAATCCGAGGATCAGATAAATTAACCCTGGAACAGCTAGATAAAATCTAGCCGACGCCAATGAGCAACTAGTGGTCAAAAGCGGAATTACCGCTGTCTGTCGAACGACCTGGTCTGAACAGCGTCCGACATGACAGTACCCCGCCTTCTACGAGGGACCCCAGGGCCCTCACGGCTTATAGGACCCGGCTTGTCTGGATGGCGACGATGAAAAAACCTGACCTGCCGTGTTGTGAATTCCGTTCTCGGGCTCCCTCCTGTGGTCGTGAATGGTACTTTGGTGAGTTCTGTCCTTGGACACCCTCTGGTGGCTTTGCGTGGAACTGCTGATCTTTGAGGTTGGCTTTCTCAGCTGCCCTCGTTTATTGCTGCTGCTGGCTTCCCTATTTAACTCTGCCCAGGTCGTTAGTCCATGCCAGCTGTCAATGTCTCAGTACTGGTTCAGATCTCTCTTGGAATTCTCAGATGACCTGACTACTCCAGCAGAAGCTAAGTCCTTGCTAGTCATTTGCTGTTCATTGGTTTTTGAATATATTTTTCAGTACATGCTATGTTTCAGTCCAGCCTGCTATTATGATATTTCCTTGCTAGCTGGAAGCTCTGGGGGTGCAGAGCTGCACCTCCACACCGTGAGTCGGTGTGGAGGTTTTTTTGCACACTCTGCATGGTTTTTGTAGTTTTTATACTGACCGCATAGTTCCCTTTCCTATCCTCTGTCTTTCTAGAGAAGATTCGGCCTCCTTTGCTAAAATCTGTTTCATTCCTGTGTTTGTCACTTCCCTCTTAACTCACAGTTAATATTTGTGGGGGGCTACCATTACTTTGGGGAATTTCTCTGAGGCAAGGTAGGCTGCTATTTCTATCTTTAGGGGTAGTTAGCTCTTAGGCTGTGAAGAGGCATCTAGGGAGAGTTAGGTACGCTCCACGGCTATTTCTAGTGTGTGTGATAGGATTAGGGATTGCGGTCAGTAGAGTTACCACTTTCACAGAGCTTGTCCCAGGTTTTCTGTTTTAACCATCAGGTCACTTCAGGTGCTCCTAACCACCAGGTCATAACACTTCCGATCCACATGAATATCCGAGGCTGGTACCCAGGACCTCTCCTTAGGCCCATAACCACGCCAGTGTACCAAGTCCTGTAAAGTGCGACGCAATACACGAAAGTCAACCACCTTGGAGACTTCAAACTCCAAATTACCATCCACCAAGACTGGAGGTGGCACAGGCGCCGCGTCCACAGAATCCACCACCTTCTTTAGAAGAGACCTGTGGAACACGTTGTGTATCTTATACACCGTAGGGAGCTCCAATCGGTACGCTACTGGGTTAATGACGGCGGTGACCCTAAATGGACCAATAAACCGTGGACCCAATTTAAGGGACGGTATTTTGAGTCTTATGTTTTTTGTGGATAACCACACCCAGTCATCCACACTCAGCCCGTAAACACAAAAAAACGGAGACTCCCCAGATGACTCCTGGCGGTGATTATTGATGGCAAACTCAGCCAAAGGAAGAAAGGTAGACCACTCCTCCTGGTTATCAGAGACAAAGCAGCGTAGGTACTGTTCCAAATTTTGGTTCATACGCTCAGTCTGACCATTTGACTGAGGATGGAACGCCGAAGAATGAGACAACTTGATCCCCAGCCATGAGCAAAATGCTTTCCAAAATTTTGCCACAAACTGAGACCTCCTATCAGACACGATGTCAGACGGAACCCCATGAAGTCTGACCACCTCCTGCACAAATACCTGAGCCAGAGTCTTAGCGTTAGGCAATGAAGGCAAAGACACAAAGTGCGACATTTTAGAAAACCAATCAACAATCACCAAGATGACTGTGTTCCCAGCTGAGGAGGGCAAATCAGTGATGAAATCCATGGAGATTTCCATCCATGGCTTACTAGGTACTTCAAGAGGAAGTAGTGTGCCAACAGGACGGGAGCGGGGCGTCTTAGCCCTAGCACACGTGGTACAAGCTAACACGTATGAGACCACGTCCTGTCGGATCTTGGGCCACCAAAACTGACGTGACACCAACTCCAAGGTACCTCTAACCCCTGGTGGCCAGCCAGGACAGCATCATGATGCTCCGCCAAAACCTTTAAGCGGAGATGAAGCGGTACAAAAGATTTGTTGATGGGAAGCTCAGATGGTACCTCCTCCTGAGCCTCGGCAATCTCAGCCTCAACCTCGGTAGTGAGAGCCGAAACCACAACATCCTTTTGGAGGATGGGTACTGGATGTTCCCGTGGTTCACCCCCCGGAAAACGCCTGGACAGAGCATCCTCCTTAGTGTTTTTAGACCCCGGTCTGTAAGTGACAACAAAATGGAACCACGTGAAAAACAATGCCCAGCGAGCCTGCCTGGGGGACAGACGCTTGGCTGACTCCAAATACAGCAGATTCTTATGGTCGGTAATAACAGTAACCTGATGTACCGACCCCTCCAAGAAGTGTCGCCATTCCTCAAAGGCCAACTTGATTGCCAACAACTCCCTGTTGCCGACATCGTAGTTACGTTCGGCGGACGACAGTTTCTTGGAGAAATAGGCGCACGGACGCAAACCACTCAAAGATGAGCCTTGAGATAGTACCGCCCCCACACCAACCTCAGACGCATCGACTTCCACAACAAAGGGTTTTGATATGTCTGGCTGCACAAGAATGGGGCTGAAACAAAACTGTTCTTAAGAAACTCAAATGCACGCACAGTAGCCTCAGGCCAAACGGAGAAATTGGTACCCTTTTTAGTCATGTCAGTTAGCGGTTTAGCAATGATGGAAAAATCCTTGATAAATTTCCTATAGTAGTTAGAAAACCCAAGGAACCGCTGAAGTGCTTTCAGGTTATCAGGACGTTCCCAATGCAGCACCGCTTGCACCTTAGCGGCGTCCATTTTAAAACCAGAAGCAGACACAATATAACCCAAGAAAGGCAACTCTTGAACAGAAAATATACATTTCTCAAGTTTAGCATACAGCTTATTCTCTCTGAGAAGCTGTAACACCTGCCTGACATGATTTAAATGAGCATCACGGTCGCAAGAATATATGAGGATGTCATCTAGGTACACGATAAAGAATTTCCCCAAAACATGCGAGAACACATCATTGATGAAATGTTGGAACACTGCAGGTGCGTTAGTCAACCCAAAAGGCATCACCAAATTTTCAAAATGACCCTCAGGGGTATTAAAAGCTGTCTTCCACTCATCACCTTGACGGACTCTTATGAGGTTGTACGCCCCCTGAGGTCAAGCTTGGTAAACCACTTAGCACCTGCCACCTGGTTGAACAAATCTGGTATCAGTGGCATAGGGTGTGGATCACGAACCGTAATCTGGTTCAACCAATCACAAGCCGGGAGGCTGGACGCGCTCATTTTAAAATGGGCGCGTGTCCAGCCTCCCGTGACGTCACGGCTTGTGATTGGTTGCGCCGCGGTCAACCAATCACAAGCAGGGAGGCTGGACGCGCTCATTTTAAAATGGGCGCGTGTCCAGCCTCCCGTGACGTCACGGCTTGTGATTGGTTGCGCCGCGGTCAACCAATCACAAGCCGGGAGGCTGGACGCGCTCATTTTAAAATGGGCGCGTGTCCAGCCTCCCGTGACGTCACGGCTTGTGATTGGTCAGGGCGGCCATATTGCCGGGACGCGGACCAATCACAGCAAGCCGTGACGTAATTTCGTCACGGCTTGCTGTGATTGGTCCGCGTCCCGGCAACATGGCCGACCTGACCAATCACAAGCCGGGAATTCACGTAACCAAGTAATAGCGCGAATTTTAAACAAACAACGCTGCCGGTTCCCTCGCTGAAGTCCCGGCTGCGTCGGACAGGTGAGTATAGCGATATTTTTTATTTTAATTCTCTCTTTTACACATTTTAACATTAATGTTGTTGCGATACCCGATATCCGATACCACAAGAGTATCGGAATCCCGGTATCGGAATTCCGATACAGCAAGTATCGGCCGATACCCGATACTTGCAGCATCGGAATGCTCAACACTATTGACAAGTCTATTTCAATTGGCACTTTACAGTCCAAATTTATTTTGTCTGTAACCTTGATTTGTTCATTATCAGTTATTACCGTGGATGCCTATGTGGACTCTGGCGCCGCTCTGAGTCTTATGGACTGGTCCTTTGCCAGGCGCTGTGGGTTTGATTTAGAGCCTCTGGAAGTCCCTATACCTCTGAAGGGTATTGATTCTACACCTTTGGCTTGTAATAAACCACAGTTCTGGACGCAAGTGACTATGCGTATGACTCCAGACCATCAGGAGGTGATTCGCTTCCTTGTGTTGTACAATTTACATGATGTTTTGGTGCTTGGATTACCATGGTTACAATCTCATAACCCAGTCCTTGACTGGAAAGCTATGTCTGTGTTAAGCTGGGGATGTCGGGGGGCTCATGGGGACATACCTTTGGTGTCCATTTCATCATCTATTCCATCTGAGATTCCGGCATTTTTGTCTGATTATCGTGATATTTTTGAAGAGCCTAAAATTGGTTCACTCCCTCCCCACAGGGATTGTGATTGCGCCATAGATCTGATTCCTGGCAGTAAATTTCCAAAGGGTCGTTTGTTTAACCTATCTGTACCTGAACATGCTGCTATGCGCGAGTATATTAAGGAGTCCCTGGAAAAGGGACATATTCGTCCTTCTTCATCACCTTTAGGAGCCGGTTTTTTCTTTGTCTCTAAAAAGGATGGCTCTCTGAGGCCTTGTATTGATTATCGACTCCTGAATAAAATTACAGTCAAATATCAGTATCCGTTGCCTTTGCTGACTGATTTGTTTGCTCGCATAAGGGGGGCTAAGTGGTTCTCTAAGATTGATCTTCGTGGGGCGCATAATTTGGTGCGAATTAAGCAGGGGGATGAGTGGAAAACCGCATTTAATACGCCTGAGGGCCATTTTGAGTATTTAGTAATGCCTTTCGGCCTTTCTAATGCACCTTCGGTCTTTCAGTCCTTAATGCATGATATTTTCCGTGAATATTTGGATAAATTTATGATTGTGTATTTGGATGATATTTTGATTTTTTCTGATGACTGGGAGTCTCATGTTCAGCAGGTCAGGAGGGTTTTCCAGGTTTTGCGGGAGAATTCTTTGTGTGTAAAGGGTTCAAAGTGTGTTTTTGGGGTTCAAAAAATTTCCTTTTTGGGGTACATTTTTTCCCCTTCTTCTATTGAGATGGACCCTGTCAAGGTTCGGGCTATTTATGACTGGACGCAGCCTACTTCTCTGAAGAGTCTTCAGAAATTCTTGGGCTTTGCTAATTTTTATCGTCGATTTATAGCTGGTTTTTCTGGCGTTGCTAAACCTCTGACGGATTTGACTAAAAAGGGTGCTGATGTTGCCAATTGGTCCCCTGCTGCTGTGGAGGCCTTTCGGGAGCTTAAGCGCCGCTTTTTGTCTGCCCCTGTGTTGCGCCAGCCTGATGTTTCTCTTCCCTTTCAGGTTGAGGTCAATGCTTCCGAGATCGGAGCGGGGGCGGTTTTGTCGCAGAAAAGTTCCGACTGCTCAGTGATGAGACCTTGTGCATTCTTTTCTCGAAAATTTTCGGCCGCCGAGCGAAACTATGATGTTGGTAATCGGGAGCTTTTGGCCATGAAGTGGGCATTTGAGGAGTGGCGTCATTGGCTTGAGGGTGCCAGACATCAGGTGGTAGTTTTGACTGTTCACAAGAATCTCATTTATTTAGAGTCTGCCAGGCGCCTGAATCCTAGACAGGCACGTTGGTCGTTGTTCTTTTCTCGGTTTGATTTTGTGGTCTCGTACTTACCGGGTTCTAGGAATGTGAAGGCAGATGCTCTTTCTAGGAGTTTTGAGTCTGACTCTCCTGGGAATTCTGAACCTGCGGGTGTCCTTAAGGATGGGGTGGTTTTGTCTGCTGTCTCCCCAGATCTGCGACGTTCTTTGCAAGAATTTCAGGCGGATAGACCTGATCGTTGTCCGTCTGGTAGACTGTTTGTTCCTGACGATTGGACCAGTAGAGTCATCTCGGAAGTTCATTCTTCTACTCTGGCAGGTCATCCGGGAATTTTTGGCACCAGAGATTTGGTGGCTAGATCCTTCTGGTGGCCTTCCCTGTCTCGAGATGTGCGTGTTTTTGTGCAGTCTTGCGATGTGTGTGCTCGGGCCAAGCCTTGTTGTTCTAAGGCTAGTGGGTTATTGTTGCCCTTGCCTATTCCGAAGAGGCCTTGGACGCACATCTCTATGGACTTTATCTCGGATCTCCCTGTTTCTCAGAAGATGTCTGTCATCTGGGTGGTGTGTGACCGTTTTTCTAAAATGGTTCATTTGGTGCCATTGCCTAAGTTGCCTTCCTCATCTGAGTTGGTCCCTCTGTTTTTTCAAAATGTGGTTCGCTTGCATGGTATTCCGGAAAACATCGTTTCTGACAGGGGTACCCAGTTCGTGTCTAGATTTTGGCGGGCAGTCTGTGCCAGGTTGGGCATTGATTTGTCTTTTTCGTCTGCATTCCACCCTCAGACCAATGGCCAGACGGAGCGAACTAATCAAACTTTGGAGACTTATTTGAGGTGTTTTGTGTCTGCGGATCAGGATGATTGGGTTGACTTTCTGCCGTTGGCAGAGTTTGCTCTTAATAATCGGGCTAGTTCTGCCACTTTGGTTTCTCCTTTCTTTTGCAATTCAGGGCTTCATCCGCGTTTTTCATCTGGTCAGGTTGAATCTTCGGATTGTCCTGGAGTGGATGCGGTAGTGGATCGGTTGCATCGGATTTGGGGACAAGTGGTGGATAATTTGGAATTGTCCCAGGAGAGGACTCAGCAGTTTGCTAACCGCCGTCGTCGTGTTGGTCCTCACCTTCGTGTTGGGGACTTGGTGTGGTTGTCTTCCCGTTTTGTCCCTATGAGGGTTTCTTCTCCTAAATTTAAGCCTCGGTTCATCGGTCCTTATAGGATTTTGGAGATTCTTAACCCTGTTTCCTTTCGTTTGGACCTCCCGGCATCTTTCGCTATCCATAATGTATTCCATCGGTCGTTGTTGCGGAGATATGAGGTACCGGTGGTTCCTTCTACTGAACCTCCTGCTCCTGTGCTGGTGGAGGGTGAATTGGAGTACGTGGTAGAGAAGATCATGGACTCCCGTATTTCCAGACGGAGACTTCAATATCTGGTTAAATGGAAGGGCTATGGTCAGGAAAATAATTCTTGGGTAACTGCCTCTGATGTTCATGCCTCGGATTTGGTTCGTGCCTTTTATAGGGCTCATCCAGATCGCCCTGGCGGTTCTTGTGAGGGTTCGGTGCCCCCTCCTTAAGGGGAGGGTACTGTTGTGTATCCGCTTTTTGGGCTCCCCTGGTGGTTGCTGGTGGTACTGGTGACTTGTTTGCACTTTGCTGTTTCTGTTCACCTGCTTCCATCAGTGTTTGGGAGTTTCCTATTTAGCCTTGCTCTCCAGTCATTTCCTTGCCGGTCATCATTGTAACCAGAGCCTTTCGGTTGCATGTTCCTGCTACTAGTCTGCTGATCAGCTAAGTGGACTCTTAGTCCTTATCGTTTTTGTACTTTTGTCCAGTTTACAGTTTTGTCATTTTCTGTGGCTGGAAGCTCTTGTGGGCTGAAATTGCCACTCCTGTGTGATGAGTTGACACAGGAGTCTTAAAGTAATTTCAGGATGGTTTTTGAAAGGGTTTTCAGTTGACCGTGAAGTCCTCTTTTGTATCCTTCTGCTATCTAGTAAGTGGACCTCTCTTTGCTAAATCTACTTTCATACTATGTATGTCATATCCTCTGAAATCACCGTTAATATATGTGGGGGGCTGCTATCATCTTTGGGGAATTTCACTAGAGGTAAGCCAGGTCTGTTCCTTCCTCTACCAGGCGTAGTTAGTTCTCCGGCTGGCGCGCGGCATCTAGGAAGTCGTAGGTATGCTCCCTGGCTACTATTAGTTGTGTGGTAGATTTAGCTCACGGTCAGCTCGAGTTTCCATCACCCGAGAGCTCGTCCGTTATTTATATGTTTCTGACGTTCCCTTGCCATTGGGAACCATGACAGTGGCCCATGTGCACATTACCACAACCCCCCAAGCTTTATACAAAACATCACAGCCAGTACGTTCATGCACGGGAGTGGGGACGTGTATACCTGAAGCCGAACACCACTAAGACCATATCAATTTTTCTGTGCTAATAGGTGTGGCCCACCTTATCGTACTACTTTCTTTGTTTTCAATTTTTAATTCATAGCACTTCATAAAATGTCATTATTAGTATTAACTTGTTGTGCTTTCCCTTTGCTGATAAATCTTGATGTAAGTTTTTTTGTAAGGAAATCTGTCAGTAGGATCAACCCTCCTACGCTGTCTATATGGGCATGCAGTTCATAGAAAATGGAATAAAATTATACCTTGATATCTGTGATCCAATGTCATATTTGTAACAAATCCATGTTTTTCTTATATGTAAATGAGCTGTTCCAGGCTATTGGACAGACACTCATTTGCATGAGATTTTCCCCGGCTGTCACCACTCACCTAACTAAAATATTCAACCTCTCTGTCATCTGGTATCTTTTCCTCCTCATGTAAACACTCCAGCATACATCCATTACTTAAAAAACACACCTCAATCAAAACTGTGCTGCTAACTATAGACCTGTCCCTAATCTTTCCTTCATCTCTAAATTCCTAAAACGCTCTACTACCGTCTAATACGCTGTCTCTAAGATAACTCTCTTCTTGACCTCTTCAGTCCAGTTTCCACTCTTTTCATTGTACTGAAACTGCCCTCACTAAAGTCAGTCTCTAATCATCTACTAGGGATGGGCGACCCCAAACTGTAAAGTTCGGGACGATACCGAACACATAGTGTTCGGTCATACGGTCCCAAACATGGCTTTCCATGAGAAACCCGTGTTACAGTTCGGTTTCAGTTCGGGCTGTAAAAAAACCCCAGAAAATTAATAATAAATATTAGAATTACACTTACCTGTCCAGTGACGCATCCTATCATCTCGCTGTCTCCCGGCTGCATCTGCTTCCGGGACGACTCATTCGGCAGCTCTTCCTCAATATGCTATGCTCTATCAGCCTCAATGACACTGTTTTATCCTGGTTTTCCTCCTATCTCGCTGACTGCTCCTTCACTTTATCTTTTGCTGGATCCTCTTCCTCTTCTTTTACCCTTAGGCTATGCACACAGTGCATTTTTGCATCATTTTTTCAACGTGGAAATAGGCCAAAAACGCTATGGAATCTTTATGCAAGCTTATTCAATGACAGTCCTGAAGGGTTTTGCACATGATCAGTACATTTCCATGCGCATTTGCAGTGCCAGTAAGACATCAGTAAGATGGTAATGCTAATTCTGACACTGTCAGTCAGAATGCTGTGGGATCATGCTTGCAAATGTCAGTGTGACCCCGCAGCTGTGACTGTGACCCGCAGGCATGGGCCGATGAGACTACTGCTCCCATCGGGCAATGTCTGCTGTCACTGATAACAGTGACAGCATGTGCTGCTGATGGGAGATGTAGTCTCATCTGCTGGCACCTGTACTCACCACAGTTAAAAAAAAGTAAAATGACATACATATTCAAATAAAGAAACATTATACTCACCTTAATGCTTAATCCTTGATGCCCTTATCTCCTAGAAATAATGTAAAATAATAAACCACCATATACTCACCTGTCTGCTGTAGTCCAGGTAATCCGAGTGTCCCACGGCAATCTCACCTGTAGAACAGTCACATTAGGAGATGTGACTGCACTACCCAGTGGTCAGCGATACACTGACAGGAGGTGATTGCTCCCGCAGTGTATCACTGAGCTGCCTTGAGAGATTACCGGAGTTCATCAGCTCTGGTGCTGTCACTTATGGCACCACTGTAAGAGAACTTTACCACATCAGGTGATAAACTCTGGTGAACGCTCTCATTGCAACTCAGTGATACACTGCAGGAGCGATTACTTCCTGTCAGCGTATCGCCGGCTGTCTTTGAGAGCAGTCACATCACTGATGTGACTGCTCTCAAAGTGATCAGGATGGTCGTGGGACATTAAGGATCACTATGGTATTTGTAATGGATTGGTGTCTTATAGACACCTCTCCATTACTAACCTGTGGGCTTGATGTCACCTGACAATACAAAGTTGACATGAACCCCACAAATATGAACCCCACTTACCACTACATGGCAAGTGGGAAGAGTGAGGATAAGCACCAGATTTGGTGCATCTTATAGATGCACCTTTTTCTGGGGTGGCTGAGAGCTGATGTTTTTAATCTGAGAGGAGCCCATATCCGTGGCACCTTCCTAGGCTATTAATATCAGCCTGCAGCTGTCTGCAAAAGCCTTTGCTGTTAAGATTTTATAGGGGGACCATATGTCAATTTTTTTCTGGGGTCCCCCTGTAAACTAGCCAGTAAAGTCTAAGCAAACAGCTGTTAGCTGATATTAATAGCCTGGGAACCTTTATGGCTATTGGCTCCTTCTCAGAATATTACCATCAGCCCTCAGCCATCGGTTTTCCTTCTGCTGGTTATTAAAATTATGCAGGAGCCCACGCAATTTTTTTTTCCCATTTTTTTTTTTTAAATTAACCGCTGATTACAGTCTGGTTACAGTCTATGTAAGTTCGTTCTGTTAAAGCTCCTACTAGACTTTCAACAATATGTGTGTGTTTGTGTGTTTGTGTTTACTTATCGGCTTAGTAATGAGGGTGTCGGGCTGACACCTTTTCATTACTAAGCCTAGAGCTAGGTGTCAATGACAGCTGCTGACACCAAGCCCTACTACCACATCAGCATGAAAAAGGTGGTGTTGAACCAAGAAATTACATCACAAAACTTAAAAAAATATATCTTTATTTAGCTCAAAAAAGCATTCATTGCTGTACAAAAATGCATGCAAAAAACACATACAAAAAACAAATTAAAAAACGTGGCAAATACGCACCAAAAACACGTGTTTTTCCACAGCATTTTTTCTGCCAAGAGATTCAGAAACCTTGCAGAAATTTCTGCAAGTAAATACTCAACATGCGCACATAGCCTTACTGTTGAGGTTCCTCAATGATTAGTCCTAGGACCCCTTCTCTTCTCCTTGTTTACTGCCCCATTGGACAAATAATCAGTAAATTTGGTTTTCATTACCATCTCTGTACCGAAGACACAAAGTTATTAACCTCTGATTCTGACATCATGCCTGCATTTTTACAAAACACCAGTGATTGTCTTGCTGCTGTTCTAACATCATGTCCTCCCTCTATCTGAAACTGAACTAGTCAAAAACTGAACTCCTTATATTTACTCCCTCCACTGACCTACCTATGCTTGATTTTATGCTAGATATGTGTGTCATTCTACCATTTCTCCCCAGCAACATGCCCGCTGTCATGAGGTCATACTTGATTCAGATCTTTCCTTCACTCCTTACATCCGATCACTCACTCGCGCATGTTGTCTACACCTCAGAAACATTTCTAGAATTCGACCTTACTTAGCTTTGACTCTGCAAAAACTCTACTATTGCTCTTATTCATTCTCATTTGGACTATTGCAACTCTCTACTAATTGATCTCCTTCTAACTAAACTCTCCCTTCTCCAATATGTCATTAATTGGAACCTATCAGCAAGATTGTGCACAGTAACCTACAGACAGTGTCAGGTCGGCTCCGTTATCCTGATTGAAATGATATCTTGGTTGATGCAATCCATCTTGTGGGTGTTGTTTAATCTGTATTTTCTGGTTTGAGCTAATGATATGTTGTACTTCCGGGCGCGGCTGTGGGAGAGTCTACCTGTGATACTCTGCTTAGCTATTCAGAATGGAGATTGCTGACAGGTCACTGATTCCCAGTCACCTGCCCACTAGTTTACATAATGAATATTATATATACATATTGAAAAAAAAACCCTCTGCAGCTAGTCGCCGATCGTGGTGCCAGCGCTGCAGCATAATTGCATACAGTATGTACTGTGAATATAATTAATATGTTTAAGGTTTAGGGTTATTCTGATATTCCCAAAAAAATAAAAATCAATTTGAAAATGGCAACCGCCGCACCTTCACAGTAGCAACAAAAATTTCCACCTCCATGATGGTGCCTCCGGCATCTGCGCAGTAGCAGCTATCAGCGATTGCAGTAACAGCTATCAGCGATCGCCGATAGCTGCTGCTGCATAGGCGCCGGCAGCGCTATCTTGGAGGAGAATTTTTTTTTCTCTATCAAAATGGCGCCAGCGGCACCTGCGCAATAGCAGCTATTGATGATCGCCGATAGCTGCTACTGCACAGGTGCCAGCAGTGCCATTTTATAGGTGGTTTTTTTTTTTCTCTAGCAAGATGGCGCCGCTGGTGCCTGTGCAGTAGAAGGAATCCATTCCAAAATGCATGTCGGGGTGTGCACTGTACTTGGACCGGTGGACCTTAAAGGTATAAGCCCCCTTATTTATTTTGAGCTGCTGCAATTGCACTCAAACACTTTATTCATTCACATTTGCACCCATGCTAGCACTGTCACTTTGTATTTACCGTATTTTAACTATAAGATGCACTTTTCCCCCCCAAAATTGGGTGCGTTTTATAGTCTGAATGTAGGCTAACCGGGGGGGGGGGGTTGCAGCAGTGGTGTAGCAGCATCCCTTCTCGAGGGAACCAGAGGCGGAAGAAGGGTGGCGATGCTGAAGCTCTGTGTCGGCAGTGAGCAGTGTGGAGTGCATCATTTGTTTCCCTGCTGGTAACTTGCTGAAGCCGTTGGCTGTCAGAGGCAGTGTGTGCGCGGATTGAGATCTCGGCTTAGCATCTCGTGCTCCATTTTTCTGCGGCTGTGGGCTTCGATTCATGGCAGCTCTTGTTCCACTATATTTTAAAAGTAGCTTTTTCCTTTCAGGACCAGCAGGGGTTAATATCAGCTTTTCCCCCTGCTGGCAATCTGGTGTAACTGCAGTGTTGCTAGGTCAGTTGTTGTGGGTAGTGACCACTCCCACATCCTTTAAATGATCACCTGATGTATCAGCTGTCTGTTGGTGATAGAGTTTCTCTACGGAGACCAGCCTTGCAGGAGCAGCTCTCTGGTGTCAGCCTCCTCTGGTGTTTTGGAGTCCTGTTGCTTTGCTATCTGCGGTGTGAAGGTTGGCAGCGGTGTTTGGAAGCTAAGCGCTGTGCTTGCTCCTTGTCCCTTTTGTGTTCATCACTATCCCCTGTGTGGTCCCATCTGCAAATCCCCCAGGAAGTAGCTGTACGCAAAATGCACATCGGGGACCCACGCTGCCTGACTAGGTCGTATACGCTTTCATACTTATGTTAATTTAAGCTGATCTCCTATTCTCATCTGTGGCTGTTGTAATGAATACTACATTTGAGGCGCTTGCCCCATCTACTTGAATATGTTCTGCAAAGCACTGTGCACGTTATCTGATTGATAGAATCTGCTTGATTACACTTAACCCCTTCCCGACATTTGACGTACTATCCCGTCGAGGTGGGGTGGGCCCGTATGACCGCCGACGGGATAGTACGTCATCACCGATCAGCGGCGCTCACGGGGGGAGCGCGGCCGATCGCGGCCGGGTGTCAGCTGCATATCGCAGCTGACATCCGGCACTATGTGCCAGGAGCGGTCACGGACCGCCCCCGGCACATTAACCCCCGGCACACCGCGATCAAACATGATCGCAGTGTACCGGCGGTATAGGGAAGCATCGCGCAGGGAGGGGGCTCCCTGCGGGCTTCCCTGAGACCCCCGGAGCAACGCGATGTGATCGCGTTGCTGCGAGGGTCTCCTACCTCCTTCCTGGCTGCAGGTCCCGGATCCAAGATGGCCGCGGCATCCGGGTCCTGCAGGGAAGGAGGTGGCTTACCGAGTGTCTGCTCAGAGCAGACACTTGGTAAGCCTGCAGCCCTGCACAGCAGATCGTCGATCTGGCAGAGTGCTGTGCACACTGCCAGATCAATGATCTGTGATGTCCCCCCCTGGGACAAAGTAAAAAAGTTAAAAAAAATTTTTTCCACATGTGTAAAAAAAAAAAAAAAAAAAATCCTAAATAAATAATAATAAAAAAATATATATTATTCCCATAAATACATTTCTTTATCTAAATAAAAAAAACAAAACTATAAAAGTACACATATTTAGTATCGCCGCGTCCGTAACGACCCAACCTATAAAACTGCCCCACTAGTTAACCCCTTCAGTAAACACCGTAAGAAAAAAAAAAAAAAAACGAGGCAAAAAACAACGCTTTATTACCATACCGCCGAACAAAAAGTGGAATAACACGCGATCAAAAAGACTGATATAAATATCCATGGTACCGCTGAAAACGTCATCTTGTCCCGCAAAAAACAAGCCGCCATACAACATTATCAGCAAAAAAATAAAAAAGTTATAGTCCTGAGAATAAAGCGATACGAAAATAATTATTTTTTCTATATTTTAGTTTTTATCGTATAAAAGCGCCAAAACATAAAAAAATGATATAAATGAGATATCGCTGTAATCGTACTGACCCGAAGAATAAAACTGCTTTATCAATTTAACCAAACGCGGAACGGTATAAACGCCTCCCCCAAAAGAAATTCATGAATAGCTGGTTTTTGGTCATTCTGCCTCACAAAAATCGGAATAAAAAGCGATCAAAAACGGTCACGTGTCCGAAAATGTTACCAATAAAAACGTCAACTCGTCCCGCAAAAAACAAGACCTCACATGACTCTGTGGAGCAAAATGTGGAAAAATTATAGGTCTCAAAATGTGGAGACGCAAAAACTTTTTTGCTATAAAAAGCGTCGCTGGTTTCACACTTGCGTTTTTGTCTGCAGCGTTTTTTGCACAAAAAAACGCATGCGTTTTTTCCCTATATTTAACATTGAAAACGCATGCGGTTTTTTTGTACGCGTTTGGTCGCGTTTTCAAACGCATGCGTTTTTTTTCTGCATGCGTTCATTTTCAGAAATACAACCTGCAGTATTTTCTTGCGTTTTTAAGCACATGCGTTTGTTTGCTTTAAAAACGCATGCATTTAAACACACTGAAAAGCCACCCACCACCATCAAGGTGATAAAGGGATCCAAACCCTAACCCTAACTCTACCCCTAACCTCACCCCTAACCGTTTAATGAACATTTTCTGACAGTCATAGTGCCACGTATTTCAGTGCCACGTATTTCAGTGCCACGTATTTCAGTGCCACGTGTTTCAGTGCCACGTATTTCAGTGCCACGTATCACATATTTCAGTGCCACGTATCACGTATTTCAGTGCCACGTATCACGTATTTCAGTGCCACATATTTTAGTACCCCGTATTTCAGTGCCACGTATTTCAGTGCCACGTATTTCAGTGCCACGTATTTCAGTGCCACGTATTTCAGTGCCACGTATCACGTATTTCAGTGCCACGTATTTCAGTGCCACGTATCACGTATTTCAGTGCCACGTATTTCAGTGCCACGTATCACGTATTTCAGTGCCACGTATTTCAGTGCCACGTATTTCAGTGCCACGTATTTCAGTGCCACGTATCACGTATTTCAGTGCCACGTGTTTCAGTGCCACGTATTTAAGTGCCACGTATCACGTATTTCAGTGCCACGTATTTCAGTGCCACGTATTTCAGTGCCACGTATCACGTATTTCAGTGCCACGTATTTCAGTGCCACGTATTTCAGTGCCACGTATTTCAGTGCCACGTATTTCAGTGCCACGTATTTCAGTGCCACGTATTTCAGTGCCACGTATTTCAGTGCCACGTATCACATATTTCAGTGCCACGTATTTCAGTGCCACGTATTTCAGTGCCACGTATTTCAGTGCCACGTATTTCAGTGCCACGTATTTCAGTGCCACGTATTTCAGTGCCACGTATCACGTATTTCAGTGCCACGTGTTTCAGTGCCACGTATTTAAGTGCCACGTATCACGTATTTCAGTGCCACGTATTTCAGTGCCACGTATTTCAGTGCCACGTATTTCAGTGCCACGTATTTCAGTGCCACGTATCACATATTTCAGTGCCACGTATTTCAGTGCCACGTATTTCAGTGCCACGTATTTCAGTGCCACGTATTTCAGTGCCACGTATTTCAGTGCCACGTATTTCAGTGCCACGTATCACGTATTTCAGTGCCACGTGTTTCAGTGCCACGTATTTAAGTGCCACGTATCACGTATTTCAGTGCCACGTATTTCAGTGCCACGTATTTCAGTGCCACGTATTTCAGTGCCACGTATTTCAGTGCCACGTATTTCAGTGCCACGTATTTCAGTCACGTTTAGGGTTAGGGTTAGGGGTAGGGTTAGGGTTAGGGTTAGGGCTAGGGTTGGAGGTAAAGTTAGGGTTGGGGCTAAAGTTAGGGTTAGGGTTTGGATTACATTTACGTTTGGATTAGGGTTGGGATTAGAATTATGGGTGTGTCAGGGCTAGGGGTGTGGTTAGGGTTACCGTTGGGATTAGGGTTAGGGGTGTGTTTGGGTTAGGGTTTCAGGTAGAATTGGGGAGTTTCCACTGTCCAGGCACATCAGGGGCTCTACAAGCGCGACATGGCGTCCAATCTCAATTCCAGCCAATTCTGCGTTGAAAAAGTAAAACAGTGCTCCTTCCCTTCCGAGCTCTCCCGTGCGCCCAAAAAGGGGTTTACCCCAACATATGTGTTATCAGCGTACTCGGGACAAATTGAACAACAACTTCTGGGGTCCAAGTTCTCTTGTTATCCTTAGGAAAATAAAAATTTGGGGGGCTAAAAATCATTTTTGTGGGAAAAAAAAGATGTTTTATTTTCACGGCTCTGCGTTATAAACTGTAGTGAAACACTTGGGGGTTCAAAGTTCTCACAACACATCTAGATAAGTTCCTTGGGAGGTCTAGTTTCCAATATGGGGTCACTTGTGGGGGGTTTGTACTGTTTGGGTACATCAGGGGCTCTGCAAATGCAACGTGACGCCTGCAGACCAATCCATTTAAGGCTGCATTCCAAATGGCGCTCCTTCCCTTCCGAGCTCTGTCATGCACCCAAACAGTGGTTCCCCCCCACATATGGGGTATCAGCGTACTCAGGACAAATTGGACAACAACTTTTGGGGTCTAATTTATCCTGTTACCCTTGTGAAAATACAAAACTGGGGGCTAAAAAATCATTTTTGTGAAAAAAAAAAAGAATTTTTATTTTCACGGCTTTGCGCTATAAACTTTAGTGAAACACTTGGGGGTTCAAAGTTCTCAAAACACATCTAGATAAGTTCTTTGGGAGGTCTAGTTTCCAATATGGGGTCACTTGTGGGGGGTTTGTACTGTTTGGGTACATCAGGGGCTCTGCAAATGCAACGTGACGGCTGCTGACCAATCCATTTAAGTCTGCATTCCAAATGGCGCTCCTTCCCTTCCGAGCTCTGTCATGCGCCCAAACAGTGGTTCCCCCCCACATATGGGGTATCAGCGTACTCAGGACAAATTGGAAAACAAATTTTGGGGTCCAATTTATTCTGTTACCCTTGTAAAAATACAAAGCTGGGTGCTAAAAAATCATTTTTGAGAAAAAAAATAAAAATTATTTTCACGGCTCTGCGTTATAATCTGTAGTGAAACACTTGGGGGTTCAAAGCTCTCAAAACACATCTAGATAAGTTCCTTAGGGGGTCTACTTTCCAAAATGGTGTCACTTGTAGGGAGTTTCAATGTTTAGGCACATCAGGGGCTCTCCAAACGCAACATGGCGTCCCATCTCAATTCCAGTCAATTTTGCATTGAAAAGTCAAATGGCGCTCCTTCCCTTCCAAGCTCTGCCATGCGCCCAAACAATGGTTTACACCCACATATGGGGTATCAGCGTACTCAGGACAAATTGCACAACATTTTTTGGGGTCCAATTTCTTCTCTTACCCTTGGGAAAATAAAAAATTGGGGGCGAAAAGATCATTTTTGTGAAAAAATATGATTTTTTATTTTTACGGCTCTGCATTATAAACTTCTGTGAAGCACTTGGTGGGTCAAAGTGCTCACCACACATCAAGATAAGTTCCTTAGGGGGTCTACTTTCCAAAATGGTGTCACTTGTAGGGGGTTTCAGTGTTTAGGCACATCAGGGGCTCTCCAAACGCAACATGGCGTCCCATCTCAATTCCAGTCAATTTTGCATTGAAAAGTCAAATGGCGCTCCTTCCCTTCCAAGCTCTGCCATGCGCCCAAACAATGGTTTACACCCACATATGGGGTATCAGCGTACTCAGGACAAATTGCACAACATTTTTTGGGGTCCAATTTCTTCTCTTACCCTTGGGAAAATAAAAAATTGGGGGCGAAAAGATCATTTTTGTGAAAAAATATGATTTTTTATTTTTACGGCTCTGCATTATAAACTTCTGTGAAGCACTTGGTGGGTCAAAGTGCTCACCACACATCTAGATAAGTTCCTTAGGGGGTCTACTTTCCAAAATGGTGTCACTTGTAGGGAGTTTCAATGTTTAGGCACATCAGGGGCTCTCCAAACGCAACATGGCGTCCCATCTCAATTCCAGTCAATTTTGCATTGAAAAGTCAAATGGCGCTCCTTCCCTTCCAAGCTCTGCCATGCGCCCAAACAATGGTTTACACCCACATATGGGGTATCATCGTACTCAGGACAAATTGCACAACATTTTTTGGGGTCCAATTTCTTCTCTTACCCTTGGGAAAATAAAAAATTGGGGGCAAAAAGATCATTTTTGTGAAAAAATATGATTTTTTATTTTTACGGCTCTGCATTATAAACTTCTGTGAAGCACTTGGTGGGTCAAAGTGCTCACCACACATCAAGATAAGTTCCTTAGGGGGTCTACTTTCCAAAATGGTGTCACTTGTAGGGGGTTTCAGTGTTTAGGCACATCAGGGGCTCTCCAAACGCAACATGGCGTCCCATCTCAATTCCAGTCAATTTTGCATTGAAAAGTCAAATGGCGCTCCTTTCCTTCCGAGCTCTGCCATACGCCCAAACAGTGGTTTACCCTCACATATGGGGTATCAGCGTACTCAGGACAAATTGTACAACAACTTTGGGGGTCCATTTTCTCCTGTTACCCTTGGTAAAATAAAACAAATTGGAGCTGAAATAAATTGTGTGTGAAAAAAAGTTAAATGCTCATTTTTATTTAAACATTCAAAAAATTCCTGTGAAACACCTGAAGGGTTAATAAACTTCTTGAATGTGGTTTTGAGCACCTTGAGGGGTGCAGTTTTTAGAATGGTGTCACACTTGAGTATTTTCTATCATATAGACCCCTCAAAATGACTTCAAATGAGATGTGGTCCCTAAAAAAAAATGGTGTTGTAAAAATGAGAAATTGCTGGTTAACTTTTAACCCTTATAACTCCGTCACAAAAAAAAATTTTGGTTCCAAAATTGTACTGATGTAAAGTAGACATGTGGGAAATGTTACTTATTAAGTATTTTGCGTGACATATGTCTGTGATTTAAGGGCATAAAAATTCAAAGTTGGAAAATTGCGAAATTTTCAAAATTTTCGCCAAATATTCGTTTTTTTCACAAATAAATGCAAGTTATATCGAATAAATTTTACCACTAACATGAAGTACAATATGTCACGAGAAAACAATGTCAGAATCGCCAAGATCCGTCAAAGCGTTCCAGAGTTATAGCCTCATAAAGGGACAGTGGTCAGAATTGTAAAAATTGGCCCGGTCATTAACGTGCAAACCACCCTTGGGGGTGAAGGGGTTAAAGGCACCTTTTGAGAATAGATGTTTAAATGGCAACAACCAGTGATATAGTGTATATATAGTCATCTATGTGCACTACAAGGATTACATATAGCTGTTGTCTTTGAATGTCAATAATATCAGGGTAATATATTTCAGTGACCCTTTGGAAATATGTTTACAGGAAGGTTGTAGGCTGGGACAGGCCACCTTAAGTAAAAGGACTTACATATTTCCATGTAATAGGGCTACTATGTGTACCAATATGAGCAACAAGTCTATATGTGATATTTGAGCCATATGGTTCGTAGTTTATTGAGATATTGATACAGTACATAGGGGTGTATTACCCAGTTGGGCGGTTGTATTGTGCATTTGTATCTTCATTTTTTTTTTTTTTTATGTAAAAAATTGTTGATAATAAAGTGATTGAAATGTTATTAACGGCACTTGCTTCCTTCTGTTTGGATTGTGCATTGTTGTGGGAAGCGCCATTGCTTAAGCCTTTTGTGTATAGGTATATCTATTTGTGTAAACTTTTGTGTATGTTATTGGATCAAAATCATCGGGGAATGTAAACTTTTGATCAGGGTCATTTTTATGTTTTGGGTTGTCATTATGATTTAAAAAGTGAAAACTCAGTAGTCTGAAAATAAATGGTTTCACCCAACCACTAACCATGAGTGGAGAAAATGTTTTGGTGTTATAATTCATATTCTCTGAAAAAGGCCAAGAAAGCAAAAATTCTGCGAGGTGTGTATACTTTTGAGCACAACTGTATGTTTTATTATTTTCAATGCATTTCACTATGTAATGAATAAAGATATGCAACTGGAATATTTAATTCAGAGATATATAGAATATGGTATTTTATTGTTCCCTTTATTTTTTTGAGCAGTGTTTGTACACTGTAAATAGTTTTCATATGTCAGTAGCTAGCCAAGGTGCTGAAATGTTTACTGACATTAAAAGTCTTCTTATATTTTTATTTTACCTAAATGTGACCTTTTATCTGAACTTTAAGGCTTAAGTTACATGACAACATGTAAGGCCATAAGGCGAAAGTTACATAAAAGTACTAACGACCTGGACACACATAAGATGGATGTCGACTATTCAGTTAGCAGCCATCTTGGAAACCTCTCCCATACGCAGGAATGCTCGATCTGCTGCATTATCTGAACTCTATATGAGGGAGCAGCTACCAGATGGGTGAACAAAATAATCAGCAGTCTGAAATTGGATATAACTTAATGCATAAAACTAAAAAAAACCTCCAAAAGTAATAGAATTCAGCATCCAGGCTGACAATATTCAATTGAAAAATAACTTTTTGTGTAAGAAAAAGAGTTGTAATCAATTGCAAAGAACTTATTCTTTTGTTATTTTATGGAAGCCGATTTATACTTTTCACTGGCGTATATTTTTTAGTTAGTCAATTTGACTCAAATTTTTATTTGTGTCTGAATAATAGTAAACACTATTGACATATGCTTACATATGACTGGATGTGTTTCAAAAAACATATATTTAAAAGAATTATTTTATTATATTATCAATACCAATAAAAACAGAGGAAAGGTACAGAAAAAGGATCAAGAAAGAGGGACCGGAGTATACACATACATTTTGAAATATGTAAATATTTCAAACTTTTGAAATTGCATCAAATAGACATGATTATATCAAAAATAATTCTGGGTTCAAAGTACTTAAAAAGAGAAAAATCAATACAGCTTACTGGACGGTCTCTTTTGCGCTGAACCTTAAGAATATCTATTTAATTAGTAATTGAGTCATGCCTTTTGGTGCCATGGTATGTGAAATAAATATCAGGTACTAACAGGGTACATAGAATAACTTTGAATTCAAAGTAAAGTGCAAAAAGTGCTTTGATACTGATTAATTATGGGTTCATATACAGTAATGTGCAGTAAAATAATCCTGAATATACAATTTGGGAAAATAGTTTTGATAGTACAAAAATCTATATATCAAATATATTGCACCAAGCCCTGAAGACCAATACATATAGAGGCAATAGAAGCCCCTTTCCTAGCTATATCATTCCCAATTGAATAGTTTAGAAGCCCTGAAGACCAAAACATATAGAGGAGATAGAAGCCCCTTTCCTATTTGTATCATTACCAATTGAATGGTTTAAATGCATAAAGGAAGGCAATCTACAGGTAAATTGTGCTCTATGTATGGAAGCAGCATATTAGTAATGGCATGGTACTGTTTAAAGTTTGTTACCTGAATTTAAAATGCAGTGTTAGGAAGGTTAAACATGCCGGTGTCTCTGCCCCGATGCATGCGTATTGCCCTGCTTCATCACCCCCAGCATGTTTAACCTCCCTAAAACTGCATTTTAACTTCAGGTAACAAATTTTAAACAATACCATGCCATTATAGTCAACTGAGGTTTTTCTTGCAGTTTAGTTCATTTTAGAGAAGTGGTTTTACCCTTGAATATGGGTTCTTTGTGTCATTGGGACATTTAGTTATACTAATATAACTGGATGTGCAGCCTTTGAAAGTCCAAAAACCAATTATCTTATTAAGTTTGTTTTTTTGTGACTGTTGCATTGCAGTTGGTTATAGTTCACCCCTTGACCCCATTTACAATCACTAGTGTTGAGCGATACCTTCCGATATGCAAAGGTATCGGTATCGGATTGGATCGTCCGATATCCAAAAAATATCCGATATCGCCGATACCGATACCCGATACCAATGCATATCAATGGGACACAAAATATCAGAATGGTTCTCAGGGTCTGAAGGAGAGGAAACTCTCCTTCAGGCCCTGGGATCCATATTCATGTATAAAATAAAGAATAAAAATAAAAAATATGGATATACTCACCCCTCTGATGGCCCCGGCTCTCACCGGTCCAAGCGTCTGCCTCCGTTCCTAAGAATGCAGAGTGAAGGACCTTCGATGACGTCGCAGCTTGTGATTGGTCACGTGACCGCTCATGTGACCGCTCAGGCGACCAATTACAAGCCGCGACGTCATCGAAGGTCATTCACTCCCTGCATTCTTAGGAACGGAGGCACCGCTAAGAGCCAGGGTCCGCCGGAGGGGTGAGTATATCAATATTTTTTATTTTTATTATTTATTTTTTACATGAATATGGATCCCAGGGCCTGAAGGAGAGTCTCCTCTGCTCCAGACCCTGGGAACCATATGCACCGCACACTTCCGATTCCTATTTCCGATATCGCAAAAATATCGGAACTCGGTAGCATTGAAACATGGCAATCTTCAGGTTATGCAACACATATTTAGGCCTCCCAAATGTTCCATCTGTGTGTACATATGTGACATCCGTGTGATATCAATGTGTTCATGTGCTGTCAGTGTGACTCATATAGAATGAAATGCAGCATAGAAATAAAAGAGTGTTATATATCAAAGCTGTCCAAAGATAGAGATAGTGATGAGGAGCATAACAGGTATGTCAGTGTGCTTCAATGTAATCATATATAATTATACATGATATAATTATTGCTTCAATATAATTAGTGTGTTTTTTCTGTACTTGTGTTTTATTTTTAAATAAATAAAATATATTTTTTAAAAAATGGCATGGGCTCCCGCACAATTTTTTATAACCAGCAGAGGGAAAGCCGGTCACTGGGTTCTGATATTAAAAATCTATGAAAGGTGCCATAAAAACTAAATGTTCCCAGGAATAACAGTTCACAGCTGTTTGCTTAGCTTTTACTGGTTAGTTTACAGGGGGACCCCAGAAAAAAAATGATGTAGGGTCCCCCTATAAATTTTAACCAGCAAAGGCTGAGCAGACAACAGTGGGCTGATATTAATTGTCAATGAAGGGACCATGGAAATTGGCTCACCTCTCAGTTTAATTAAATCAGCCTTTAGCAGCCCAGAAATGGATCATAAATAATATGCACCAAATGTGGTGCTTAACCTCGCTTTTCCCACTTGCCCTTGTGCGGTGGCAAGTTGAGTAATAGGATGAGGTTTGATATCAGCTGTTTTATGGTCACTGACATCAAGCCCAGGGGTTAGTAATAGAGAGGTGTCTCTAAGACACCGCTATTAAACTCCATAGTCATACTGTAAGTCCATAGTCATATTGTAAAAAATACACAGCCATAATAAAATGCTTTAATTGAAAGAAAGACACTTATTTGAAATAAACACTCCCCAACCTCTGCTACCTATTTATTAGTGTAAAATTAAGAATTAAAAAACATCATATTCTTCTCCTGGCCGATGATAATCACTTTATCCCACGCTGTAATCCATTTTCTGCTTCATCTGGAAGCCTTGCTAAATAAGGACATGATGCAACCTTTCAGCCTGGCAACCAGGAGACACTGAGCTGAGCATCAGAGCACAGCTATAGTGACCTGTGGTGACATCATTGAGGTACCACAGGAAACTGAAGCAGAGGTTCCCATGGGCAGCTCATTGTGAAGCAGAAGAACTGTGGTGACTACAATGAGATCACCACTAGAACTATGAAAAATATTTTCACAGTGTTAGTGGTGACATAAGGAAAGTTATCGGAAGGCTCACACTGAACTAAGCATGGGAACTGCTAGCAGTGACTGGCGTTAATATTAATGACGTCACCACAGGTCACTGAAACTGCACTCTGATGCTCAGCTTAGTGTCTCCTGGATGCCAGGTGAACAGTTACATCATGTTGTCAATTAGCAAGGAATCCAGATAAAGCAGAGATGGTTTATGGCGTGGGACAAATGCATTATCATCAGACAGGTGAGGAATTTTTTTTATTATTTTAAATTTTTCAATAATAAATGAGAAAATGAGGGTGGGTGTGTTTATTTCAATTGAAGGATTTTATTCTTGCTGTGTCTTTTTTGCAATATGACTATGGGGTTAGTACAGTTAGTAATTGGGGCGTCTTATAGAGAGCTCTCCAATACTAACCCCTGGGCTTGATGTCAGCTGACAATACAAAGCTGACATCAGCCCCAACCCTATTACACCACTTGCCACCATACTAGGGCAAGTGGGAATAGCAAGGCTAAGCAACAGATTTGGCTCTCTTATGGATGTGCCATTTCTGGGGCAGCTGAGGGCTGATGTTGGTAGCCTGGGATGGGGCCAATATCCATGGCCACTTCGCTGGCTATTAATATCAACCTACAGCTGTCTGTTTAACCATTGATGGTTATAATTTATAGGGGGACCCTACATTATTTATTGTAGGGTCCCACGTAAACTAACCGTAAATTGCTTGCATTGTATGGTACAGCCATCAAAATAATAAATAGGAATAATTTTACAGCAACATGTCGCAGGTCACAAGCAACTTTACTTCTGTAAACTTCAATATAGGTTGTCTGGGCGATTTGATTGCTTTTTCTAGCCAAATTACATTGCTAAAATATACGTCCAATAACAGTTCACAAACAAGATGCAGAAATGTTTATGATAGTGTAACTAATTTCAAAACTGCACTTAGTCCTATCTTTAATGAGTTAAGTCTGAGAGTTTTCATGTCTTACACAAAAGAGCCAATGAAACAAGTTTAGCATTGCTATTGATTTGGGTTAATAAGGTTATTGGTTCTATCAATTTAAAATATAAAGCAACTTTTACATCTGTTCTAAATAATAATACTAATACTAATAATAAGCACAAGCTGTTTGTATGGTATAGAGTAACTATAGAGTTTCATTATTGCAGCTAATGCATGAGAAACCTATTTCAAAATGCATAGAATTTAATAAAATAAAGGTGCAAAATAATTTCGACGCTGCTTCACTGCCTTTTAAAAAGGACACAGTATGACACAGCATTCATGCTACACATTCAATTGCTGTAATGCAGCAGGAGAAAAAGGTTACAAATGCCCTTCAGCATAAACTTTAAGGGGAGGGAGAATGTTTTTCTTTCATCTTTTCTGTAAGACGTCTAAGTACTTTATCGCTTTCCCATAGCTGTCAATGTCAACTTTGATCAATTGTATATTACCTTGACACACAGATAATCTAGCCAAGATCCTTGAAACCTTTGTGTGTATGCTGTCATTTTCAATAAAAAGACAGTACTGGGTTTTTAAATCCTTACAATTTCTGGATGAGCTTTGCCAAAGCAAAATAACAAAATAAGTTGGAAATTGTTATGATGCAAAATATCATCACATGCTTAATTAACATTTGAAAACAACTGGCGCTTTCCTAATTATCCAACGTATTCATACAATATTATCATTTTCTCTCACAATCGGACTGAAATGAATAAATGCATATACCAGTGAGCAACCAAGCCTTAATTCTGCACACACTGCAATTCTCAGTCATGGCCTAGAGCAAATATTATAGAGCTGCTGAGCACAAAAGCCAACTTGAAGGAAATTCAGTACAAAAAGCTTTCACAATATCTAACATCTGTATCACATAAACCTTTAAAATAAGTTCATCAAATAGTAAAAAAAAGACAAAAAGCAGATTAATGTAAGAATGTTAATATATATGCATGTGATATGAAAAATTGATAAAATAAAATAACTGATATGGCTAAAAAAAAAATAAGCTAGTACTTTTTTCTTTGTTTGTTCTCTATGGTTATGTTCACATGTTGCGCTATTGCAGTTTTTTTTTCCCGCAGGCAAAACCTCCTCTCTTGGCAGTAAAGAAGCTGTTACAAAATCCTGGTTTAGCTGCACTTTTGCTGCATTTTTGCTGCCTCATGTGCAGGCTGCTAAAGTTTAGTTCCCCATGAAAACATGATGCAACTTCTGTAAGGTTTTTGCACCAAAATGCAGCAAAACCTGAGACCTGGGTTTTTGCGCTGTGGTTGATCGCCTCACTCGGCTGCACGTCAAGGTATTCACGGGAACACTGTGCCTTTGAGGATGCACTTGGTTTATTAGTTACAACATAAACAAAGGTTTAAGCACAAAAATAAACATGGCCCTCTGGGTAAAACAAAATAGCAGCAGTACGTGCGCCCTTGCACTCGTTTGGGTCAGCCCACTCACGGTGAGCAATGTCTTTGAACAAGCACCATGTGCACAAACACTCTCCTGGTGTCTTACTCTCCAGGCCTTCAACAGCCCAGACTACCCCTGGTGTTCAGCTATTTAAACCCAGATCATGGCGGTGCCGGCTCTGTAGGTGGAGATATGGTGGACATTCTCCCACCCACTCTATGAATGTCCACAAAAAAGCCAGCCCATAATATAGCTTAACTTGACCCTTGCAATCCTTACTGTGCTGGAGGAAAACTAAACTCTGGATTTCCTATCACTGATGCCATCAGGTGTAGTGAATCATATCTCCTCTCCAGCACTTTACCAGTGACTTCGTCACAACTAGTGTTGAGCATTCCGATACCACAAGTATCGGGTATTGGCCGATACTTGCGGGTATCGGAATTCCGATACCGAGATCCGATACTTTTGTGGTATCGGGAATTGGTATCGGGATTAATATCAATGTGTAAAAGAAAGAATTAAAATAAAAAATAGGGATATACTCAACTCTCCGACGCAGCCTGGACTTTACCGCCATAACCGGGAGCCGTTGTACCTAAAAATGCGCGCTTGAAGGGCCTTAGATGACGTCACGGCGCTCTGATTGGTCCGTAGCGGTCGCGTGACCGCTACGCGACCAATCACAAAGCAGTGACGTCACCTAAGGTCTTTCAAGCGCTTGAAAGACCATAGGTGATGTCACTGCTTTGTGATTGGTCGCGTAGCGGTCACGCGACCGCTACGCGACCAATCAGAAGCTGCGGACGTCTTCTAAGGTATTTCAAGCGCTTGAAAGACCTTAGGTGACGTCACTGCTTTGTGATTGGTCGCGTAGCGGTCACGCGACCGCTACGGACCAATCAGTGTGCCGTGACGTCATCTAAGGCCCTTCAAGCGCACATTCTTAGGAACAACGGCTCCCGGTTACGGCGGTAAAGTCAAGGCTGCGTCGGAGAGGTGAGTATATCCCTATTTTTTATTTTAATTCTTTCTTTTACACATTGATATGGATCCCAGGGTCTGAAGGAGAGTTTCCTCTCCTTCAGACCCTGGGAACCATACAGGATACCGTCCAATACTTGGTGTCCCATTGACTTGTATTGGTATCGGGTATCGGTATCGGATTAGATCCGATACTTTGCCGGTATCGGCCGATACTTTCCGATACCGATACTTTCAAGTATCGGACGGTATCGCTCAACACTAGTCACAACACTTGCCTGTTACTTTCAATGGGTGAAAAATGCTGAAAAAATGCTGAAAGACGTGACATGCTACAGTTTGGAAAAACGCAGCAGTTTTCCAAATCAGTCAGGAAAAATGCAATGTGCGTGCATGAGATTTCTGAAATCTCATAGCTTTTCCTGGTACTGTAAAATGCAGTTTATAATTTGCATAATAAAAGCAGCAAAAAAATGCACAAAAATGTGAAAACTGAAAGGTCAAAAAGGCTGCAACACCATTAAGCAAAAGACACCACTAACGAAGCAACACCATCAAGATCAAGGAGAACTACAAACCAAACCAGTAATGGGCAAAGTTGTTGAGAAGTCCAAGTCAGGGTTGGGTTATAAAAAAAAATCCCAATCTCTGATGATCCCTGGAGCACCATCAAACACATTGTTATATATATAGAAAAAATGAAGAAGCAGCACATCATTCCTTTAGTGCAAAAAAAACCTTTTAATGTCCCATTTATGCAACGTTTTGTCTCTATTTTTCAAGCCTACATATGAAGCCGGAACGTCGCATAAATGGGCCATTAAAACAGTCTCTTTGCAATAAAGGAAAGGTGTGCTGCTTCTTCATTTTTCTATTATAAGGACTTGTATGTACCTATGAAGCTTTGCACCCAAATGCCGTTTTTTAGGTGCTGTTTTTTCCTTTTGCGTATATATATATACAGTACAGACCAAAAGTTTGGGCAAACCTCATTTAAAGATTTTTCATGACTCTGAAAATTGTACATTCACACTGAAGGCATCAAAACTTTGAATTAACAAATGTGGAATTATATACTTAACAAAAAAGTGTGAAACAACTGAAAATATGTCTTATATTCTAGGTTCTTCAAAGTAGCCACCTTTTGCTTTGATGACATCTTTGCACACTCTTGGCATTCTCTTGATGAGCTTCAAGAGGTAGTCATCAGGAATGGTCTTCCAACAATCTTGAAGGAGTTTCCAGAGATTATTAACACTTGTTGGCCCTTTTGCCTTCACTCTGCGGTCCAGCTCACCCCAAACCATCTCAGTCAGGTCTGGTGACTGTGGAGGCCAGGTCATCTGGCGTAGCAGCCCATCACTCTCCTTCATGGTCAAATAGCCCTTACACAGCCTGGAGATGTGTTTGGGATCATTGTCCTGTTGAAAAGTAAATGATGTTCCAACTAAACGCAAACCGGATGGAATAGCATGCCGCTGCAAGATGCTGTGGTAGCCATGATGGTTCAGTATGCCTTCAATTTTGAATAAATCCCCAACAGTGTCACCAGCAAAGCACCCCAACACCATCACACCTCCTCTGCCATGCTTCACGGTGGGAACCAAGCATGTAGAGTCCATCCATTCAGCTTTTCTGCGTCGCAAAAAGACACGGTGGTTGGAACCAAAGATCTTAAATTTGGACTCATCAGACCAAAGCACATATTTCCACTGGTCTAATGTTCATTCCTTGTGTTCTTTTGCCCAAATAAGTCTCTTCTGCTTGTTACCTGTCCTTAGCAGTGGTTTCCTAGCAGCTATTTTACCATGAAGGCCTGCTGTACAAAGTCTCCTCTTAACAGTTGTTGTAGAGATGTGTCTGCTGCTAGAACTCTGTATGGCATTGACCTGGTCTCTAATCTGAGCTGTTGTTAACTAGCAATTTCTGAGGCTGGTGACTCGGATAAACTTATCCTCAGAAGCAGAGGTGACTCTTTGTCTTCCTTTCCTGGGGGGGGTCCTCATGTGAGCTAGTTTCATTGTAGCGCTTGATGGTTTTTGCCACTGCACTTGGGGACACTTTCACAGTTTGCCCAATTTTTCGGACTGGCTGACCTTCATTTCTTAAAGTAATGATGGACACTCATTTTTCTTTACTGCTTTTTTCTTGCCATAATACAAATTCTAACAGTCTATTCAGTAGGAATGTCAGCTGGGCATCCACCAGACTTCTGCACAACACAACTGATGGTCCCAACCTCATTTATAAGGCAAGAATTCCCACTTATTAAACCTGACATGGCGCACCTGTGAATTGAAAACCATTCCTGGTGACAAACTCTTGAATCTCATCAAGAGAATGCCAATTGTGTACAAAGCAGTCATCAAAGCAAAAGGTGGCTACTTTGAAGTACCTAGAATGTAAGACATAATTATATAAGACATAATTTCAGTTGTTTCACACTTTCTTGTTAAGTATATAATTCCACATGTGTTAATTCATAGTTTTGATGCCTTCAGTGTGAATGTACAATTTTCATAGTCATGAAAATACAGAAAAATCTTTAAATGAGGTGTGTCCAAACTTTTGGTCTGTACTGTACTATATATACAGTACAGACCAAAAGTTTGGACACACCTTCTCATCTAAAGATTTTTCTGTATTTTCATGACTAAGAAAATTGTACATTCACACTGAAGGCATCAAAACTATGAATTAACACATGTGGAATTATATACTTAACAAAAAAGTGTGAAACAACTGAAAATATGTCTTATATTCTAGGCTCTTCAAAGTAGCCACCTTTTGCTTTGATGACTGCTTTGCACACTCTTGGCATTCTCTTGATGAGCTCCTGACAGAGTCTGGAGATACCGTGGAAAGCGAAATGCTGCCTACAACATCTTTCAGCATGATTGGCTTTTCAGTGGGTCAGTAACAGTGTGGGGTGGCATTTCTTTGGTGGACTGCACAGCCCTCCATGTACTCACCATAGGTAGCCTGACTGCCACTAGGAACCGAGATGAGATCCTCAGATCCCTTGTGAGACCATATGCTGGTGCGGTTGGCCCAGGATTCCTCCTAATTTTGGACAATGCCAGACCTCATGTGGCTAAAGTGTGTCAGCAGTTTCTGCAAGATGAAGGCATTGAAGCTATGGACTGGCTCACCCATTCCCCAGACCTGAATCTGATTGAGCACAACTGGGACATCATGTCTCACTCCATCCACCAACGTCATGTTGCACCACAGACTGTCCAAGAGTTGGCTGATGCTTTAGTCGAGGTCTGGGGGGAGATCACTCAGGAGATCTTCTGCCGCCTCATCAGGAGCATGCCCAGGCGTTGTACAGTAGGAAGGTCATACAGGTACGTGGAGGCCACACACAATACTGAGCATCTTTTCCTTGTCATGAGGTATTTCCACTGAAGTTGGATCAGCCTATAATTTGATTTTCCACTTTGACTTTGAATATCATTACAAATCCAGAACTCCATGGGATATTCATTTTGATTTACATTCATATTTGTTATGTTTTATTGTTTTGAACACATTCCACTATGCAATGAATACAAATTTGCAACTGGAATATTTCATTCACAGATATCTAGGATGTGGTGTTTTAGTGTTCCCTTTATTTTTTTGAGCAGTGTACATGTTTATATATATATATATATATATATATATATATATATATATATATATATATCTACTATATAATTGTCTAAGGGTCACTTCCATCTGTCTGTCTGTCCTTCTGTCTGTCTGTCATGGATATTAATTGGTTGCAGCCTCTGTCTGTCATGGAATCCCGTGTCGCTGATTGGTCTCGCTAGCTGCCTGTCATAGCTGCCGCGACCAATCAGCGACGGCCACAGTCCGATTAGTCCCTCCCTACTCCCCTGCAGTCAGTGCCCGGCGCCCGCTCCATGCTCCCCACAGTCACCGCTCACACAGGGTTAATGCCAGCGGTAACGGACCACGTTATGCCGCGGGTAACTCACTCCGTTACCACCGCTATTAACCCTGTATGACCAAGTTTTTACTATTGATGCTGCCTATGCAGCGTCAATAATAAAAACATCTAATCTTAAAAATGATAAAAAAAATTTAAAAATCATTATATACTCACCTTTCCCGCTCCTTGCGACGCTCCGGTGGCAAGGATAGTCTGCGAGAAGGACCTGCCATGACGTCACGGTCATGTGACTGCGACGTCATCACAGGTCCTGCGCGCCTGCGCGAGAAGGACCTGCTGTGACGTTACGTTCATGTGACCGCGACATGGTCATGTAATCGTGATGTCATCACAGGTCCTGCACGCCTGCGTGAGAAGGACCTGCCGTGACGTCACGGTCATGTGACCGCGACACTGTCATGTGACCGCGACGTCATCACAGGTCCTGCGCGCCTGCGTGAGAAGGAGGCGACAGAACTACAAGGGGCCCTCGGAAGGTGAGTATATGTTTATTTTTTATTTTTTAACCTTTGACATGCGTGGCTGGGCAATGTACTATGTGGCTGGGCAATATACTACGTGGCTCTGTGCTGTATACTACGTCGCTGTGCAATATACTACATGGCTCTGTGCTGTATACTATGTCGCTGTGCAATATACTACGTGGCTCTGTGCTGTATACTACATCACTGGGCAATATACTACGTTACTTGGCAATATACTACATCACTGGGCAATATACTACGTCACTGGGCAATATACTACGTAACTGGGCAATATACAACATGGCTGGGCAATATACTAGGTGGCTGGGCAATATACTATGTGGGCTTGGCAATATACTATGTTGGCTGGGCAATATGCTACGTGGGCTGGGCAATATGCTACGTGGACATGCATATTCTAGAATACCCGATACGTTAGAATCGGGCCACCATCTAGTATATATATATATATATATATATATATATATATATATATATATATATATACGTGTCTCCCCTCAGTCACATATTCCCCCACCTATATATGAAAATGTCTCAGGGCATAGAAAGGGTGATGGACAATTGTGTCTGTGAGCCGAATAATATTGCACTGCCCACTTTTCAGTTTTTGAATTTCCACAAAAATTTTAAATAACCAATAAATTTCGTTCAACTTCACAATTGTGTTCCACTTGTTGTTGATTCTTCACCAAAAATTTACATTTGGTATCTTTATGTTTGAAACATGTTATGTGGGGAAAGGTTGAAAAGTTCCAGGGGGGCAAATTCTTTCGCAAGGCACTGTAAGGGTACCGTCACACAGTGAAATTTCCATCGCTGCGACGGCACGATTCGTGACGTCGCAGCGTCGTATGAATATCGCTCCAGCGTCGTAGACTGCGGTCACACTTTGCAATCACGGCGCTGGAGCGATGCCGAAGTCCCCGGGTAACCAGGGTAAACATCGGGTTACTAAGCGCAGGGCCGCGCTTAGTAACCCGATGTTTACCCTGGTTACCAGCGTTAACGTAAAAAAAACAAACAGTACATACTTACATTCCGGTGTCTGTCCCCGGCGTTCTGCTTCTCTCCACTGTGTAAGCGCCATAGCCGGAAAGCAGAGCGGTGACGTCACCGCGTCACCGCTGTGCTCGCTTTCCGGCCGGCAGGCGCTCACAGTGCAGAGAAGCTGAGACGCCGGAGGACTGACACCGGAATGTAAGTATGTACTGTTTGTTTTTTTTACGTTTACGCTTGTATTATCGTAACGATATCGCTAGAACGTCACGAATCGTACCGTCGTAGCGATGGAAATTTCACTGTGTGACGGTACCCTAAATGTTTTGGAGTGGCCTAGTGAAATCCCAGACCTTAATCCAATTGAAAATCTGTGATGAAACTTGAAGATTGCTGTTCACCAGAGGATACCATCGAACTGCAACGAGCTGGAGTAGTTTTGCCTTGAGGAGTGGGAAAAAAAAATTGCAGTAGCAAAGTGACATGTTTCAAACTAGGTAGTTCTTATTCATAGTCTGGCATGGGTGCATATAACAAGCAAATGTCCTAAGTAGTAATGGAAAAGAAAATGACGCAAGAAAAAAAAAAAGAAAAAAACATCTCTGGCAAACATCTTCATGAGCTGGTGGGAAGAAAAATTAATTTATATTGTGACTAATCCTTTTTTCTCTGATATACTATGGTAGGAATGCTTCATAGTTGATGTCCTTGTCATATAGCGTGGCTGTGAGACGTTATTATCTGGACTCATAGAATAAATTAACCATAATTCTGACATCAAATTTTCTTGTAATGTGCTTAAGTGGATCCTATAAATGTCGACAACAATCTTGCAGATTAAGCATGTTTATGTTTAAAACTAAAACCAGCATATCTTCTGCTGCTGCAGAGAGTATAGAATTCATTATTTTATCAACTATAGCAGCACCTATATAGTGTATGCCATTACATGCACCAAGTAAAATATGCAATATGTTGGTTGGACTACAAGAATGTTACAGACTGCGGCGCCCCAGTGTCCTGGTCATCGCAGTGATGTCATTATCCTTTCAGGGGAGAAGTGATGTCATGTCTGAAGGCAATGAAAGACAACCACATTCAGGTATTACACGCATGCAACATGTTCACACTCCTGACCAGAAGGGGGAGCTCTAAGCCTATTTAGGGTGAGCTCCCCTATTGACATCCTGATCTGGAGGAAAGAGAGTTCAGTTCCTGTCAGGCAGACAGAAGAAGTGGAGCTCTGCTGGCCTGAAGTGCTGCAACTCCTGGAAAAAGACACAAAAAGGTGAGCATACTGCAGAGAGTGTGCAGGAAAGCAGAGCACAGGAGAGGAATATCAGAGGGAGATCAGCCAGGAACAAGCTGCTCCTTTCTGAGGCGCAGAAGCCGGTAGCCAGAAACACCGAGGGAGTAATTGACTCTACGCATTACTTCAGAGACCGGCAGGACAGTCAATTCCAAGTTGGCTGCCCGACCTTAATACCTAAGGAGACACGGTGGCAAATGGTGGGGGTCGGGGCATCTCTAGGGTCCCTACAAACAAGCCCCAGGCTATCCCAGTCATACGGGTTGTCCTATCCATACCATCTGGGGGACAGAGAGGAAGAAATAACAACATCTAGAACATCTACAAGAGTTGTGAGGACCTTACCGAGAGGCTCAGCAGGGAGGTACTACAACACACAGGCACTAGTAGGAAGGCTACTGATTTCTACCTGGATGAGGGGACTCTGGAATTGCCTTCAGACCGACCGGACTCTGCCTGGCTGAGGATACCATCTGAAGTCTTCGGTAAACAAGGTAAAAGACTGCAAACCTGTCTCCTCGTTCTTTATTGCACCTTGCCCATATATAAACTCTTTTACTGGACACCCCTGAGGGCCACGGACCGGGTCAGCCACCGTGACATTCCCCGAACCGCAGGACCCGGTACTGAGTACCCCATTGCCCTATACTGGGGGTGATCCATTTTGGCATAACAGATAGGATTTACTTAAGCCTGAAAAATCGGGTCATGTGCGCTTAAGAACTGTATGTGTGTTGCAAATTGCCACCAAAATCCGCCATTGCCACACCGTGTGGAGCACAAGGGGAGGAGTCATAGCTTCGTGGGCGGAGCCATCCGAAAAGAGCGTGAAGCAAGAAGACGGGTGCCGTGCTGCTGCCTGGAAAGCCGGAAGTGGAGATGCCATGCAGCAGAGCCGCCAGAAGAGACGCTGCAAAGCGCCGAGTCCGGAGAGGAACCCCGACTTCCACCAGGTTAGCAGAGGGAAAGAGCGGCCATGTCCGATCCGGGAGGGGAAGTAGCGGCGGTCGCAGCCGCAGACTTAGAATTGCCCCCAGGCCCCGCAATAGGTGCAGCCACAGGCCTCATACCGCCGCCTGGTCCCGCAGAGCTTGCCGCCCCCATCAGCCAGCCGGACACTGCCATGGCTACAGTGGCTATAATGCCCTTTTCCTTGCCATACATACCTGGAGCAGCCTGGCTCCCGCGATACTCTGGAGAATCGCATACATTAACTGACTTTAAGGAAGGGATCTGCAGCCTGCTTTAGTTTTATCCCCTGACAGAGCCTCAGAAAGTTCACATGGTAACGGGCCAACTGTTTGGAGCGGCTCTGAGAGAAGTGAAGTCCTGGCCCGCTGCAGATAAGAGGACTGCGCAGCAGGTCTTTTCAAAGCTTAAAACCACCTTGGACACCCGCACCGCTACAGAAATTAAATTGACGTTCTATGGGTGCAAGCAGAGGCCGAAGGATAGCTTATGGGACTATGCCCTCCAGGAGGCACTGCGGGCAATCAAGCAGGATGATCCAAACAGCATGCAAGATGAGGATAAAATCTTAAAGGAGCGGTTCATCGAGGGGCTCCTGTGCAGTCACCAAAGGGCCCAACTGCAACTCCTGGCCATGCAGAATCCTGACCTGCCCTTTGCGCAATTTAAAGACAAGGCCATTCAAGTGCTACAGGAGCGACAGCCCAGCTGTGCAGTACTTCCTAGGCATCAAGCCCTCACGTACCACCAGGAGGTGGCGCCAGATCCTCAAGTTTCTGCTGAGGCCGATGCCCAGATCCTGGAAGACGATTCCCCTGCGGGACTACGCCTCCAGATGCAGGAGCTGACCAAGAGCGTTGCTGCCTTAGCTCGGACTGTGCAGTCCCTACAGGAGGCCCCCAAGGAGAAGTTCAAGCTGGCTTCCAGACCGGAGGATGTTCCCTGGCGACGACAGAGAAGGATCCCGCCAACCAGAGGCAGAGACGACAATCGCTTTCATCAGGACGGATGATCCATCTGCCGCCGCTGCAACCAGGTGGGCCACATTGCAAGGTACTGTTATTTAAATGAGCAACCCCTGGGGCAGAGGGCCAACCCCCAGGAGTAGGATGACCAGGCCCGCAAAACTGGAGAGCTAAGTACATTGGAGGATGACCTGTTCTCCCCGTTGTGATCGACGGTATTCCCATGAACGCTCTGTTGGACACCGGTTCTCAGGTGACAACTATGCCTTACATCCTTTATAAACGTTATTGGGAGGACACCAACATTACTCGTAGCCCTGATGATGATTTCACCATAATAGCCAGTAACGGTCAGCCATTGCCACAAGTGGGGTACAAAGAGGTCACCATTAAATTGGGGTGGGTGGAATTGAAGGCCCAAGGAATTGTAATTGTTGACATTGACCGACGTGAATGTAATCCCATGATGACCATTGGTACTAATGTCATAGAAAATTGTCTTGCAGAGGTTATTGTCTTGTTACGGCAGGTGGCAGAAACAGCTGGTTACAGTGAACAGCGTGCCCTGCAGAAAGAAATCAGAGCTCTGATGCAGAGACAGCAGGTAGAACTGACTGGTGGAGAAATTGGCTGTGTCACAGTGAGTGATTCAATCCCTATTACAATACCCCCCAGGAGTGAAATGTTAATATGGTGTCGGGCAGCAATAGGCCTCAGAGGTAAAGACTACCAGGCCCTTGTAGTACCTGTGTATACAGATAGTAGGCCCACCCTCCTGACAGCCAGAGGGGTGGTTGAAGTCCGCAAGGGGAGGGTGCCAGTACGTGTCCTTAACTGTGGAGATGAAGAGGTCCACCTAACCAAATATGCCACACTTGCCAAATTGTTTGCTGTTCATAATAATGTGATACAGGCAACAGAAAACTTGGTCCCGTCCAACCAGGCGGAGGACGATGGCTCTGCAGGGCAAATGGAAGATTGGTGTCAGAAATTGCTCGTGGGCACTGACTCTACCCCATCGCACCAAAAACAAGGAGCTTACAGGGTGGTTCATGAGTATGAGCTGGTATTCAGCAAGCATCCCCTAGACTTTGGGCACGTAAAAGGGATTCAACATCACATCCCCACGGGAGATCATCCATCCATTAAAGAGAGATTCCGTACTGTACCCCCAGCTCATTATCAGTGTGCCAAAGATATGTTGCGAGAGATGAAGGAGGCTGGGGTAGTGAGAGACAGTTGTAGCCCCTGGGCAGCTCCATTAGTCCTCGTCAGGAAGAAGGATGGCACGATGAGGATGTGTGTTGATTATAGGCAGATAAATCGCATTACACATAAAGATGCATACCCACTGCCCAGAATAGAAGAGTACTTGGCTGCTTTAAAATCTGCTAACTACCTCTCTACCATGGAACTCGCCAGTGGGTACTGGCAGGTTCCCGTAGCAGAGGCGGACAAGGAAAAGACGGCCTTCACCACACCAATGGGTCTTTGTGAATTCAACTACATGCCATTTGGACTGTGCAACGCCCCAGGAACGTTCCAGAGGATGATGGAGTGCTGTCTTGGACACAAGAACTTTGAAACCGTATTGCTATATCTGGACGATGTCATTGTTTTCTCCAAGACTTAAGAGGACCACCTGAAGCACCTGGCCGAGGTGTTCGAAGCCCTGTCCAAATTTGGCCTAAGGTAAAACCGTCCAAATGCCATCTGTTAAAGCCCAAAGTGCAGTACCTGGGCCATGTAGTGAGTGCCGAAGGGGTGGCCCCAGACCCTGACAAGGTCACTGTGATCAGAGACTGGCCGAAGCCCAGCAACCTCCATGAAGTCCGGCAGTTCCTCGGGTTAGTAGGCTACTACAGGAGGTTTATCAAAGACTTCACCAAGAAAGCCACGCCATTGCAAGACCTGTTGGTGGGCCAATCCAAGAAAACCAAGGGTAAGAATACCCCATTTGACTGGAACGATGGACTGGAGGAATCCTTCACTTGTTTGAAGTTGGTGCAGACAGGAGAAGAGGTACTGGCCTACCCTGAATATGACCAACCGTTTGTGCTGTATACGGATGCCAGCAACGTGGGACTGGGAGCCGTGTTGTCCCAGGTCCAGAAAGGCAAAGAGAGGGTAATTGCTTACGCCAGCAGGAAACTTTGTCCCACTGAAAGGAACCCTGACAACTACAGTTCCTTCAAGCTAGAGTTCCTCGCCATCGTTTGGGCAGTGACGGAGAGGTTTAAGCACTACCTGGCCTCAGCAAAATTTACCGACTTCATGGACAACAATCCACTGACACACTTGGACACAGCAAAACTTGGTGCCTTAGAGCAGCGGTGGATGGCCCGGTTGTCCAATTACGATTTCACCATCAAGTACCGGGCAGGGCACAAGAATGCAAATGCCGATGCATTGTCCAGGATGCCCAACTTGCCAGAAATGGGAGAAGACTCAGAAGCACTCGAAGAAATAGAGTTGCCAGCTTTCCATCGCCCCAAGGCCACTCAGTATTCCCATCATGTGGGGAACAGGCGCAAGAACAAGCAGGACGCCACGCTGAATCCCCTGCCCCACCACGGATGGGCAGAGACCCAGGACAGTGACCCCACGGTCCGTCGGGTAAAAGAGCTCCTAATGCAGGCAGGTTCACACCCTGGCCCGGATGATCCACAAGAGACGTTGTTATGGAAATATTAGGGTTGGATAAATATATCCCTGTGTGTGCTGTGGCCGCTCCCAATTAGACTGAGTATTTTGAGCGCTCATCAAGAATGGACTGTACACAACTGTGACAGAACAACATTCCATCAATACTGAATCTTTATTGTACATACATAGTTTTATATTTTCACATAGAAAGGAGTGGTTAGGGGTTGTCAGGGGTGGTCAGTTAATTATCATATTGTCTAGCTCCTCTGTCATTGGTTATCTAAACATATATGGAATATTGTGATTAATGCTCATATGACTGCTGATTAAGCTGAGACATTCGATCAGCAGTCATCAAACATCTGACATTCTTCTGCTTTTAAGGATGGAAAACCCCATACGATCTGTCTGGTTTATATTAGTTCATGTCAGCCATTTTATGATCTGTCTAGGTTATATTAGTTTGTGTCAGCCATTTTAAACCATTGATTATAATGTATATATTTGATTATAGAGGAGTATACATGCAAGTGAGATCTACATGATATATATATTTCTATCACAAGCCCCCCTTAGATATCACTTGCCCTAATCCTAGCCTCCTGTCCCAAAGCGCTGCAACTCTTTTGTGCTGTTGGCGAACTGACACAAGCCTAACGCCTGTGCCCCACTCCATACAGACTTTTCGCAAATGGGCGGTCAGGAGATCTGTCCCTAACGGGGGTTCGTTGCAATCAGTCTCTTAGTCAATAGCATGTGTAGTGAGCGATGTGTAGTCTTTATCAGGTAGGTCATCTGTTCGGTCAGGCAGGGCATCCACGACATCATTCTGGCTTGGGTGTCATCTTCTGGTAGGGGAGCTTTCTTGCCATGCGATGAGTGGATCCAAGTGGGTCTTCCATCCAGTTTCACAGAGTTTGGTGTCATCAGCAGCACTTGAGCAGGACCATCAAATCTGGGATCGAGTGGTGTTCTCCTTACAAGCTTTTTCACCAACACCCAGTCTCCTGGCTTCTAGGAGTGCATACCGGACACTGAATCTGGATCTGGCAATGAAGAAAAAAACTCGAGAATGGATGTTAGCAAGTTTCTTGGTGATTTCAATTACATAAGCAGACAAAGTATCATATTGCATAATCAGCTGCTAAAGGAAAGGATACCCCTAACCTGGGACTAGACACAAACAAAATTTCATATGGTGACAGCTTTTCTGGGCCTCTGGGAGTGTGCCTAACACTGAGTAGTGTGATTGGGAGTGTGTAGGCCTAAGTCTGATCCTACTGCTGACTAGATCTCTCGTGTGAGATTTGCTGCGAATGCGGGTCCCTGGTCACTCTCTATCACTTCTGGGACCCCATAGCTGCATATCTCGTCTCTGAGAGTAGCTTCTTTGCAGTAGTCTTTGCTGACTGGTTCCTCACTGGGAAAGCTTCTGGCTGTCATCTTGAGAACATGTCCACGGCCACAAGGGCATATTCGAATTCTCCACTTGGCGGCATCTGGATGTGGTCTATCTGGATCCTCTGGAAGGGGGTACAGTGGTCTGGCAAGACGATGTGTGGGAACTTTCTTCATTCTCCCAGGGTTGCATTTGCCACAGGTCAGACAGCTGTTTATGAACTTGGCTGTTAGGGTGGAGATTTCTGGAGTGAACCAGTAAGCACCAATCGGATCATTCATCTGTGTCTTTAATCTGTGTGTGGGCCCATGTGCCCACTGGACCACCATAGGGTACATGCTTCGGGGTAAACAGGGTTTGTAGTCCATTTAGTATACCCTTCCTTCTTCATGTGTTGCTCACTTCTGCATCCAGCATTCCTTCTTGTCCTTTGGGGCTTGCTCTTGCAACTTTTTGAGCAGATCACAGGACGTCATCTTGTCAGGCTTCCTGTCTTCAGCCGTCCTGTAGTAGCCGTCCGGCTCTACGACCTCTTCCACTTGTCCATATTGTCTTCCCTTGACTGTTTCTTTGGCTGCCATATCTGCCATGTTGTTGCCTCGTGCCCCTACTGTGTTCAGTTTTCCATGCGCTTTGACTTTTAGCATTGTCACCACTTTTGGAAGTTGAGGTGTGTTCAGCAGGTCCTTAATGGCTCCATTGATGCTTCACGGTTGTTCCGCTTGCTGTGAGGAAGTCCCTTGCAGCCCAGATGGGTCCGAAGTCGTGTGCTATGCCATGCAAGTACCTTGAATCGGTAAACATTTTCTCAGTCTTGTCTTCTGCCATCTGGTAGGCCTTCATCAGCGCTATCAGTTCTGCTTCCTGGGCTGACAGACTGGGCGGCAGACTTCTGGACCACAGGATCTCTTGATTGCTGGTCGCTGCACCTCCCGTGTGGAATCTTCCTTCATCATCTGCAAATCTGGAGCCATCCACATGGAGGATCAACTCTGGGTTGGTCAGTGGCTCTTCTGCCACCTTGGGTAGTCCTGCTGTTTCCTGTTGCATGATGCTGAAGCAATCATGGTCATCCGTCCGGAGCAAATTCAGATCCCTGCAGAAGGTATCATGCAGATTTTGATCAGACTTTTTATCTGAGGATCCGTATCTGTATCCCCCCTTGGGAGTGGGAGTAGAGTGGGCGGATTGAGGACTGTGCATCTGGAGATGGTGACATTGTTGGGCAGGAGTAGAGAGCACTGGAGGCGAAGATGCCTGGCGGTGGAGAGATGTTTTGGCTGGGTTTGGTTGAGGATTGCTGAGATGTCATGCAGAGCCAGGATTTCCAATGGTTTTTCCACTGATGTCAGTAGTCCTGTCCAGGAGGGCGTGTGCTGCAACTGCTGCCTTCATGCGGGAGGAAGAGGCTTCCCTTGCAACTGGATCCAGGCAAGCTGAAAAGTAGTCCGAAAGTCTCTGCTTTCCCCCCTGAAGCTGTGTCAGGACTCCAGTAGCAAGGCCTTCTTTTCTCATCAAGTAGAGATGGAATGGCTTCTTGTAGTCGGATAGGCCTAGTGCTGGCGCTGGGACTACAGAGCCTTTTAACTTCTTGAACGAACTGAAGACCACATCTGTCTGGAGGAACGGGGTCACACTGACGTATTCACACAGAGGCTGCATTAGGACGGAAGCATCAGGGGTCCAGGCTCTGCAATATGAAACTTGACCAAGGAAGGCCTGTAGCACCTTTGGAGTTGTCGGAGGGACCATCTTCTCCACTGTGGTCCTCCGGTCATCTGTCAGGTGTTTCGCCTGGTGAGCAATACAGTGTCTCTGGAACGTAACTTGCTTCAGACACCACTGGACTTTGTTCTTTGAGATCTTGCAGTGCTGCTTCGCCAGGTAGAGTAGGAGATACAAGGAATGGGCTTTACACGTGTCAAAGTCAACTGCACAAAGGAGTAGATTGTCCATGTATTGTAGCAGGGTTACTTCTGCTTGTTCTGTGACTCAGTTGGTGAGAACTGTGGACATTGCTTTGGTGAACTGTGAAGGGCTGTTCTGGGCCCACTGTGGCATCACTGTCCATGTGTGGTGTCCCCCCTGGTGCATTAAGGCAAACAGGAACTGGTCTTCCGGATGAGGGGGAACACTGAAGAAAACCTTAGCCAGGTCGGTCACTGTGAACACTTTTGCTGTGGCAGGCACATTCGAGAGCAGAGTGTGCGGATTCGGCATAATTGCAGTTTCAAACACTGTGGTGTCATTCACAGCTCTCAGGTTATATACCATTCTGAACTTGGCTGTCTCTCCTTTTACAGTCTTTTTCTTGACGGGGAAAAGCGGGGTATTGCAAGGCGATTTGCGAGGAACAATGATTCCTATTTCCAGGTAGACCTTCAGTTGGTCAGAGGCAGCTTGACTCTAGGCCTGGCCTGGGCCTTACGAGGGTACGGGGTACATGGCTTGAGTGACACCCGTACTGGGGCAACTTGAGGTTTTCTCACGTGCTGGGGTCCCTTAGACCATAGACTTTCTGGTACTATGTCCAGTACCTCCTTGAGTAGGCCTCATTGGTTGCTTAATGTTCTTGTAGGGCCGCCAGCATGACTCTTCTTGGGTCAGGGATGAAGAAAGTGTCACTGTCCCATCTTCCTGGAACACTGTGGTTGCCTTCAGCTTCTGCAGTAGGTTCGCTCCCAGTAGGTTGAGTGGCAGGTCCTTTACACCACAAACTGGGACAGGATAGAGTGTCCTGGCTGAGTGCACACGCTCAGTGGCTTTGTAAGCTGAGAATGTCTGACTTGACCACCAATGCCCATGCGAGACACAGAGGATTCTGATAGGCAGGTGGGATCAGCGAGTTCCACAGGTGTCATCACACTTCTGGCTGCACCACTTTGGATCTGACAACGCCATCCACTTTTAAAGGTAATTTGAGGTATTGGTCCTGCAGATGAAGTTTTACATGTCAGGAGCGTAGTGTCTTGCGGACCTGGCTTGCTTGCCTCTGTCCTATGGATGGGGTACTTCACTGCTTTCTGCACTTCCTCCTTGACCTGTTTCTCTGGACCAACTCTTGGGTTGCATGGGTCCAGTCTCTTCGGGGCGTGAGTGCTTTGCACTGGTTCTGGAAATGGCCAAACTTGCTACAGATGTAACACTTGACACTTTTTCTGTCTTTGTAGGGTGGTTGCGCTTTCAGGTCAGTGGTCACCATGAGAGGGGCTGTCTTCTGCACCCCTGGTTGGGACTCAATCCTTTTGGCTACTGTGGACAATGGCATGATGGGTACTGTAGCGGCAGCGGGGTCCGGCCTGCTGATTGAAGCTGCGGTGGTAAGACGGGGCCTGCAGGTGCATTCGTGACGAGGCCCGGGGGTGCCATGAGACCGGCGGCTGCATCCAACCCAAGGTCTTGGGGCATTACAGGGGCTGCGGCTGCATCTGCCATCACTTCTTCCCCCTGATCCGACATAGCTTCTCCCCTTTGCTAACCTTATTGAGGTCGGTGTCTTCTCTCTGGAGTCTGCAGCGGTTCTTCTGGTGTGTTGGTCGGCACTTTGCAGCGTCTTCACCTCTGGCTCCCCTTCTGGTGTTCTCAGCAGCACGGCACCCATTTCCTTCTTCGTGCTCTTTGTGGTGCTATAATGGTGGCAGTTTTTGGCAACAATTAGCAATAAACAGTCTCCTAGGCGCACATAAAACATTTTGCTGGGTCAGTCCACTGCTATTGACCTGTTCTCAGGCCTAGCCACTATCAGTGGTTTCCTGATTGGCTGTCTCAGTCCATGCCCAAAGGCCTGTGTATCTGGTCATGAATGGTGAAGCCCAAGTCTTGGAATACTTGCATTACTCTGCAATGAAACTTCTTTACAGTCTCTGTCTTATCTTGGCTCATGTCATGGCTTGTCCTGCCAATCTGCCTTTGGCCCACTCTCTGAGCTGTTCAATTAGCTGTGGCCCTGACTCCCAAGTGTGTATGTCTGATTCTGCTGGAAGTTTGAATTGCTCCTTCATGATTGGCCAGAGTGCATCACCTGCTTCTATTTTCATTCATGGCCCAGAGATCATTCCAGGTGGCTGCATATGTTTGCTGCTTCTGCTACTTTCTTCGGTAAAATGGCATCCCTGGGTCTGGACTATTGTCACCTGACTTGAAGTGCAGTGCACATAGTGTAATGGTGGTGCCTCTATCTGCCCTTGCATTCTTGATGCCTGTGGGTTTCTTTTCTAGTACTGGACAGCATGTATGATGTTCCCTCTTCATCTTCATCAGAAGAATAGTTGTGATGGCTTGTACTGGGGTCATACACTGGCTGATTTTGGACTTAGAAGTTGCTTTTTTATGTGAGGATGTCTCCCCCCTTGCTGAAGCTATGATGGATTAGGATTATAGTTTCATGTTGGTGTGAATGTGGATGTAGGCAGCTCTGACCGGTGCTGAAGCTGTACATTATCAATACATGGTGATATCAAAGTTCATGTAAAATCTTAAGGGTTACAATATTGTTGACTGTGAAATGAGGTAACGGAGGATCTGTCAGTGAGCTCGTTCTGATATCACTCCTCCCCCCTCTGCACCCAGGGCTGAGCTGTCTGCTGCCTGATAACTCTGGGGCTGCCCATTGTAGGGGGGGCTTTCACCTTCTTTCCCCGATATCACAACTGGCAATGGCTGGACTGTGCCAGGGACACTTTGTGCTGTAAGCACCATATTGTCTGAATTGGGCGTTGGCCCAGCCGGCATCAAGGAGGGAAAAAGAGGAAGAAGAAGGGGGAGGGTTTGAGGAGTGAGACAAAGGAATAGTAGGAGGGGAGAGAGAGAGAGAGAGAGTGTGGAGAAGAGGGAGGAGAGATGGGTGTGTAGAAGGAAAAGAAGGAGGAGATAGGTGTGGTTGTGAAGTGGAGAAGAAGGGAGGAGAAGATGGAGGGTGAGAAGAAATATGTGGAGGAAGAGGAGAGGAAAAGAGAGAGAGAGAGAAGAATGCAGAGAGAAAAGACTGACAACAGAATGAGAACAATAGAGTGGAGCAATGATGCCTTCTCCCTGTAGGGAGAGATGGGGTGCGCCACATACTGTGCAAAAAAATAACTACCTACACCATGGATTCTGCTAAAAGCAGACTGCTCAGATTCTCCTGTCTTATACCCACAAAAATCACTTCCTGGTTTGCTCACATAAACTTTCTGTACCACCTAAACGATGTAAGCTCTGCTGCCACTTTATACCATGTATTAGTATTCAGCAATCTAACATCGGCTACTGTAACTTCCCTATTTTCCTTTCTACGTCATGCCACTCCGCAGCTTGAAGTCTGCCATTCTAATGAATTTCACGTACTTTGTACCTTCCAAAATCTTCACATACTTAATACCTTCGTATTCTGTCACTATCTAGGGGCTGTTTTCTCATCAGGAAGTAAAAAGACTTTCCTGTTGCTCGGCTACTTTATTCCCCATGGCAAAAGCGAAAAATGAAAATGAAAAACACACAAAAATGAGAAAAGAAAACAGTACTAAAAAAAACTTCTAAAAATGAGTATATAAAACACTAAGAAAAACTCAAAACGATAAAAAAAACCGTCAAAAACTTAGTTCACAACCAAAAAACTCCAAACTTTGATACAAGAGTAAAGAAAAAACTTTTTTCAAAAATAAATAAATAAAAAATAAAAAGATAAAGAGATTGAAGATTGAGGAAAACTTAATTAAAAATTTTAAAATGCCGCAAAAAGGAAAAAAGACCCTTTAAGAGAGTAAAAAGAATTAAAAATGAAAACGGCTTTTCCCTTTTTTTTTTTTTTTTTTTTTTAGAATCTCTGCGCCCAAATGCAGTCAGAGACACACTTCCTCTTTTTTAATACTATAATATTCTAATATGCAATGTCACTAAAATCCCGTTTGTCATATCAAAAATGATAGATACAATTTAAATTTCACTTCTTCACAAAAAAAACTACGCATACCCAGCATTGCAGCTGAAAACAGTCAGGAAAAAAAACTAGATATGACAGTTTGATTTACAATGCATATCTCTCTGCTAAACAGCACGGAGAAAGAGGAAGTTCGGACAAGAGAACTATTTCTGCTTCTTAAAGCGGCAATAGTACATGGCACAAACAGACAGATAGACAATCCGAGAGATGCCCTTTTAAATTCTGTGACACATGCAGGCTGCGCTGGGAACAGACTACTGCCAATCGCACTGGACGCACCTGCGCCCGGGCCACCTGAGTGCTTGAGAAGCACAACAAGCGGGAAATCTACCACCCCGGTCCGGACGTCCTGACTGGATCGCCGGCACTACGGGAATCTGCAGTAGCCCTCTTAAGTTATCACTACCCGTGCCTGGAACATGGGACTACCTGCCCCGGAACTCTGCGTGTTCCTCCTATGCACGGGAATCCTGCAATAACTTATCGAGCGATTTGGCCTCCTGCGGTCTGTTTCTCAGCAACCACAAACAAAAGTCACTTTTTCCTTCTTCTCTCGGATTTTACACAAACACATACACGGTCCACAGCAGACACCTCCCAGGGTGGATTCGTGGCTACGGATTTTTTACACTACCTGGGAATTTGTGACCACATCTGACTGGCAAGAGGCATAGACAAGGACTGGGCACAGGGGACTTTCAGGTAAGATGATAACATTTTCTTACCTTACTTATGGAGCTGCGCAGTCTCCTGCCCCTGTGCCAGGCCACTCTACAACTTCCGTTCCAGTCAGTAGTGGGTCCACGTGTGCGTTTCATCCGAGCCGTTGGGCGCCATTTGTTATGGAAATATTAGGGTTGGATAAATATATCCCTGTGTGTGCTGTGGCCGCTCCCAATTAGACTGAGTATTTTGAGCGCTCATCAAGAATGGACTGTACACAACTGTGACAGAACAACATTCCATCAATACTGAATCTTTATTGTACATACATAGTTTTATATTTTCACATAGAAAGGAGTGGTTAGGGGTTGTCAGGGGTGGTCAGTTAATTATCATATTGTCTAGCTCCTCTGTCATTGGTTATCTAAACATATATGGAATATTGTGATTAATGCTCATATGACTGCTGATTAAGCTGAGACATTCGATCAGCAGTCATCAAACATCTGACATTCTTCTGCTTTTAAGGATGGAAAACCCCATACGATCTGTCTGGTTTATATTAGTTCATGTCAGCCATTTTATGATCTGTCTAGGTTATATTAGTTTGTGTCAGCCATTTTAAACCATTGATTATAATGTATATATTTGATTATAGAGGAGTATACATGCAAGTGAGATCTACATGATATATATATTTCTATCACAACGTAACAACTGTGGAAGGGGAGAGGCAAACTGTTTATTTACGATGGTAAGCTGTGCCGAAGAAGCATCGACCCACGCCCTCATGAGTTGTTATGGCAGATAGTAGTCCCAAGACAAGATGCGCCAATGGTTCTGGAAGCGTACCACAATGGAGCAGGACACTTCGGATGGAGGAAGTAGGAGAGTCTACTCCGTGGAAGGTTCTACTGGATTGGCATGAAGAAAGCCATCAAAAAGTGGTGCCGAGAGTGTGGCCCATGAAGCCTACGCAGGAAGGACCGTGACAGCCAAAGGGCTCCTCTGCAGCCTATCATCACCAAACGGCCACTTGAACTGGTCACGCTAGATCATGTAAAGCTAACACCCAGCCGGTCAGGCTATGTCTACACTCTAACCATCGTGGACCACTACTCTAGATTTCTGGTAGTTGTGTCTGTCAAAGATCTGATGGCCAGGACAGCAGCCAAAGCCTTCCAGCAGTACTTCTGTAGACCACACGGGTACCCAGAGAAGGTACTGACTGATCAGGGACCAGCATTTGAAGCGGAAGTGTTCCAGGAATTCTGCAATTTATACGGGTGTAAGAAGATCAGAACGACACCGTGTCACCCACAAACCAACGGGATGCGCGAGAAGATGAACCAAGTGGTAATCGACTTACTGAAGACCTTGCCTGTGGAGGAACGGAACTTATGGCCAGCAAAGTTGCCTGACTTGGTAGACATGTACAACCACATCCCAGTGAATTCCACCAACTGCACTCCAGCATACCTGATGCGAGGAAGATCCAGTAAGTTAACTGTTGATCTAGACATGGGAGTCCTAACCCCAGAAGATACCTCACCAGATGAAGATTGGGATACAGAAAGACAGCAAAGGTACCGCAAAGTACAGGAATGCGTGGAAAGAAGTCTAGCCCAAGCCAGACAAAAACAAGAAAGGGACTACAACCAGCATGTTCCTGCAATTCCCTTGTCGCCAGATGAACAAGTACTCAAACGGAAGAGGAGATTACACAAACTTGACGACCAGTGGGAAGCAGAACCATATACCATCCTGCCATCCGACTTTGACAATACAAAGGTCTGTCTCATTAGCAAAGATGGACGAGAAACCTCAACAGCCATATCCAGAGACCACCTCAAAATATGCCCTGATAAGTTGAGAGATAGGGAAACAGATCCAGGAACATCTCCACCTGTAGAAGAGGAGAAGATGATACACACTGTTCTTGGAGACTTTCCCAAGCCTTGGACTCAAATAAATCAGGCCATCGTGGTACCTGTTTTGACGTTTCGTCAGCCGAACCCGCCGGAACCAAATGTGATGCCAGATCATCTGGAGCCAAAAGAGACTCTGCACCAACAGATTCCAATAGCCGACGTGATCCCAGCCGTAACTCAGCCACAGCAGACTCCAACAGAGGATGCCATGCCAACAGTTGAATCGGCAAGTCCACCCTCGGCTATCGGTGAATCTGCCATGCCCACAATTAGTAGCATCAGTCCTGAGAACTCCAGCATACCAGTGCTACCTAGACTCACTAGAAGTGTAGCCTGAAGACAGTGCACTACACCAGCGATAGCAAGCATAGCGGACCCTGTTAGGTCACTAGCAACCCCTGCACTGCAAAGGTCTACACGTAGCACTAAAAATCAGACCCCAATTCGCTACAAAAATTGGAAATATTAATGGTTGCTGCTGTTTGTTTGAAAATGTCTGTATATATATCTGTGTCACAGGATTAAAATGGACAATGGAGTAATGGACAGTGAATTACTCAAAAACTTTCATTATACTTTTAAAAGGATCCATTTGTTTACCCGGGATCCTTGCTGTTTCAAGTTTGCACTCGCTGAACTCGGAGTTATGAACTGTGCATGACCAAGACTTTCGCAAAGTTCAAGTGTCCTCACCTCCCATAAAGGGAAGCATTGTTATCTTAACCTGTTTTAAAGCATTCCAAAAATTTGTATGTCTTTTTGCTAATGTATTGTTGTTCTTCTTTTCCCAGTCCCGGAGTACTGGATTTAACAGGGGTGGAGTGCGGCGCCCCAGTGTCCTGGTCGTCGCAGTGATGTCATTATCCTTTCAGGGGATAAGTGATGTCATGTCTGAAGGCAATGAAAGACAACCACATTCTGGTATTACACGCATGCAACATGTTCACACTCCAGACCAGAAGGGGGAGCTCTAAGCCTGTTTAGGGTGAGCTCCCCCATTGACATCCTGATCTGGAGGAAAGAGAGTTCAGTTCCTGTCAGGCAGACAGAAGAAGTGGAGCTCTGCTGGCCTGAAATGCTGCAACTCCTGGAAAAAGACACAAAAAGGTGAACATACTGCAGAGAGTGTGCAGGAAAGCAGAGCACAGGAGAGGAATATCAGAGGGAGATCAGCCAGGAACTAGCTGCTCCTTTCTGAAGCGCAGAATCCGGTAGCCAGAAACACCGAGGGAGTAATTGACTCTACGCATTACTTCAGAGACCGGCAGGACAGTCAATTCCAAGTTGGCTGCCCGACCTTAATACCTAAGGAGACACGGTGGCAAATGGTGGGGGTCGGGGCATCTCTAGGGTCCCTACAAACAAGCCCCAGGCTATCCCAGTCATACGGGTTGTCCTATCCATACCATCTGGGGGACAGAGAGGAAGAAATAACAACATCTAGAACATCTACAAGAGTTGTGAGGACCTTATTAAGAGGCTCAGCAGGGAGGTACTACAACACACAGGCACTAGTAGGAAGGCTACTGATTTCCACCTGGATGAGGGGACTCTGGAATTGCCTTCAGACCGACCGGACTCTGCCTGGCTGAGGATACCATCTGAAGTCTTCGGTAAACAAGGTAAAAGACTGCAAACCTGTCTCCTCGTTCTTTATTGCACCTTGCCCATATATAAACTCTTTTACTGGACACCCCTGAGGGCCACGGACCGGGTCAGCCACCGTGACATTCCCCGAACCGCAGGACCCGGGACCGAGTACCCCATTGCCCTACACTGGGGGCGATCCACAACTCCAAACACATTTATGATGCCTAGAACAATACAACCCACAGCTTTTCAGGTGCATCTCAGCACTTTTTAAATCACCATCAAGGTGTCTGCACTCTTAGAGTTAATGCTGTTGAGAAAGTCCCCCGACTCAAACATGGAGATGATAGAACTTGGATCCTTTTAAGTTAGACTCTAGAACACCAAAGGGTATGAATATAAAAACAGACCTAATGTACCTACACTGAGAGTCTACTGAGTATTTTATATTTCAGATTCTCTTCTTTCTTTCCATCCACCTTCTTTTTTTTTTACTCTATCAATCTGCCTCTCCTTGTCTGACTGACTGCTTTATTAGACGAATACGCACTGTGATAGGTTGACTCATTCAGCTTCTCTCAGAGATAGACACAGAAATGCTTCTTAGTTTAATCTTTGCTGGTTTATTAAAACACAGCATAAACCATTGCAGCATTTTACAATTTGGCTAGGTGAGAGTCTCTGGACTGAGGTCTGCAATGTAACATTTATCTTTGGGTGGAGTGACATGCCAGCTCTGGCATGCCAAGGCAAGGAGGCTTTTTTGCTGTGTAATGCTCCTCTGTGAAATTTAATATGCAAATTGATAAATGTAACATCCGAGGAGAAAGTCGCAAGAGAAAACGAATTTCCTGGTTAACCCGTTTTGATAGATACTTCTTGTTCGTAACCTAAACACCCTAAAATTTAGAGATGAGCTGATTTTTTAAAATACAAATTAATTGACTTATCTCAAAATATTTGATTTATGGTGAATAAATATGACCTAATCTCAGTAGTGGAAAATGTGTAATTGCCTGGAAAATACATGTGGGGAAAGGAGAGACGAAGAGAAAGAACACTGCTGACCATAAGAACTTACATTTTACAGGAGAGAGAGGATTCTGCTAATCATAAGAGCTTACACTCTACAGAAGAGAGGGAGTACCCTCCTGACCATAAAAGCTAACACTGTACTCTTCAGATGAGAGAGAAATAACCCTGGTCATAAGAGCATACACTCTACAGGAGAGAGAGGAACTTATGGACCATAAGAGCTTAAACTCTACAGGAGAGAGTATCCTGCTAACCATAAGTGATTACATTCTACAGGAGTGAGTGAGGACCCCATTGACCATAAGAGCCTATACTCTATAGGCAAGAGATATTGGACCCTGCAGACCCTAAGAGCTTACAATCTATAAGCAAGAAAGAGGACCCCGCTAGCCAAAAAAGCTTACACTTTACAGGAGAGACCACCCTGCTGACCATAAGCCATTACACGCTATAAGCGAGGGAGAGAGAGGACCTTGCTAATCATAATATCTTAAGTACTACAGAAGAGACTTGCTCAGTGAAACAGTAAATTACTTTGCCGTTCAAATTGTGGTTCGCTGGGAACTTCTGATCAGTGATGGCTTGACCACCACTGTACAAGGTGTGATAATCAGTAAGATCTTTTACTTTTACTTTTTACTCTTTCTTCTTTTTCCTTTTTTGCATTGTCATTCTTTTTTTCTGCCATTGTCATTTTTTCTAATTTTATTTTTTCTTTTTTTTTTCATTATTACTTTTTTCCTTTCTTACCATCCTTTCCTCTGACTTCCACTCTCTCTAATTTTCTTGTGTCTTCTCTTTCCCTCTTCTTTTTTATCTCCCTTTTCATCTTCCTTCTTTTCCTCTGGCTCTATAGCCTGTTAGTACACATTTAAGGTAGTGTATTATAATTACCTCTGTTAGGGCTAGTGGATCGCACCGAGTATAGATAGGTAGCTACAAGGTGCATTCGCAGTCCGGGGTCCACCATGCAGAGATATCTGATGCTAAGTAACGGCGGATAAACACTGAGCTCACACGTGGGTTAAGCTTCACCCCATGTGAACTGGAAGCGATCTCTGTTGTCTCACAGAGTCGCGCTGTACACAAAACTATTACCCTAACTAGGGTTGTGCTTGCTCTGGAATTCTTCAGTGCTAACCGCCCACATGAAGGAACCAGATGCTAAGCCAAGGTTAATTGCCCCCCACTGACGCTAGCTGCCTGCCTGAGTGTACAGTCCCAAAGCTACAGCCTCATACCACATAAGTATAGAGTGGTATAGTATCTACTAGCATAAGCCAAACACAACTGATACTAGAACATGGCCGTGCTGCCATATGAACCTTTTATAGTTGCAGCTCTTCAGTACCTTCCTGGTGGACCAATAGGAGCTGCTACAGGGCCTGAGCGTGTGACCCCCGACCTCCAATGAGAGGTACTCCCGTCGGCATGCTCAGTGCGTGAAAAGCAGGACTTAGTCCCAAAAAGCCTGCTCGCCGCTGACCAGTGCTGGCTACAAAGGCAGAGCCTGGAAAGGCAGCAGCAACCATTCACACAGCATTAGGCTGAGCCAGACGCTGTGACTGATGTCTCCGCTGAGCAGGCTCCACTGGGGCTGGAGGAGAATGGGAGACTGCAGCAGACATGGTTCGAGATTCCCCCTGTGCAGTGGTGGGAAGTCGACATGTAAAAACCTCCCTACTTAAATATATATTGTATAACAGTTCATGTGATATATGTACATCTCATATTTAGCACAGATAACCTAGAAAAAGGCCAGTGTGGTCAAAATGTCAGATATTGATGTCTGTATTCAACTGTAAACAATAAAAAGTCACTTAAGCAACAAACCTTTGTTATTCATGCCTCAACGTTTAAAAGGAAACCTCTCATGTCCTTAAGGGGAACCTGTCACCTGAATTTGGCGGGACCGGCTTTCGGTCATATGGGCGGGGTTTTCGGGTGTTTGATTCACCCTTTCCTTACCCGCTGGCCACAATATTGGATTGAAGTTCATTCTCTGTCCTCCGTAGTAAACGCCTGCACAAGGCAATCTTGCCTTGCGCACGCGCAGTATGCTTTGCCCAACTGCCGGCAAAGCTGAAAAGCATTACTGCGCATTGCACCGGTGCACTATGTCCCAGAACACAGCAAAATACTACCGGGACATAGTGCGCCGGTGCATGCGCACTAATTCTTTTCGGCCTTGTCCGCAGTTGGGCAAAGCAAACTGCGCGTGCGCAAGGCAAGATTGCCTTGCGCAGGCATGTACTACGGAGGACAGAGAATGAACTTCAATCCAATATTGTGGCCAGCATGCAGCCAGCGGGTAAGGAAAGGGTAAATCAAATACCCCAAAACCCCGCCCATATGACCAAAAACCAGTCCCGCCAAATTCAGGTGACAGGTTCCCTTTAAACCCTATTAACTTGCAGATATAGGGTTAATCTACAGTTTAATAGCATTCCAAGACTGTCTGGCCATCTTACTGAGAGCAAAGCTTGCAGGAGAAAATTAACCTTATTCCATCTTGGAGCCACACACTTTCAGTCATACAGGCGTTTATGGAGTGGGTGGCAAGTGAGTGATATCTGTAAGCAAACCCTCGTACTTTGATTGACAGTTCGCTCTGCACATATTAATTGAATCCGTTGAATTACAATTTCAAAAGATTTGATCATCTCTAGCATCTATTACGGGAAAAGATGCCAGTTTGTTGATAAATTGTCTCAGTAGATTATAGTTATTGCTGTCATTTCAACACATTTTTCACAAATCAATAGTAAAATCCAACATAAGAAACTCTGTAATATATCTCATCAGATACATTGCTTTTTTCTCCAAAATTAGCATTTGCACCAGCAATCAGCTCAGTGAGAGAACAAGCAGTTTAAGGCGGATTGTTCTGAAGCTTTCAGCAGTGTATTTTACTTCAGTACTGGAATCACAGCTACACAGCTCAGTGGTGCTGTTTAACCAATTCATGACCTTGGAATTTTCCGTTTTTCCATGTTCATTTTTCACTCCCCTCCTTCCCAGAGCCATAACTTTTTTTATTTTTCCATCAATAAGCCCATGTGAGGGCTTATTTTTTGCGGGACGAGTTGTACTTTTGAACGGCATCATTGGTTTTAACATGTCGTGTACTAGAAAATGGGAAAAAAAAAATAAAATGCGGTGAAATTGCAAAAAAAGGGCAATCCCACACTTGTTTTTTGTTTGGCTATTTTACTAGGTTCACAAAATGCTAAAACTGACCTGCCATTATAATTCTCCAGGCCATTATGAGTTCATAGACACCAAAGGTTCTTTTTTATCTAAGTGGTGAAAAAAAATTCCAAACTTTGCTAAAAAAAAAAAAAGAAGTTTTTTCGTGATCTGGGGTCGGTTGAGGAATTATTTTTTGCGTTCCACGCTGACGTTTTTATTGATATCACATTTGTGCAGATATGTTCTTTTGATTGCCCATTATTGCATTTTAATGGCGACTGAAAAAATGTAATTCTGGCGTTTCAAATTTTTTTCTCGCTACGCTTTTTACCGATCAGGTTAATGCTTTTTTTTATTAATAGATCAGGTGATTCTGAAAGCAGCGATACCAAATATGTGTACCGTAGGTTTGAATTTTTTTTATCGTTTTATTTTGAATGGGGCGAAAGGGGGGTGATTTAAACTTTTATATTTTTTTTAATTTTTTCACTTTTTTTACCTTTTTTTTTACTTTTGCCATGCATCAATAGCCTCCATGGGAGGCTAGAAGCTGGCGCAACTCAATTGGCTCAGCTACATAGCAGCGATCATAAGATCGCTGCTATGTAGCTGAATTGCAGGCTTGCTATGAGCGCTGACCACAGGGTGGCTCTCACAGCAAACAGGCATCAAGGACCTCTATGGTTACTGTGCAGAAGCATCGCTGACCCCCGATCATGTGACGGGGGTGAGCGATAAGCTCATTTCCGGCCCGATGGCCAGAAGCGCCGGTCAAATGCCGCTGTCAGCATTTGACAGCAGCATTTAACTAGTTATTAGCGGCGGGTGAATCGCTATTTCACCTGCTGCTATTGCGGGTACATGTCAGCTGTTCAAAACAGCTGACATGTCCCGGCTTTGATGCGGGCTCACCACTGGTGCCCGCATCAAAGCAGTGGTTCTGACCTCGGACGTACAATCCCGTCCGAGGTCAGAAAGGGGTAATGTCTTCTGTGTTACTGCTATTTCTATATGTACGCTACAGAAAAGATAAACAGAAATATATCACTCTGTGTACTGTGTATGGAAGATATTACAGTCTACATCTACATGACAGCTTATTTTGAAAAGTTACCTGAAGTGACAGGCACATACATTAACTTGAACTGTTTTCACAACAATTATTATACCTACGGGGAAGTGACTATGAACCAGTGATACAACTAAGAACCAGGGAGTTCAAATGTTTGAAATTTATAATACCTCCAATGTCTTATAGAATTTTTGCCTAATCTTGTCATGGAATGTGCACCGATGAAGATCTTTTAACGATTTTAGGATAAACATTGAATTTATCTTTTCATGTGTGCTGCATCCCCTAGTACATATGGGGATATCTGTAAATAAATGACTCTAAGATCTTGATTCTTCATTAAAAACTGAAGCATTAATGGAAACAATGCTTAGTGTTATTTAAAATCTATAGTGGAAGAAAATTTCTTTTGGATGTACAAAAGAATAATTTGTGATAGGAGATTAAGGGGGAAATAAGTGGCATTGAAATTTTTGAGATATTTTATAAATAAAGCTATTTTAACTGAGATATTTTGCAAATTTTTTGTATGTATTGCAAATAAAATAAAATAAAACTATATATTAAATAGAAAAAAAAAATAATGAAGCATATTTTAAACTAGTAGCTGCTTCTGAGTGTACTAAATTATTTTCACATCTGATCATAATTAACCTTTAAGTAAGACATGACACTGTATTTTCTTAAAATAGGCGCCTTTCATAAAACCTTTTATTTTAAGTTCATGTCTTAAACGAATGTCTGAACGGACAGGCCAGTTACCTGGAAGCAATTTTCCCTCAGCACCTCAATTATCAGAAAACCAGCTTGAATAGACTATCCATTATCTTTAATAACTTTGACTAGTATTATTGGCTCACCACTTTTCTGAGATCAAGAGCGGCAACAGCCTACCACATTATGTTGGAAAAAAATATGAATCTTCTAATGACTGCATGGCAGAAAGTTTATCTCCAGTGTTTTAAAATTAACTGAAAATTTACAATATGCAATACAATATAATCTGTACATAATTCATTAACTATTTATTTAGACTTTTTCACATAGACCAAGTTGGTCATTCAGATCTTGTTGAAAACTGAACATTGATCTTAACAGAGCATTTACTCCAAGGGTGGGAAAAGGATTTGGTTAAGTAGGTAATCGTCTAGGGTTTCATCTTTAAGTGGATAATTTGTGGATTTAAAAAGTTATAAAGCTCTGCCTTTAAATTTTACCAATCAGTATGCTCCTATATTAGAACAATATGGAATGGTAGAAAAAGGAAAAAAAATAAAGTGTTAAATAAAAGGGAGAATAAATAAAGTGTTAAATAAATTGTTATCCTTCGAAAAACTATCATACTGATCTACAATGAGCAAGAATGAAGCACCTTCTGAAACCACCACCTTGGACACTTTTACCCTGCATCCTTGGTATGCAAACTCATAAGTGTTTATGCTCACAAGCATATGATTGTCTCAATACAACTTCAAAGTTTTATTACGGTACATTATTTGGGTACATAATGGACAAGTGTATGCCTTTGATTTTACATAGAAACTAATGAAATTTTTTTTTTGCTGGATCCATATTCATTTGACTGAAACAAACCTGTGCCTTCATTCATCAGCTGAGTTTTATGGAAGAATGTACCACTAGAACAATCGTTTCCACTTGAGAAATAAAGAGGCCCCATTCAACAGCAAATATAGTTAGTGTGACTGACTTCTCATTATGAACCTACTGGGATAGTGTATATCATCATTCAGGTTAAAAATAATATAAGTTCCAAGTAAAAAAATCGCTATTTCACAAGTTTTGTAGAAAGCCATAATGAGATATAATTTAGCTATTTCTAAAAAAAAATGGTGTCAGAAAGTCAGTAAACTGGTAGACTTATTTCTGTAAAACTGAATGGGATATGTACGTTAACTACTTGCTCATTTATCAACTCGAGACCATGCTCTATTTTTCAAATCTGACATGTCATTTGTGGTAATCTATATGGAATGTTTCAACAAGTCCCAGCAATTTTGAGATAGTTTTTTTGTGACGTGTTGCCCTTTATTTTAGTAGAAAATTTAAGTCAAAATATTTAGCATTTTTTTATGAAAATATCTTGTTTCTGGAAAATGTAGAATAGCTAACAATTTACCCCTAACACATATAGTCATGCCAAACAATAGAGTTAGTGTCAAAATAGTGCTAAAACAAGATGGCCGCTTTATATGGAGATTTCAGCAGCCAATGACACAAGCCATTGAGTCAGGACATTGTGGGTGTTTCCTGCGCCCTGATTGGCTAGCTGCAATGTCTACACATAAAGTTAGGAAACAAAAATTACTATTTACAAGAACGCCGCACCTCTGAGCTCTGCAAACCCTCCCCCCTCATCAAACATGTGCCAAACGCTCATGATACACCACCATTATCGTTGTTAAAGTGCTGAAAATACATTTGGTGCAACGCAAATATTTTCCTGCACTTTTTACCTAATGTTACCGATTTTTTCTGATTTTACAAAATGTTGCTCTTGTTTCCAATCATGAATCTAATTGTCCCATATTAATGCCAAATTTATGTTTGGCGATCGTTTTCCGAACAAATTCGCTCATCATTATTCTTAAGCAGTACACTTTCTGAAGCCCTTCAGTTGGCACCTGGATTTGTCCAAAAGCCATTAACAATATTATGCATTACACATAATAGGTAAGTGGTTTATACGAGATTATTGTTTTAACTTTTAGAAATAGTAATATTTCCTAATCTCAGACAGTGCATTATATTGTAGTATCAATCATTCTATTTTAGTCCTAAAAAAATCTTTTAGAGAATGAAATAAAAAGATCAACTATCACTTAGACAGAAGACGGCAGGACAAAATACACTATAGCTGTCAAAAGATTAAATGTCAGAAGAGCCATTGACTAGATTATCTTAGTTACATTATCTCCTTCATTTTGTTCAAGATAACACAACTTCTTCAGGTATTCCTTTAAAACAAGTAAAAAGTAAAAACCTGTCTTGAATCTTCGCATTTATTCTTGTCATTAAAGATGTTGAGTGGATTTAAAGTGGAAGGTCAAATAGACGCAAACACTCATGCAACTCAACGACTGAAAAATGTAAAAGTTATGACTGTCAGAATATGAAAAACAAATCTATTATTTATTTATTTAGAATATGAAATACAAATCTATTATGTATTTATTTTTAAGCAGCAAAACATAAAACAAGTGTATACATTTTGTAACACTATCACTGTAAGTTTCCAGGTCCATTGTACAGCAAAGAAAACTTTGCAGTAACAAAATCGAAAAAAAACAATATCAATATGCAGGGGTTTTGTTTTCGATTCCACCACTATGATTTTTAATATATTACATGGTAAAATAAATGTTGACTTTAAAAACTGCTGAACTCTTTAAAGACAAAGAGAAAGCGAAAGACAGCAAAAGAAAAAAAATGGTGGATCTTATCTCTAAGTGGTTAATGGAATGAAATTATAACTTTTTACTGCACTTGCTGTGAAATAGTATTAAGTTTGCTTAGCAGCATGCTGAGCAAATACTTCATGTTGCAATAAGTTTTAATTGTAATTAGAGATGATCAGATGTTTTGAAATTTGAATTTGCAGACTTCACAAAATTTTCTTCAAAAATGTGATTTGTGGTCAATAAATTTGTGTGAATCTCATTACTGGAAAGCTTGTAATAAGAGCTTACACTCTACAGAAGAGAGAGGACCCCGCTGACCAAAAGAGCGTACACTCTACTGGAGTGAAAGGACCCTGCTGACCATAAGAGCTTACACTCTACAGGAGAGAGAGGACCTCGCTGACCATAAGAGCTTACACTGTACAGGAGTGAGAGGACCCCGCTGACCATAAGAGCTTACACTCTACCGGAGAGAGAAGGCCCTGCTGACCATAAGAGCTTACACTCTACAGGAGAGAGAGGACCTCGCTGACCATAAGAACTTACACTGTACCAGAGAGAGAAGGCCCTGCTGACCATAAGAGCTTACACTCTACAGCAGAGAGAAGACCCTGCTGACCATAAGAGCTTATACCCTACAGGAGAGAAGACCCTGCTGACCATAAGAGCTTGCACTTTACAGGAGAGAGAGGACCCTGTTGACCATAAGAGCTTACACTCTACACGAGAGAGAAGACCCTGCTGACCATAAGAGCTTACACTCTACAGGAGAGAAAGGACCCTGCTGACCATAAGAGCTTACACTCTACATGAGAGAGGACTCCACTAATTATAAGAGCTTACACTCTACGAGAGATAGTACCCTGCTGACCATAAGAGCTTACACTCTACAGGAGAGAGAAAGGACCCTGCTGACCAAAAGAGCTTAGACACTGCAGAAGAAAGAGGCATACCCAGTGACTCTGAAGATGAAAAATGCAGTAAGCATTGTGCTCTTTTTAGAACTGCTGCTCTGTGATGGCCCAGGTACTGATCACTATTGTACAGGGTGTGGATATCGAAGCTGCAGGGCATTATGGGGAGGCCTGTGTGTCAAAGCTAAATTACATTAGCCTGCATCCTTATGCTTCAGCAGTGTGGGAAATGGTGCAAAGCTAGTTTTCTTATTTGAAAACCTGGAATCAAATCTTAAAATGTTTGAATTTGCATTAATTCGAATTTCAGGAAATTTGATTCAAATTTGATCTTCCAAGGATCAATCCACCAATCTTTAATCGTAATGTCTACAGTGTTTATTGTAGAGTATTGTTTTTTCTGGGTTGACAAATTGCCCCTTTCTCCTCTGAAGATGCTACTGACATGGTGAAACATGTTGGAGGAACATAGTCAGGTCTGTCATCAGGGCATTACTGCCCTTACTACTGTATGGGGCTCGGTGATTAGAAGCAGAAAGGGGGGCCTGTACACGCTGACAGCCCAGTCTGCTCTCTCTTTGCTTTTCCTCATCGGGTCCCTGGACATTTTGTTCAAGGCTTCCGAACTCCTGTTGCATAACAACACTGTGGTGTTTTAAAGATACACCTACAGTGTTGTTAATGCATCCAGCGAACTGAAATTGGCACTGTACCTTAAAGCTGCGGCCGGCTCGGGTGCATCATGGTCCTTCCTGATGTCAGATGCTGCTCCACTTCCTCATTCCGGAGCAGAGCAGCGTGCCCTGTGTCACGCTGGGGCGGATGGCGGATGACGAAATAGCACATGGAGGCGGCGGGCGTGGATCAGGGTGAGTCTCACTCTTTTTGGTGATCTCATCTGCTGAGCTGTGTATCTAATCCTATCCTGTGTGATACTGTCTGCTGCGCCGTGTATCTAATCCTATCCTGTGTAATACTGTCTGCTGAGCTGTATATCTAATCCTCTCCTGTATGATACTGTCTGCTGAGCTGTGTATCTAATCCTCTCCTGTGTGATACTGTCGGCTGAGCTGTGTATCTAATCATATCCTGTGTGATACTGTCTGCTGAGCTGTATCATTCACCCCTGTGTAACTCCATCTGTTGGGCACTGTGGTATAACCCCGTCTCGCTGTTGCAGGTTGTGGGTGGTCTTGGAGGTCGTCACTTTTTCCATTCTCTTTGTCTGACTGGGGGCGACGGATAAGCAGGCAGAAGGCGGCGGTCAGACAAGCAGGGTGAGAAGAGGCTTCAGGTGGCTCACTGTGGCTGGACTGGTATTGTGTGGCTAATGATGGAAGGCGAGTGGTGACTGGGGTCCTGCATCCAACAGCGCCCTGGGGGAGGCTAAGGGAATGTATAAGCTACTGGATGATCCTGACCTGTTGCAAAACCAAATGCCCAATTCTAACATCAGGCAGCAGTGCTCAGGATCATCCAGTAACTTATAAGTTTTGGTTGGGGTTTGGAAGGGGGATGGGGAATTATTGATGCAAGTGAGTATATATGATTGGAAAACATCTTTATTATTATGGCAGTGTAATTTTTAAAATGGGGCTATCAGTCTGCGCTCGCACAGCAGTGCATGGACTGGGTGCCGATCTCCTGACCAGCATCCTCATACATGCTGTGAGGCTGCTGAGCTCAGGTCAGGAGACCCACGGCCGGTCCATGCACTGCGGTCCAAGTGCAGACCGATATTCACCAGAAGTGGAGCTTTTCCCAGAGAGGGCGGAGGAACTGTGAAAGGTTCAAGGGGTGGAGGCGGAGCTAAGGTGAATGCAGAACTGGAGGTGGAGCCTGGGTGGAGTTTCAAGGGGGCCCTGAAATTTTGTTAGTATGGGGCCCAGAAATTCCTAGTGGCAGCCCTGAACACAGTTCTAAGTTTCAACCTAGCAATCGTATTTGCATGTCTTATAACAGTGCCGGCCATAGCACTACTGTTAATGACTCATGCAGTCACCATTGATTAGTTTACAAGTTACTGGCTACAGATAACTTATCATCTAATGTCTACATCAATATAATACAATAGTGGTCTTATAGGTAGGTTATACCTGAGTCAGATAAGAAGTAAATTGATTGAAAATGAGTGCTGCTGCTATGAACATATAAAGCAATTACTTAGTAGCTGAGAACATAGACAGCACTAGTGGAATGCTAATTTCACAAAGATGTGAGAGACCTCTCTCCTTTGATGTGTGTCAGCAGTCCTGTCTAATGCTAGTTTTCAGCACCAGAGGTAATGTCATCGAGGCTACCGCAGGTCACTGAGTCTGCATTCCCAGCTGGACCAGCGAATTGCGGTGACCTCAGTGAGATCACCACTAGCACTGTATGAAAAAGTCTCACGGTGCAGTGCTGATCTCACTTAGTTCACCAAAAATTACTGTGAGAATTTCAACAGTCAACCACTCCCTCCTAGTACAAATCCTCTCTTCTTTATGCATCAAACACCGTGATCTCTCCTGCTGGATATCCGCATACCTTTCTAACTGCACATTTAGTGTCTCCTATTCCCATTATGCCTCCTTTTCACAACCCTTCTATGTTGCTGTCCTTCAAGGTTCTGACTCGGGACCTCTACTCTTCTTTATCTATTCCTTAGGCCTGGGGCAACTTATAAAGTCCCATGGCTTCCAATACCGACTATATGCTGAAAACAATTTGGTCTACCTGTCACGAAAGTACCACACCCTGCTGGGACCTGTGGCGCACCTGGAATCAGAAGTTCACAAGATTAGCTGATCACAGGTCCTCCTTGGAGTTTATGCGACTATTCTCATGAGTGGTGCAGGTTTACCATTTCTGTTCGGACGGAAGGGCTAAAGAGCTCTTGTTTTTTGTCTGCTAAAAAATCCCATTTTGCTTTGGTCTCAGCTGCTGCTTATTGGTGCTTTACCCCTTCACTATTTAAACTCACTTTTGACTTCCTTCCCTGCCAGCAATAGGTTTATCAATCCTGTGCCTTGCTTACCTGGAGTAGCTGCGGAGTTCCTGGAGAAGCAGCAGAATTTATGGAGTTTTTTTATGTTCCTTTTGATTCCCATGGATTTCCTTTGTTTGTGAGTTTGCTCTGTCTTTCTCTTTCCCTGTGTTGTCTTATTTCAGCAGTAAAACTAGTGCACAGCTAACTAGCTAGAGCTAAAACCCAGGGTCAGCCAGGGCTTAGGCATGCAAAAGGGAAGGGCCCATCTAGGGCGTTAGGGAGTGCAGGTGTCAGCATTAGGTATTTGTTGACAGGTCACCATCTTCTCCTTATCCCTACCATCAAGACTCACATTTTACCAGCTACCTGCCCTGGCATCACACTACCCCTCTTGCCCAGATGTCGCCTCCCTGCTGTACAGAAAACTATAGTGTCAATCAGCTATATCCTATTTCTCATCACAATTCTCATTGTGGACAAAATAATACTCTTCATATTTCCTCCATCCCACTTAACTCCCCTACCCAATCTATCTGTTACAATAAATTACATCACACTTTCCCCTGTACCAACAGTCTGTTAACTATTGGATTTGCCATCGTTCAAACCGCACATCCAAGCTCTTACCATCTCCTGCCCCAACTCAAAAATACTTCCAGAATCTGTCCTTTGATCAAACCTTGAATGTACTAAAGTGTTAGTGAAAGTCTTCATTATCTCCATCCTTGACTACTGCAATAGCCTCTTCTATGGCCTCCCAGCTAACACCCACCCTTGTACCTCTCTAGTCTATTAACTCTGCTCCTCAAATAATTCATTTCTCTCCTTGCTACTCCTCTGTGTTTTCCCTTCTAAACATCCCTTCATTGGCTTCCAATTCCTTAACAAATCCAATTCAAACTACTAACATTGACCTATAAAGGCTATCTATAATCTGTCCCCTCCATATATCTCTAAACTAATCTCCTACTACCTACCCACACATACTCTCCAGTCCTCCCAATACCTCCTTCAATCCTTTATATTTGTACATTTCTCACCTAATTGCCTCCAAGACTTCTTCCAAGTATACCACATCCTCTGGAATTACATGCCCCAACATGTCTGAATTTCCATCACATTCAGAGTCTTCAAACAGAACTTGAAAACCCATCTCTTAAAAAAGCCTACAGCTTGCAATGACCCCTAAGTCACCTCACCCCCACCAGAGCTGCTGCAACCACCAAATTACTGCCTCATGTCTGTATGATTGCAGTTATACCACATGTATAAAGGTTTTTTACTTTTAAGTTTTGCTACTTTTGCACCCCAAGAACAATTTTGTATATAAAATGTATTTACATTGCCAGAGAGCTATAACTTACATGGAGACCAGGAACACAGTGTGGGGTGGCGCTTTGCACTGCTCTTGTTACAGTTAATTGTGTGTGTTAGAGGACGCAACTTGGTGATGTGTTGTGCCCCACATGACCCATAGTTCACATGAGCAGTGTATTTACAAGACTGGAAATGTCACACGGGCACATCAGCCAGTGATGTTGGTGGCGTGCCGTGGAACCGTGGGAGCGAAGAAAGGTGATGGAACTTGCCAATGGAATCTCAGTATGGAGGGAAAGTAATGAAAGGACTAAGAGAGAGGGGTGTTGAGAAGGATGGAAGCGGTGAGTGTTGTACATGAAGGTAAGAGGGGAAAAGGGAAGAGGGAGGTTGTTTGGTAAACATACAGGGTATAACTGGGGGAGGATTAGGTATTGGAGGCAAGGAACTTACATGGGTGAGTCACTGATGGTGGGGTATGGGAAAGAGAAGAGGATAAGGGGTTTCTCCTGTCTGCCTGTTTTAGCGGTTCTGTAACAGAAAGAGTAGTTATTATTCAATAAAATTGATTATGAATATTAGGTCAGCAGCACTTGTGTTTTCATTGTTTATAACAAAACATCAAGCTCTGGATTAAGGCCCAGTGGTGCCAAAGCTTGAAACTTATGGAACCAGTATTATTCCTTCCTTAATATAATGTAATGTGGATACTCTCTACAAAGCCTAGGGACCTGCTCCAAGACTTGAAACCACAGTTGTGATATGGTGTGTCGAGCTGTGGAGAAATGTGCAGGAATGGGTAGCCAAGTTTTGCCATATTGAATCATAGATTTATGACTGTTTATCTTATCCCTGACATGATGTAAAGTTTCGCAAACATAAAGAAGGCCACAGAGGCACTTGATGACATAAATAACAAAATTGGATTTGCATGTGTAGTATCCCTTTATTGGGAGAGAGTGACCTGTTCTAGGATGATGTACTTTGCTGGATTTTAAAACATTCAAGCAGGCAGTGCAACAAAGACAAAGAAAAGTGCCTTTTTTTCTGGTGCCCAGAAATTGCTGTGTGAGTGCTTGTGTTGCGCTGCCTAGGTTTTAGGGTCGAGTTCCCGCTGCTGCACAGGAGGAATCTCAAACCATGTCCTCTGCAATCTCCCATTCTTCCCCAGCCACAGAGGAGCCTGCTCAGCAAAAACATCGGTCCTAGCGTCTGGCTACTACTGCCATCCCAGGTCCAGCCATTGTAATCAGCATTGTCAGTGGCGAGCAGACTCTCCAAGAACTAAGTCCTGCTTTTCATCTACTGAGCATACCCGTGGGACGACCTCTCATTGGAGGTTAGGGGTCAAATGCTCAGGTCCTGTAGAGGCTCTATTTGGACCACTGGGATGGTCCTGGAAGGCTGCAATCATAAAAGGTTCGCATGGCCGCTCGGCCATGCGATAGTGTAAACTAAAATCATGTCTGTGTGGATGTGTTTTAGTTATCTGGTGAAAGCTCCTAATTAACTCCTTCCCTAGCGTTGTTGCATGTGGTTGAGGTTTGAGCTGACTAGCTCCAGATTGTGCCATCCAGCACAGGGCACGAGCATACAGCATCAAATAAGCAGCATTCGCCTGTGCGATGCCGTGCACAACTAGTGCGCTTTCCAGGCCCTAGTTAGGGTGGTTAGTGGCGTCTACCAGAGCGGCGCTGCATGCACCTAGTGCAGTAAATCTTTAGTTTAGTTTCTCTCTGGCACTGCAGTTGTGGTGCCAAACGCTAGTGGGTCTAGAGGGATCCTAATCCTGTGCTTGGGACAGGGTCCTGTGACCACAACACTAGCGTTCACTCTGCAGTATTGTGGCCCTGTGATGCAACAGGGTTCACCTCCTTACATAACAGATGAAGCTAACCCATGTGTATTCACATTATACCGCCATATACTGTCCGCCATTACTGAGCTGCAGGTCTCATCTCTGCACGGTGGACCTTGGTCTGTGAACACACCTTATATCTTCCTTATTATTATTTGGTGCATTCCACCAGTCCTAACACTAGGTCAGCTCTGATAAGGCTATCCTTGATGTTGCGAAGTCTCCTGTTACACATTAGGACAGGTTTTTTGGAACCTCAATGGAGGCATAGGCTAGTGTAGTAGCAGCCAATGTTTGTGGATTATTCTGTGTATCTTGGGCATAAGGGCGTGATAGGTGTGTACAAAAAGTATGAAGTTGCACTTAATTCTGTATGTGCATGGAGGTTGTATAGACATGGTCCTGTTGGTCACTTGTTTGAGTAGGGAGGGGATGTACTGTTTGTCTCTGAACCTATTGGACATGTCAAGCAGTCTGTTGGGCAATAAAGTTTTGTCAAATAATATCCTTGAGACCCTCTGGAATTGAAATACTTGAATGCTATTTTTGTGGAACTTGGGTGACAACTGGTGAAATGTGGTAAGTTGTTGCATTCTGTCGGCTTAGAATAAAGATCCAGTAAGAGCCTGCCGTCTGAGTTTTTTAGCATGAGTGTATCCAGAACAGAATTTGATGGAGGTCATGATTGATAATGAAAGTAAGTTCAGGTCTAATAGCATTAAGTGTGGTGACAAAGGTATTGAGAGTCTCAAGTGGGCATGACCAGATGCAGAAGATGTCATCTATATACCTTAACCAACAGCTTCCAAAATATAAAAACAGTGTGTTCAGTGTATTCAAGTAAACTCAAACAAGTATTAGCATATACCAGGGCTACGTTGGAGACCATTGCAGTCCTGCATGTCTGGAGGTAATAGGTATCCCAGAACAAGAAGAAGTTCTTATGTAAGACCATGGATAAAAGGTCTATTGAAAATTATATGGAGTTATACTTTATCTCAGAAGTAGAGAGCAAATGAGAAACCGCCTTAAGGCCCTTGTCCTGTGAAATGAGGTTAGAGGAGATTGGGTTTTTATAAAGCTGGGAAATTTGCATCACCTGGCCTTTCGTAATGATGATAGTGAACAAGCCATAACCCTAACAGGTTAATTAAGGTTTGAAACCTTGGTAAAACTTTTGTATAAGCCCATTTTCCTTTTTGTCATTTTTAAAATGTAAAAAATGACAATGTATTTTAGGAAAAAAAATAATGTATATATATATATATATATATATATATATATATATATATATATAATAAATATATAAAATAAATGTGTCATCTTTAACTTTAGCCCTTTTAGAGATCATTTCATCTTCAACTTACATAACTCTTCACAATTCCAGTAATTATTAACAGGGGTGCCCAAACTTTTACATGCCACGGTATATGGATATCAAATGGTGAGAATGGATTAAAGCTTTTGCTCCCCCTTTCTCACCTTGTGTCTTCATTTGTTAGTTTCTAATATATCAAATCCTACTGTTTTCTTTTACTAGACCACCTCAATAAAAATGTTACTTAAGCTAAACATTTTTTATAGTAAGTGATTATATACATTTGCAATTGTTAAAAAAAAACTGAATAAAAAAAGAAACTTTTTTGCTACTGAACTCATTTGAAAAGACATTGAAATGAAAAGGTGTAACAAAGTCCATTCGCTTTAACTAGAAGGATTTAATTTATGTTGTGCCTTGTATTTTGCAAAAACTTATCTTAATAATCGAGATAGCTGTTTATTATGTAATTCACAATACATTTCATTGCAGCTAAGAAAAGCGAATACATTCAGTGTTATTGCTTGGCTAGAGAATGTGACCTTAAAATGACACATGCAATATTCCATGCATGACCTCCTTGTCTGAACACTCAAAAGAATTTTCATAGCCTGCAGCAAGTGGACTTTTATTTTGGTGTTTTTTTCTAAAATCAATTGTAATTCAGGATACTTTTTCTTGGACAGCAAAGAAACAACATGCACAAAGGAGGTTTCTCAATGGTCCATCGAACCTGTTTTCTTAATACACTTACTCTAAGTTTAGGCTGTTTTATTGTAGATTGCCCTCAGCAAGTCTATGCTTACTCTTAATTTTGATGAGCCAAATACAACCATTAGCTCTTTATGAATTAGAAAAAAAACAAACAAAAAAAAACAAACAAAAAAATATTGATTTTGAGACTATGTGTATGTCAATAAATAAAATACATTTTGCGAGTAATGTACAACAATTAAAAATGTTACACGGTATTTGCACTATGTGTGGAGTTTGATGCAATTATAATGTAGCTTTCTTTAACTCACGCAATATACCACAGAGCCAGTAGATCAAAGTGTTTATGCCAGAATTCTAGCATAAAACTCTTTGTAAAGTCTAATTCATGACCAAATGAACAACTTACTAGAGTAAATTTCTGTTGAGGTGCACGCCACTTGTATGATGCACTCAATTAATTAGGTGGTGTACATCTTCTAATGAGTCTAGCACCTCTTATTCCAAAATGCCACTCTTAAAGGAGACATGTCATGTGCAAAAAATGCTACTAACCTACAGACGGGAGTTAATCTGCACATTAATAACATACTGAAAATGTATGGGTCCTTGCTACCTGATTGAAATTAACTTTATTCCTCCCAAAAAGCATTCAGCTTTCAGTCACGGGGGACATCGGCACAGGGTCAGTCACTGTTCTGTGTATTGAGAGCGTGCCTGTAACTGTGTTGCCTGTACTCTCTGACTGAGCCACCTCTAATGTTGAGCTGCAGTCAGTCAGTGCCAGGGGTGCAGTTGCAGCCATGTTTGCATGTGTGCAGTTGCATGTACACAAAGTGATGATTTAACTCGCGCAGGAACCATCACCGTAAGTGAAACCCAAATGCTACCTGGAGAAAGTTATTTTCCTTCCAGCAACGGAGCTCAAAGTGCACAGGCAGCCAGTGGAGCATTTACACATACACACACACACACACACACATACACACATATATATATATATATATATACACTGCTCAAAAAAATAAAAGGAAAACTTAAACAACAGAATATAACTCCAAGTAAATCAAACTTCTGAGAAATCAAACTGTCCACTTAAGAAGCAACATTGTTTGACAATCAATTTCACATGCTGTTGTGAAAATGGACTAGACAACAGATGGAAATTATTGGCAATTATCAAGACACACTCAATAAAGGAGTGGTTCTGCAGGTGGGGACATCTCAGTGCCAATGCTTTCTGGCTGATGTTTTGGTCACTTTTGAATGTTGGCTGTGCTTTCACACTTGTGGTAGCATGAGACGGACTCTACAACCGACACAAGTGGCTCAGGTAGTGCAGCTCATCCAAGATGGCACATCAATGCAAGCTGTGGCAAGAAAGTTTGCTGTGTCTGTTAGCGTAGTGTCCAGAGGCTGGAGGTGCTACCAGGAGATAGACTAGTACACCTGGAGACATGGAGGGGGCTGTAGGTGGGCAACAACCCAGCAGCAGGACTGCTACCTCAGCCTTTGTGCAAGGAGGAACAGGAGGAGCACTGACGGAGCCCTGCAAAAGGACCCCCAGCAGGCCACAAATGTGCATGTGTCCGCAAAAACGGTTAGAAACCGACTCCATGATTATGGTCTGAGTGCCCGATGTCCACAGATGGGGGTTGTGCTCACAGCCCAACACCTATAAATATATTTAGCAATGAAATGCAAAGCACTTAACCCTGCTTAGAGACTGTATTCAGCCACTCTCCCTGCTCTTTCAACTTTCTTTCCCTTAATAGGTTAAATGTCGATTGTATCTGATACAAACAGCAAAGCACAAAATTAGCCCTTACAAGGACTGTTAATATTAAATAATTGACAGGGTATTTGATTACAAGACAAGTCGTGATTACTATAATGAACATAATCAATAGTGCAGTCTTAATTAAAAAATGAGGATACAAATTATAGAAGAAACTTCTAAAAGATATGAATAAAGATAATTGGAGTGCTGACTTCAAAAATTAAACATGATTTTATTGATACAATGATAAGTAACCTACATAATCTTATGTACAACAATTATTGCGGAAGGAAAAGATAGGATCCACAATAGAAGCCTAGAAACCCTGGGAAAAAGGGGTTGGGGTAAGAGGCAGTTCCACAAATTACAGTATTGGAAGATCATGTAAACATATACTCTCCTAGTGCAAATGTAGTAATATTGCAACAATCATAAAGGGCTTGTGCTGAGAGGATCTACCATTAATTATAAACTGATAACGTGGAAAGCAGGGGCATAAATTAAATGTACTGCCCGTACCCAAGTTATAAGGGATGCATACACTTACCCATGTTGTAAAGTGCCGGTGCAAAGACCACAGAATTCCAAAGGGCCGACCCCGATGAATGTTTCGTGTAAGCTTTTTCAATGGGGAAAGACTGTTAGACTGATGGTTCAGATTCAGCACCAATATCAACACTAGAGGACTATGATTAGTTACACAGTGCACACACATTCCTTGATAAGCACTCTCTCACTGCAATAACAACTGTCATAGAGCTGTGCAATTGTGTGAAGGTGCAGAGCCTGGTGGCACCTGTCCTTTCATAACCCCCGGTGATGTCACACGGCCAGCTAATCACAGTAATGCCAATCCTCACATGGATAGTGGCTGTGTAATAGGCGCAAAAACATGCGGGACAGGTATTGAGGTTTGAAATTGAGCACCTGCTAATGCTCACCGAATGCCAAGCGCACTTGAGCACCCAGACTCTCCCGTGATATCCAAGCATCACCAAGCATGTTTACTTGGTCCCTAGTAAGAATGATAAATGACTCAGAAAAAAAGTATTGAACACATAACAAAAGCCATGGAAAGTCATGACACTAGCTTAAAATGATCATTTATTAGAAAGTAATCCTGCCACTTAGTGAAAAATATCATCAGATGAGCAGATTCTCCCTGAATAGTTGATCCCATATGAGCTGAGGAAGCCTGTAGTAATGCAATAATGAACAAAAGAGAAAAGAAAATCTCCAGCATTGACTGTGTAAGTAAAACTTCACTCTTTGTAAAAACAAGATATACTGGCATACCACTAAATACACAAATACACATTATGCTAATCGACGGGTTTAGACTAGAAAAAAATCTTAATTGGATCATGATTAAGACTGTGCAGTCGAAACACGTTGGTCAGTCTAATGGGTATTTAGTGTTGTATGCCAGTATATCTTGTTTTTATGAAGAGTAAATAAACTTGAAGTTTCACTTACACTGTCAAAGCTGGAGATTTTCCTTTTTCTCTTGTTTATTCTGAAGCGTCCTGGACCAGGGCGGCTCCATGCGGTGACCTCCATCAATGCAAGGTGCAGTGGAGAAAGGTGAGCTGATTTCCTCTTCCCTCTTCCCTATCTTATGTGTAGTAATGCATTAAGGGAGGTCTCTTTTCTACATATGTCCAAATGAATTAGGCCGTTGCTCTAGGACATCAATTTGATATGAAGAAAATTTTGTGTTGATGAACTGTTTAAGTGAGTGGATTGCCCCCAGTAGGGCAATGGGGTACTTGGTACCAGGTCCTTCGGTTCTCGGTGGGGATGTCACGGTGGCTGACCCGGTCCGTGGCCTTAGGGACGTCCGTTGTTAAATGGGGGAAAGGTCTTTAAAGGGATAATGTTCGTGACGCCACCTGTGGTATTCGGTCAGGGTGACCGACGCTGCTTAGGGGTCAGCTGGGGTGATGTTATGGCAGCCAGATGGTATACCTTCCCACAGGTGAAGTGTATCCCCAGGGCTTCCCAGAGTGTAGGTGGTGGATGGTGTGAGGCACAGTGAAGAACAAGGACACAAGGTTGCAGTCTCTTTACCTTTTTTCTGATGTCTTCAGCATCCACATTCCAGGGTACGGACCACAGGGTAGGCAGAGTCCGGCCGGTCTGAAGGCAAATCCAGAGTCCCCTTATCCAGGTGGAAATCTGTAGCCTTCCTCTAGCACCTGGATGTTGTAGTACCTCGCTGTTGAGCTTCTCGGTAAGGTCCTCACAACTGATGTTGGTGTTCTAGATGTTATTTCTCTTTCTCTCTGTCCCCCTGATGGAATGGATAGGACAAACCCATATGACTGATGGCCTGAGGCTTTTTACAGGGACTCTATCATGCCCCGGCCCCCACAAGTTGCCACCATGCCTCCTGGGTATGGGTCGGGCAGCTAACATGGAATTAACTGTCCTGCCAGTCTCTGGAGCAAGGCTTGAAGATGATTACTCCCTCGGTGTTCTGGCTACCGGATTGTGCGCCTCAGAAAGGAGGCAGCCTTTTGCAGGGCAGAACTACTTCTGGATTCCTCTCCTTGTGCTATGACTTCGTTTCTCACCCTCTACAATACAAATGTCTTTCGTGTCCTTCCTTAGGATGCTGCCACACGTGGGGCAGGCGCAGCTCCGTGGCCTTCTGTCTAGGCCTCTGACAGGATTCCACCCCTGTCAGGGACCCCTTTGTCTGCAGCTCTTTGATGTTCCTCCTTCCCCTCAGGCTGCCCAACAGGGTGCTGCCTGGGTGAAGCCCAGCCAGCTTCTGCCTAACTTCCTATCCAGACCACCAGTTTTACCTAATTGTGAGGGGTGCCCTAATAGATAGGAGCGTAGCTCCCCCTGGTGGACTGGAGTGTGAAGTGTGGTGTATGGTTTGTGATACCTGGTAAAGAGATCTCCTTTATTGCCTTCAGCAGTAACATCACTCCCCCTGGTGGAGGAACGAAATTACTGCAACGACCAGGACTCTGGGGCGCTGCATGACCATGATGTTGGAGAAGTTGCAAATCAAATATGACTTGAAAATTTGAAGATAATAGAGGATAGAGGAAGTCAGGGTCTCAACTGGTGGATGCAAATAGTATTCAATAAATTAGAATATTGGATCACAGAGCCTTCCTATGCCAGAATCATCGGAAGCTCTGGGGGATTTAAAGGATCTTTATGAATTTAGTGGAGCAAATAGAAGATAGGAAGAAAAGGACACAGGACCACAAGTCCAAAATCTTTTTAGTAATAATACCATTTTCATAAGCATATTCAAGAATATCCTGAAGCATACTGTATATTTATGATTATTATAAGTATTATATATATAATACTTATAATCATCATCATATATATATATATATACAGTATATACACATACCAGCTTTTCTTTTTATTGACTTTTATGTATAATAAGTAGTATTACTCATTTAATGTTGCTAAAGTGCTTTTTATATTATCAAAACATTTTACAACCTGGGGAAACACTGCTATTTCTGAATTAAATTATGATACCAAATGCAGTCAGAATGATATTTTGAAAAAGTTTTGAGTTGGAGTTATGTTCAGAAAATGGTATTCAACATTTGCTTTTACAACTATATGCATACATGTGTCATAAGAGATAAGGGTTAACTCTCCTGTCCTACTATTCAGACTTGTTACCATTTTTGATTAGGTAATGTTTATTGGCTCACTAGAAAATCTATAGACTCTGGGTGACATTTTACAAATCTCAATAACACCTGTTAAGTGCCTCCTGTTGACAATAGCACTGTGTTTTAATGAACAAATAAATGGCTTATGTACCCTTCTTGGCAAGGAACTCTAGCTATTGAGGCAAAGCAGTCACTTTCCCAGTGTTGCTCGGGCTAATTGACTCGTTGGATGAAGTTAAATCACACCATCCCCTGTGGGATGAATCTTTGCCAGTAATCAATAGCTCAACAAGATCCACATGGCAGGTAATTAAGTGGAAAGTAATTAATACTCATTCAATGTTTTATTAACTGTTTACAAATCATGAACTTAAAAATGCCGCCCTACAAAAGGAAGCTGAATTCACACATTGAAATGTTTAAATCACCAATACTAAAATGATCAAAGATATTAATCTTTTATAACAGACGCAAACTTTCCGTTTAACAGCCAATTTAACAGATATTGATAATAATCTGTAGAAAAGGAGATGCAATGATAATGAAACCCAGGAGTGTTAACAAAGGTGCAGTGCCATTGTAGAGATTGTGTTTGTGGACTTTAAAACAGTTACATTACCATTATTTTGCAAATAGAGTTATGTTATATTTAAAGGGAATCTGTCGGAAGGTGTTTGTTATGTAATGGGATGACAGCAGGACATGAGGGTTAAAACACAAACTTCAGGGGTGTGTCACTCATCAGGCTGTGTGATGTTGTTTACTTGTAATGAAGGTTTTATCACTAGGAAATTACACTGGTCAACAGCATTTTTGGTGCCAAAGATATTTCATCGAATTTAGGGTATTTTTGGGGTGCTGATTCTGAATATGTCATCAGTTTTGCCAGATTGGCTCAAGTTTTTGAGATTTTTGGTATCTTATTTATAGCACTTGTTGGTAAATGTGACGCATCATCTCATTAATTTCTTTGGATTAGTACTTGAACTGAGCAGTTCTCAATATAGTTTTGTGTTAATTAGTGTTCTAAAAGTTTGTTCATAGCTTGATTTTTGCACTAACTTTATGTTGTTGTCTGTTTTCCAGTGAAAAGCATGAACTCATCAAGAAGAAGTTGTCTTAACGATCCAGACTCATTCTGTTACATTTGTGGTGAATACACACTGCCAAAACATAGAAGAAACATAACAGACTTCGTAAAAAAAGTGTATTTTGCCTATTTTGGGGTTATGCTTGGGGACCAAGACAAGTTTTGGGCACCACACATAGTGTGCAAAGCATGTATCGAATTATTACGAAAATGGAGCAAAGGACAAAGAAAAAGCTTCAAATTTGGTGTTCCAATGGTGTGGAGAGAGCCAAAAAATCATCATGATGACTGTTATTTATGGTAAACACAGGTACAGGCACATCTTCACAATGAGGGACAGGCCTTCTTGCAGATTCCATGTTACTCCCATTTTCGTTTCTTATGCTTATTGAATCCTTGCACTTGCACTGCACAGAAATAACAGTCATCATGATGATTTTTTGGCTCTCTCCACACCATTGGAACACCAAATTTGAAGCTTTTTCTTTGTCCTTTGCTCCATTTTCGTAATAATTCGATACATGCTTTGCACACTATGTGTGGTGCCCAAAACTTGTCTTGGTCCCCAAGCATAACCCCAAAATAGGCAAAATACACTTTTTTTACGAAGTCTGTTATGTTTCTTCTATGTTTTGGCAGTGTGTATTCACCACAAATGTAACAGAATGAGTCTGGATCGTTAAGACAACTTCTTCTTGATGAGTTCATGCTTTTCACTGGAAAACAGACAACAACATAAAGTTAGTGCAAAAATCAAGCTATGAACAAACTTTTAGAACACTAACACAAAACTATATTGAGAACTGCTCAGTTCAAGTACTAATCCAAAGAAATTAATGAGATGATGCGTCGCATTTACCAACAAGTGCTATAAATAAGATACCAAAAATGTCAAAAACTTGAGCCAATCTGGCAAAACTGATGACATATTCAGAATCAGCACCCCAAAAATACCCCCAATTCATTAAAATATTTTGGACACCAGAAAATTTTTTTTTTTTTGTTGACCTGTGTTATCATTACCAGTTCTGATGTGCACTGTTAAAGTCCGACGCTGTCCCCTCCTGTTATAAGCAGCTCACTATCAATAGACAATGTACATGCATAGCCTAATGTGGGTGGGGTTAGCTTTCTCAGCTCTGCTTCATGTTACATCAAAGAATTCTGATTCTGTCAGATCTGCTGGCCCCAGTAAACTAAGTGATATATGGTTAGATTCTGCTTCTCTTTTTTTAATTATGCTGCTCTTAGGCGGGTTTCACATTTGCGGTTGTGTCCGCAGCGTTTCTTCCGCAAATATCCGCATGCGTTGTGTATTCCTATATTTAACATTAGGGACGCATGCGTCTGCGATCGGTTACTTTTTGCCGCGTTTGACGACGCATGCATCATTTCGTCGTCTGCAGATTGTCGCGGTAAACACAACATGTAGTAATTTTAGAGGCATCAATTTGCCGCCTAGAAACGTATGCGGTCGATTGCGGAAGGAATGCACCAAAAAACGCATTGCTGTCTATGTGAACGCATGCGTTGCACCAGAGAAAAACATGTCTAGACACAGATTAGCCACCCCCCACATGCAAAGGTGATAAAGGGAGGGAGTGGACATTTGCAGGTCACTACTCAGCAGACACTGAAGCAGACGAGATGCAGGCTACATCCTTGGAGGAAAACAAGACCCTGAACAATGTGAGTATATCCTAGTCAATGCCAATATTTTCTATTTTCTGTCTCTACATGTCCTAATTTCTGCCAATTCTTTCTTTCTGCATGCATCAGAATGTCTTCTTCTTCTGATGATGATCAAACGCCTGGGCCTGCACAAGCAGAAAATGTCAGCGAAGTGAGTATTCACCTCCTCAGATTGGTAAGTATTCACTGTCACATCAACACGTATGACAAATAGTTTTTTTTGGTTTTTTTAGAGCACTTCTTCCACTGCGGCAGAGGCTGAGCAGGAGGAGCGGGGTCACGGTCGGGTGGCAAGGCGGCAGCGTGTATGTATACGTGACTGACTGTTTATTGTATCATCACTTTACAATTCTTGAATCTTCATTTCTTTACTTTTCTCTTTCTTTCACTTTTGCTTCTGCACTCCTTTTTTTGTACTTTCAATATTCATGCCATTTCTCTGCTTCTGTTTTCTTTCTTCCTTCTGTTAATGTCTCCAACATTAATGTCCTTCTTTTTTTTTTAGGTTCCAGAACGGGATAAGGATCTCATAGACAATGACCACCTCATCTCCCTGGTCCATGAGCGAGTCCCGTTGTGGGACACCCGGGTTCCCCAGCACTCGGACAACGTGACGATCCGGCGGCTATGGAATGAGGTGGCCAAAGTGATGTGGGATGGCTGGGACAATACCCCGACTCGGGTCTGAACTGCATTTGGTAAGTATTGCAATGCAGTGTGATGCAGCAGAGACCTTGGCTGTGCTCACACAACTGTGTGTGATGAGAGAAACTCATGAGAGTTTCTCTCAGCACACACAGTTGTGTTAGCACGGCAAAAAGACCATTGTCTAACCATTATGTTTTGTTTTTTCAACAGTGGCCAGAGTCAAAACACGTTGGTGTTCGATGAAGGACCGCTTCAACAAGGACCTGCATCAAGAGAGCTGGCTTCCTAGTGGTTCAGAAGCAAGGATCCGAAAATACAAATATCACCGCATCCTTGCATTTTTGAGACCGGTCCTTGCCCAGAGAACGTACGTATATTTTTGGTGAAAAAAAAAGATGTTTTGTATTGCATTAGGCTGCCGTCACACTAGCATTTTTTGGTCACTATTTTACATCAGTATTTGGAATCCAAACCCAGGAGTGGGTGATAAATGCAGAAGTGGTGCATATGTTTTTATTATAGTTTTCCTCACATTGTTCCACTCCTGTTTTTGGCTTACCAATAGTGATGTAAAATACTGAGCAAATACTGACAGTGTGACGGTAGCCTACACAACAGTTCTATAATAATCAAGTCAGTTGTCAGAAATAATGAATTCATGATGCACAAATAAATGCCTCATGAATTCAATATTTCTGACACATGTCCTAGTGAGTATAGATATGCCTTGTATGACCTCCATCGTTCCTTCATATTTTACATCAGTATTTGGAATCCAAACCCAGGAGTGGGTGATTAATGCAGAAGTGGTGCATCTGTTTCGATTATACTTTTCCTCGTACTCTTGTACTCCCGGTTTTGGCTTACAAAGTATGATGTAAAACTCTGACCAAAAACTGCTAGTGTGACCTCAGCCTTAACCCCTTCATGACCCAGCCTATTTTGGCCTTAATGACCTTGCCGTTTTTTGCAATTCTGACCAGTGTCCCTTTATGAGGTAATAACTCAGGAACTCTTCAACGGATCCTAGCGATTCTGAGATTGTTTTTTCGTGACATATTGGGCTTCATGTTAGTGGTAAATTTAGGTCGATAATTTCTGAGTTTATTTGTGAAAAAAATGGAAATTTGGAGAAAATTTTAAAAATTTCGCAATTTTCACATTTTGAATTTTTATTCTGTTAAACCAGAGAGTTATGTGACACAAAATAGTTAATAAATAACGTTTCCCACATGTCTACTTTACATCAGCACAATTTTGGAAACAAATTTTTTTTTGTTAGGAAGTTATAAGGGTTAAAATTTGACCAGTGATTTCTCATTTTTACAACAAAATTTACAAAACCATTTTTTTAGGGACCACCTCACATTTGAAGTCAGTTTGAGGGTTCTATATGGCTGAAAATACCCAAAAGTGACACCATTCTAAAAACTGCACCCATCAAGGTGCTCAAAACCACATTCAAGAAGTGTATTAACCCTTCAGGTGTTTCACAGCAGCAGAAGCAACATGGAAGTAAAAAATGAACATTTAACTTTTTAGTCACAAAAATGATCTTTTAGCAACAATTTTTTTATTTTACCAAGGGTAAAAGGAGAAACTGGACCATGGACGTTGTTGTCCAATTTGTCCTGAGTACGCTGATACCTCATATGTGAGGGTAAACCACTGTTTGGGCGCACGGTAGGGCTCGGAAGGGAAGGAGCGCCATTTGACTTTTTCAATGAAAAATTGGCTCCAATCTTTAGCGGACACCATGTCGCGTTTGGAGAGCCCCCGTGTGCCTAAACATTGGAGCTCCCCCACAAGTGACCCCATTTTGGAAACTAGACCCCCCAAGGAACTTATCTAGAAGCATAGTGAGCACTTTAAACCCCCAGGTGCTTCACAAATTGTTCCGTAAAAATGAAAAAGTACTTTTTTTTCACAAAAAAATTATTTTAGCCTCAATTTTTTCATTTTCACATGGGCAACAGGATAAAATGGATCCTAAAATTTGTTGGGCAATTTCTCCTGAGTACACCAATACCTCACATGTGGGGGTAAACCACTGTTTGGGCACATGGTAAGGCTCGGAAGGGAAGGAGCGCCATTTGACTTTTTGAATGAAAAATTATCTCCATCGTTAGCGGACACCATGTCGCGTTTGGAAAGCCACTGTGTGCCTAAACATTGGAGCTCCTCCACAAGTGACCCCATTTTGGAAACTAGACCCCCCAAGGAACTTATCTAGAGGCATAGTGAGCACTTTAAACCCCAAGGTACTTCACAAATTGATCCGCAAAAATGAAAAAGTACTTTTTTTTCACACAAAATTTCTTTTAGCCTCAATTCTTTCATTTTTACATGGGCAACAGGATAAAATGGATCCTAAAATTTGTTGGGCAATTTCTCCTGAGTACGCCGATACCTCATATGTGGGGGTAAACCACTGTTTGGGTGCACGGCAAGGCTCGGAAGGGGAGGCGTGCCATTTGACTTTTTGAATGGAAAATTAGCTCCAATCGTTAGCGGACACCATGTCGCGTTTGGAGAGCCCCTGTGTGCCTAAACATTGGAGCTCCCCTACAAGTGACCCCATTTTGGAAACTAGACCCCCCAAGGAACTTATCTAGATGCATAGTGAGCACTTATAACCCCCAGGTGCTTCACAGAAGTTTATAATGCAGAGCAGTGAAAATAAAAAAATATTTTTCTTTCCTCAAAAATGATTTTTAGCCCAGAATTTTTTATTTTCCCAAGGGTAATAGGAGAAATTGGACCCCAAATGTTGTTGTCCAGATTGTCCTGAGTACGATGATACCCCATATGTGGGGGTGAACCACTGTTTGGGCGCACGGCAGGGCTCGGAAGGGAAGGCACGCCATTTGGCTTTTTGAATGGAAAATTAGCTCCAATCATTAGCAGACACCATGTCGCGTTTGGAGAGCCCCTGTGTGCCTAAACATTGGAGGTCCCGCACAAGTGACCCCATTTTGGAAACTAGACCTCCCAAGGAACTAATCTGGATGTGTGGTGAGCACTTTGAACCCCCAAGTGCTTCACAGAAGTTTATAACGCAGAGCCATGAAAATAAAAAATAATTTTTCTTTTCTCAAAAATGATTTTTTAGCCCACAATTTTTTATTTTCCCAAGGGTAACAGGAGAAATTGGACCCCAAAAGTTGTTGTCCAGATTCTCCTGAGTATGCTGATGTCCCATATGTGGGGGTAAACCACTGTTTTGGCACACGTCGGGGTTCGGAAGGGAAGTAGTGACGTTTTGAAATGCAGACTTTGATGGAATGCTCTGCGGGCATCAGGTTGCGTTTGCAGAGCCCCTGATGTGCCTAAACAGTAGGAATTCCCCACAAGTGACTCCACTTTGGAAACTAGACCCCCAAGGGAACTTATCTAGATGTGTGGTGAGCACTTTGAACCCCCAAGTGCTTCACAGAAGTTTATAACGCAGAGCCATGAAAATAATAAATATGTTTCCTTTCCTCAAAAATATTTTTTAGCCCAGAATTTTTTATTTTTGCAAGAGTAACAGGAGAAATTGGACCCCAAAAGTTGTTGTCCAGTTTCTCCTGAGTACGCTGATACCCCATATGTGGGGGTAAACCACTGTTTGGGCATATGCCGGGGCTCGGAAGGGAAGTAGTGACGTTTTGGAATGCAGACTTTGATGGAATGGTCTGCGGGCATCATGTTACGTTTGCAGAGCCCCTGATGTGCCTAAACAGTAGAAACCCCCCACAAGTGACCCCATTTTGGAAACTAGACCCCCCAAGGAACTTATCTAGATGTGTGGTGAGCACGTTCAACCCCCAAGTGCTTCACAGAAGTTTACAACGCAGAGCCGTGAAAATAAAAAATCATTTTTCTTTCCTCAAAAAAGATGTTTTAGCAAGCAATTTTTTATTTTCACAAGGGTAACAGGAGAAATTGGACCCCAATATTTGTTGCCCAGTTTGTTGTGAGTACGCTGATACCCCATATGTTGGGGTAGACCTCTGTTTGGGCATATGCCGGGGCTCGGAAGGGAAGTAGTGGCATTTGAAATGCAGACTTTGATGGAATGGTCTGCGGGCATCACATTGCATTTGCAGAGCCCCTGATGTGCCTAAACAGTAGAAACACCCCACAAGTGACCCCATTTTGGAAACTAGACCCACCAAGGAACTTATCTAGATGTGTGATGAGCACGTTCAACCCCCAAGTGCTTCACAGAAGTTTACAACGCAGAGACGTGAAAATAAAAAATCATTTTTCTTTCCTCAAAAAAGAGGTTTTAGCAAGCATTTTTTAATTTTCACAAGGGTAACAGGAGAAATTGGACCCCAATATTTGTTGCCCAGTTTGTTGTGAGTACGCTGATACCCCATATGTGGGGGTAGACCACTGTTTGGGCATATGCCGGGGCTCGGAAGGGAAGTAGTGGCATTTGAAATGCAGACTTTGATGGAATGGTCTGCGGGCGTCACATTGCATTTGCAGAGCCCCTGATGTGCCTAAACAGTAGAAACACCCCACAAGTGACCCCATTTTGGAAACTAGACCCCCCAAGGAACTTATCTAGATGTGTGATGAGCACGTTCAACCCCCAAGTGCTTCACAGAAGTTTACAACGCAGAGACGTGAAAATAAAAAATAATTTTTCTTTCCTCAAAAAAGATGTTTTAGCAAGCAATTTTTTATTTTCACAAGGGTAACAGGAGAAATTGGACCCCAACAGTTGTTGCCCAGTTTGTCCTGAGTACGCTGGTACCCCAAATGTGGGGGTAAACCACTGTTTGGGGGCACGTTGGGGCTTGGAAGGGAGGGAGCACCATTTGACTTTTTGAACGCAAGATTGGCTGGAATCAATGGTTGCGCCATGTTGCGTTTGGAGACCCCTGATGTGCCTAAACAGTGGAAACCCCTCAATTCTAACTTCAACACTAACCCCAACACACCCCTAATCCTAATCCCAACTGTAGCCATAACCCTAATCACAACCCTAACCCCAACACACCTAACCACAACCCTAACCGCAACACACCCGTAACCCTAATTCCAACCCTAACCCTAATCCTAACCCTAATCCCAACCCTAACCCTAATCCCAACCCTAACCACAACTGTAACCCCAACACACCCCTAACCCTATCCGTAACCCTAACCACAAGCCTAATCTTAACCCTATTTCCAACCCTAGCCCTATTTCCAACCCTAACTCTAATTCCAACCCTAACCCTAAGGCTATGTGCCCACATTGCGGATTTGTGTGAGATTTTTCCGCACGATTTTTGAAAAATCTGCAGGTAAAAGGCACTGCGTTTTACCTGCAGATTTACAGCAGATTTCCAGTGTTTTTTTGTGCGGATTTCACCTGCGGATTCCTATTGAGGAACAGGTGTAAAACGCTGCGGAATCCGCACAAAGAATTGACATGCTGCGGAAAATACAACGCAGCGTTTCTGCACGGAATTTTCCGCACCATGGGCACAGTGGATTTGGTTTTCCATAGGTGTACATGGTACTGCAAACCTGATGGAAAACTGCTACGAATTCGCAGCGGCCAATCCGCTGCGGATCCGCGGCCAATCCGCTGCGGATCCGTGGCCAATCCGCTGCGGATCCGCGGCCAAATCCGCTCTGTGTGCACATGCCATAACCCTAACCTACCCCTAACCCTAACCCTACCCGTAGCCCTAACCCTACCCCTAACCCTAACCCTACCCCTAGTTCTAACCCTAACCCTAGTGGAAAACGAAAAAAAATATATATATATTTTCTTTATTTTATTATTGTCCCTACCTATGGGGGTGATAAAGGGGGGGTTTATTTATTATTTTTTTTATTTTGATCGCTGTGATAGAACCTACCACAGCGATCAAAATGTACTTGTAAGGAATCTGCTGGCTGGCAGATTCGGCGGGCGCACTGAGCATGCGCCCGCCATTTTGGAAGATGGCGGCGCCCAGCGAGGAGACGTCCGGACACCGGGAGGATCGGTAAGTATGAAGGGGTGGTGGGGGCATGTATCGGAGCACAGGGGGGGTGATCGGACCACAGGGGGGGTGAATCCAAACAAGGAGGGAGCGGACAGGAGGACGGGGGAGCCGGCAGGCGGACGGAGGGGACCGGACCCCATAACGGAGGACTGGGGGGGCGATCGGTGGGTGTGGGGGGGGTCACTTCAGGTTTTCCAGCCATGGCCGATGATATTGCAGCATCGGCCATGGCTGGATTGTAATATTTCACTAGTTTTTTAGGTGAAATATTACAAATCGCTCTGATTGGCAGTTTCACTTTCAACAGCCAATCAGAGCGATCGTAGCCACGGGGGGGTGAAGCCACCCCCCCTGGGCTGAAGCACCACTCCCCCTGTCTCTGCAGATCGGGTGAGATTAGAGTTAACCCTTTCACCCGATCTGCAGAGACGCGATCATTCCATGACGCATACGCTGCGTCACAGGTCGGATTGGCACAGACTTTCATGACGCAGCATATGCGTCAAAGGTCGGGAAGGGGTTAATCTGTATGTTTATATTCCACAGGAGTTTGCATTTTGTAAATGTTTGGTATTAATTTTTTTTCTTCTTTTTTCACAGCACATGGAGCACCACTGTTGGCCCAGATTCTAGAGCGGTCTTTCATCAAACAGCCATGGACCCATCCCAGCCATCCTCCAGCGCTGCAGCAAGTGGGCCTGCCACACTAACTGGAGAACAGGAAGCTGGTCCATCAGGTGATCCCCTTCCCCAGTCCTCTGCTTCTGCCCATTTTTTGGGGGGTTCCTCCCGACAGCGTCAGAGGGCCACGGACAGGACACTCATGCCCGAGTTTTTGCACTTGAGCTCGGTTTTCCATGAGGGACTCAAGGCGATGGGTGACTGACTGCATACTGCCATTAGCCATATGAGTACACGTATCCAGGAGGTTACCACAGCCCTTGCCCAAGTGAAAGCCGACCTCCAGTGGCCAGCACATCATTTTTTTAATCAAATTGAACAGGGCATGTCGGAACACCTTACTCCCGATCTCCAGATTAGTGTTATGCAGGCCTGCAATGCTGCTTACGTGCAGGCTATGCAGCGGAGTCGGTATTTTCAGCAGACAGTGGGGGCATTTCCACCTGTGCCCACACTGTCACGCTTTACCTCAATGCTGACCTCTGTTGCATATCACTGCACGGCCACCTCCATTCCAAGCACTGCTGGACACCACTATAGCACTATAGCACCACCACCATGCCGAGTGCTGTAGGACAGCCCACCGCCACCACCATGACAACTGCTGCTCCTGCTTGGACCTCCTCCACTGCCACCACCATGCGGCAGCCGCAGGACCCTGGCCTGGCATTCCCCACCACCACAAGAATGCTGCTACCGGACCCTGGCCTGGCATTCCCCACCACCACAACAGCAATACTGCTGCCGGACCCTGGCCTGGCATTACCCGGCACCCCAACAATGCCGCTGCAAAGGCACATGGACCGTGACAGGTCGGCCACCATGGCCAGGCCGATGCCAATGAGCCCAATGAGGCTCCCAGGACAGCTGCGCCGTTCCAAGAAAGGGAAAGGCAAAAAAACAAAAGACGATAGCTATCCCTCCCCCCTCACCTCCCAATGTGTCTGTAATGTCTGGTTTGTCTCACCCTTCCAGTGTGTCTCTGCCTTCTCATGTTTCTAGCTCAATCCCCAAATTTCCAGACCCCAGTAATTTTATTGCACCTTCTCCAGCCACCCCTGCATCGTCCACAGTTAGCCAGCCCTCACAGCTCCACACCCCCCATTTCCGTTAATCAACCCCAGGCAGGCGCAGTTAATTTTTTATTTTGGTTTCTTTTGTTAAAATAAATAATAATGTTTTTTGCCCCCAATAAGGTTTGGTTAATTGTGTATTTTGCCGCTGGCAACACACACCGTGCGCCAAATAAAAAAATGCGCCTAACACTTTTTGTTTTGGCCACCTCCTAGCTCCAGTAGTTAGTTAGTACAACACAGAAGCTTTGTGTGTGTTTGGTATAGAGATATGAGGTGGCCCAAAAAAATAATACTTGTATTTTCTCCAAAAACTCTTCTTTCTGTTTACTCTGTGACTTTTTGTCGCAGACTGAAGATAAAATGGTGGTAATACACAGGTGAATGCACAGCAGAACTATACTCAACGGGTCATGTGTTCAAAAAATCATTACTTATGACATCTGACCTGGTGAGTTGAGAAATGCCTTGTATTACCTCCATTTTATCTTCTGTGTGCATAAAATCTATTTCACACAAAGTGAAGGGATGATGGAGGTTATACAAGGCATATCGATACTCACCAGGACATGTGTCAGAAATAATGAATTATGAGTAGTGTTGAGCATTCCGATACTGCAAATATCGGGTATCGGCCGATATTCGCTGTATTGGAATTCCGATACCGAGTTCCGATATTTTTGTGATATCAGAAATCAGAATCGTTAGTTCCTATAAGTTCCCAGGCGTGTGCGGTGCATATGGTTCCCAGGGTCTGGAGGAGAGGAGACTCTCCTTCAGGCCCTGGGATCCATATTCATGTAAAAAATAAAGAATAAAAATAAAAAATATGGATATACTCACCCTTCTGACGGACCCTGGACCTCAGCGGTGCAACCGGCAGCCTCCGTTCCTAAGAATGCAGTGAGTGTAGGACCTGCGATGACGTCACGGCTTGTGATTGGTTGCGTGACCGCTCATGTGACCACTCACGTCACCGCGACGTCATCGAAGGTCCTTCACTCTGCATTCTTAGGAACGGAGGCAGACGCTTGCAGCAGTGACAGCCAGGGTTCGTCTGAGGGTGAGTATATCCATATTTTTTATTTTTATTCTTTATTTTTTACATGAATATGGATCCCAGGGCCTGAAGGAGAGTTTCCTCTCCTTCAGACCCTGGGAACCATCCAGGATCACTTCCGATATTTGTGTCTTATTGACTTGTATTGGTATCGGGTATCGGTATCAGCGATATCCAATATTTCTCTGATATCGGCCGATCCAATCCGATACCGATACTTTCAAATATCGGAAGGTATCACTCAACACTAATTATGAGGCATTTATTTGTGCATCATGAATTCATTAATTCTGACAACTGACTTGATGACTATAGATCTGTTTTGTAGGCTGCCGTCACACTGTCAGTATTTGCTCAGTATTTTACATCACTATTGGTAAGCCAAAACCTGGAGTGGAACAATGTGAGGAAAAGTATAATAAAAAGATATGCACCACTTCTGCATTTATCACCCACTCCTGGTTTTGGCTTACAAATGCTGATGTTAAAGGGAACCTGTCACCCCGTTTTTTCGGTATGAGATAAAAATACTGTTAAATAGGGCCTGAGCTGAGCATTACAATAGTGTAGTTTGTGTACCCCGATTCCCCACCTATGCTGCCGAAATACGTTACCAAAGTAGTCATTTTCGCCTGTCAATCAGGCTGGTCTGGTCAAAAGGGCGTGTTGTCTTCCCCCAGATTTTGCGTAGTTTTCCGTTGGTGGCGTAGTGGTGTGCGCATGCCCAAGGTCCCGAATCCTCTGCCAGGGGATTTAAAAGAGCGCGCTGTTCGTTATTCATTGGTGATCGGTGGGCGCGGCCATCTTCCTTTGGCCGCGCGTGCGCAGAAGCGGCGCTCTGCTGGCCGCGACGCTCTGCTGGCCGCGGCTTCAGGAAAATGGCCGCGGGATGCCGCGCGCGCGCAGATGGATATCGCGGCGGCCATTTTCCTGAAGCCGCGGCCAGCAGAGCGCCGCGGCCAGCAGAGCGCCGCTTCTGCGCACGCGCGGCCAAAGGAAGATGGCCGCGCCCACCGATCACCAATGAATAACGAACAGCGCGCTCTTTTAAATCCCCTGGCAGAGGATTCGGGACCTTGGGCATGCGCACACCACTACGCCACCAACGGAAAACTACGCAAAATCTGGGGGAAGACAACACGCCCTTTTGACCAGACCAGCCTGATTGACAGGCGAAAACGACTACTTTGGTAACGTATTTCGGCAGCATAGGTGGGGAATCGGGGTACACAAACTACACTATTGTAATGCTCAGCTCAGGCCCTATTTAACAGTATTTTTATCTCATACCGAAAAAACGGGGTGACAGGTTCCCTTTAAGTACTGAACAAATACTGCTAATGTGATGGCACCAAACAGCCATCGTCTCTTCAGTCTGTGTCAAATAGCTACTGGTGAACCGAGTCAGGACGCAATGATGTCAACAACCTAAGCCCAAAAAACCAAAGGGGTTTTTATAGGAAATACATAGGAGACATGGTCAAGATAATAAAACACGTATTTTATTAACAACAAACATTAGTAACATTTAAAACATAACTGTTACAGACCCGAAGCCAACAGGACATTTTACACAATATTGTCCTGCCATGCCACACATCCAATCTCAGAATCAAAAAAGGCAGCAAATAGGTTCCGCATGTGGCCACCTTCAACAGTTGACCGCAGCGGGTGATGCCGGTAATCAGGCAAAGGGTTTGCAACTTGTTCATCAAGTTCAATGGTGGGTCGCTCCTTAGCCAGAATGTAATTGTGGAGAACCACACAGGCTTTTACCACCTCATCCACTGTCTCCATTTTTAGATTTATGGCTGTTGCAAGAACGCGCCATTTTTACACCATAATCCCAAAGGCACACTCTACTGTTCTGCGGGCCCTGGTTAGTCTGTAGTTATAGATCCGTTTTGTGCGGTTCAAGTCCCGACTTGAATATGGCTTCAGTAGATTTTCACTCATCTGAAAGGCCTCATCCCCAACCATTACAAATGGCATCGGTGGGCCTTGAGTGTTAGGGAGAGGTCGTGGCTGTGGAAAATTAAAATTTTTGCCATAAACACATTTTTGAAAGTCTGTGAATTGTTGCCACAGCCAAAAGCACCAATGTCCACGGCAATGAAGTGACAGTCTGCATCGGCTATTGCCATGAGAACTACTGAAAAATATTTTTTATAGTTGAAGAACTGTGATCCCGTTCTGGCTGGTTTGATAATCCGGATGTGCTTCCCATCCACTGCACCCAAACAGTTTTGGAAATCACACACAGTCCAGAATTTATCAGCAATTTCCATCCACATGTCCTCGGTGGGTATGGGTATAAATTCTTCACGGAGAACGTTCTACAAAGCCCGGCAGGTGTCAAAAACTATTCCGGACAGGGTGGAAATTCCAAGCCTGTACTGGAAGTGGAGGGATGACAACAGGGCCGGACTGGGACTAAAATTCAGCCCTGGCATTTGAAGTCACACAGGCCCACTTGTCACGTGGTGACTGTATAATATCTTTGTACACTTGTAGGCTACAAGAAGTGAGGGGAGTGTAACACGACTATATAACATATACAGGTCCTTCTCAAAAAATTAGCATATAGTGTTAAATTTCATTATTTACCATAATGTAATGATTACAATTAAACTTTCATATATTATAGATTCATTATCCACCAACTGAAATTTGTCAGGTCTTTTATTGTTTTAATACTGATGATTTTGGCATACAACTCATGATAACCCAAAAAACCTGTCTCAATAAATTAGCATATCAAGAAAAGGTTCTCTAAATGACCTATTACCCTAATCTTCTGAATCAACTAATTAACTCTAAACACATGCAAAAGATACCTGAGGCTTTTAAAAACTCCCTGCCTGGTTCATTACTCAAAACCCCCATCATGGGTAAGACTAGCGACCTGACAGATGTCAAGAAGGCCATCATTGACACCCTCAAGCAAGAGGGTAAGACCCAGAAAGAAATTTCTCAACAAATAGGCTGTTCCCAGAGTGCTGTATCAAGGCACCTCAATGGTAAGTCTGTTGGAAGGAAACAATGTGGCAGAAAACGCTGTACAACGAGAAGAGGTGACCGGACCCTGAGGAAGATTGTGGAGAAGGACCGATTCCAGACCTTGGGGAACCTGAGGAAGCAGTGGACTGAGTCTGGTGTGGAAACATCCAGAGCCACCGTGCACAGGCGTGTGCAGGAAATGGGCTACAGGTGCCGCATTCCCCAGGTAAAGCCACTTTTGAACCATAAACAGCAGCAGAAGCGCCTGACCTGGGCTACAGAGAAGCAGCACTGGACTGTTGCTAAGTGGTCCCAAGTACTTTTTTCTGATGAAAGCAAATTTTGCATGTCATTCGGAAATCAAGGTGCCAGAGTCTGGAGGAAGACTGGGGAGAAGGAAATGCCAAAATGCCTGAAGTCCAGTGTCAAGTACCCACAGTCAGTGATGGTGTGGGGTGCCATGTCAGCTGCTGGTGTTGGTCCACTGTGTTTCATCAAGGGCAGGGTCAATGCAGCTAGCTATCAGGAGATTTTGGAGCACTTCATGCTTCCATCGGCTGAAATGCTTTATGGAGATGAAGATTTCATTTTTCAGCACGACCTGGCACCTGCTCACAGTGCCAAAACCACTGGTAAATGGTTTACTGACCATGGTATTACTGTGCTCAATTGGCCTGCCAACTCTCCTGACCTGAACCCCATAGAGAATCTGTGGGATATTGTGAAGAGAAAGTTGAGAGACGCAAGACCCAACACTCTGGATGAGCTTAAGGCCGCTATTGAAGCATCCTGGGCCTCCATAACATCTCAGCAGTGTCACAGGCTGATTGCCTCCATGCCACGCCGCATTGAAGCAGTCATTTCTGCCAAAGGATTCCCGACCAAGTATTGAGTGCATAACTGAACATTATTATTTGATGGTTTTTTTGTTTGTTATTAAAAAACACTTTTATTTGATTGGACGGGTGAAATATGCTAATTTATTGAGACAGGTTTTTTGGGTTATCATGAGTTGTATGCCAAAATCATCAGTATTAAAACAATAAAAGACCTGACAAATTTCAGTTGGTGGATAATGAATCTATAATATATGAAAGTTTAATTGTAATCATTACATTATGGTAAATAATGAAATTTAACACTATATGCTAATTTTTTGAGAAGGACCTGTAATTACAGCTGTATCCAGCATTACAGCCCCCATAGAATGTAATGCAGCACAGCCCCATAGAATGTAATACAGCCAGCCCCCATAGAATGTAATACAGCCAGCCCCCATTGAATGTAATACAGCCAGCCCCCATAGAATGTAATGCAGCACAGCCCCCATAGAATGTAATGCAGCACAGCCCCCATAGAATGTAATGCAGCACAGCCCCCATACAATATAATGCAGCACAGGCCCATAGAATATAATGCAGCACAGGCCCATAGAATATAATGCCGCACAGGCCCAAAGAATATAATGCAGCACAGGCCCATAGAATGGAATGCAGCACAGCCCCATAGAATATAATGCAGCACAGCCCCATAGAATATAATGCAGCACAGCCCCATAGAATATAATGCAGCACAGCCCCATAGAATATAATGCAGCACAGCCCCATAGAATATAATGCAGCAGAGGCCCATAGAATGGAATGCAGCACAGCCCCATAGAATATAATGCAGCAGAGGCCCATAGAATGGAATGCAGCCAGCCCCATAGAATATAATGCAGCAGAGGCCCATAGAATGGAATGCAGCCAGCCCCATAGAATATAATGCAGCAGAGGCCCATAGAATGGAATGCAGCACAGCCCCATAGAATATAATGCAGCAGAGGCCGATAGAATGGAATGCAGCCAGCCCCATAGAATATAATGCAGCACAGCCCCATAGAATGGAATGCAGCCAGCCCCATAGAATATAATGCAGCAGAGGCCCATAGAATGGAATGCAGCCAGCCCCATAGAATATAATGCAGCACAGGCCCATAGAATGGAATGCAGCCAGCCCCATAGAATATAATGCAGCAGAGGCCCATAGAATGGAATGCAGCACAGCCCCATAGAATATAATGCAGCAGAGGCCCATAGAATGGAATGCAGCCAGCCCCATAGAATATAATGCAGCAGAGGCCCATAGAATGGAATGCAGCACAGCCCCCCCCCCCAATAGCTCCACAATCCAGTCATCACTCATTGATAAAAAAAACCAAAAAACACTCTACTCACCTTTCCTCCTGCCCCGCGCTGCTCTGGCTCTGGTCTCAGCAGTCGCAGTCTGCCCACCCGGTCACACAGCAGGTGCGCGATGATATGACGTCATCGCGCACCCGCAGTGTCAGTGTCGCCGGTATAGTTGAATGCGGGGCCGGGAGTGCGCCGACAGCGGGGAGAGTGCGCCGACAGCGGCACACTCGAGCGGCCCACTACTGCCACCGGCCCTTCTGGCATTTGCCAGAACTGCCCGATGGCCAGTCCGGCCCTGGATGACAAGCTCTCTCTGGTTGCCAGAAATCTGTAATAAAATAAAGAAAAAATAATTTAGAAAAATGCAAAGAATACATGTCAGACCAGCAATAATTATGACTGGAATTTGTTTAGAATTATTACGTACCTTAAGGTAACCAGGAGACGTTCCTCTGCTGGAATCGCTCTATGGAGCTGGGTGTCCTGTCTCCTGATGACTCCTTGAACACGAGCAAGCAACTCCAAAAAAGAGTCTTGTGTAGTGTTGAGCATTCCGATACTGCAAGTATCGGGTATCGGCCGATACTTGCTGTATCGGAATTCCGATACCGAGATCCGATATTTTTGTGATATCGGGTATCGGTATCGAAACAACATTAATGTAAAAATGTGTAAAAGAGAGAATTAAAATAAAAAATATTGCTATACTCACCTCTCCGACGCAGCCTGCACCTTACCGAGGGAAGCGGCAGCATTCTTTGTTTAAAATTCGCGCTTTTCTTTCCTTTACGTGAGTCCCGGCTTGTGATTGGTTGCGTGCCGCCCATGTGACCGGGACGCAACCAATCACAGCAAACCGTGACGTAATTTCAGGTCCTTCAGGATTTTAAAATTACGTTCCGGCATTGTGATTGGTTGCGTCGCAGTCACATGGGCGACGCAACCAATCACAGCAAGCCGTGACGTAATTTCAGGTCCTTAAGGATTTTAAAATTACGTCCCGGCTTTGTGATTGGTTGCGTCGCAGTCACATGGGAGACGCAACCAATCACAAGCCGTGACGTCACGGGAGGCTGGACACGCGCGCATTTTAAAATGGGTGCGTGTCCAGCCTCCCGTGACGTCCCGGCTTGTGATTGGTTGCGCCGCGATCAACCAATCACAAGCCGGGAGGCTGGACACGCGCCCATTTTAAAATTTTAAAATGCGCGCGTGTCCAGCCTCCCGGCTTGTGATTGGTTGACCGCGGCGCAACCAATCACAAGCCGGGACGTCACGGGAGGCTGGACACGCGCCCATTTTAAAAAGCGCGCGTGTCCAGCCTCCCGTGACGTCACGGCTTGTGATTGGTTAATGGCGGCCATGTTGCCGGGACGCGGACCAATCACAGCAAGCCGTGACGTAATTTCGTCACGGCTTGCTGTGATTGGTCCGCGTCCCGGCAACATGGCGCCGTGACCAATCATAAGCCGGGACGTCACTGGAGGCTGGACACGCGCGCTTTTTAAAATGGGCGCGTGTCCAGCCTCCCGTGACGTCCCGGCTTGTGATTGGTTAATGGCGGCCATGTTGCCGGGACGCGGACCAATCACAGCAAGCCGTGACGTAATTTTGTCACGGCTTGCTGTGATTGGTCCGCGTCCCGGCAACATGGCCGCCCTGACCAATCACAAGCCGGGACTTCACGTAACCAAGTAAAAGCGCGAATTTTAAACAAACAACGCTGCCGGTTCCCTCGCTGAGGTCCAGGCTGCGTCGGAGAGGTGAGTATAGCGATATTTTTTATTTTAATTCTTTCTTTTACACATTTATATGGATCCCAGGGCCTGAAGGAGAGTTTCCTCTCCTTCAGACCCTGGGAACCATCAGGAATACCGTCCGATACTTGAGTCCCATTGACTTGTATTGGTATCGGGTATCGGTATCGGATTGGATCCGATACTTTGCCGGTATCGGCCGATACTTTCCGATACCGATACTTTCAAGTATCGGACGGTATCGCTCAACACTAGTCTTGTGACATCCTGGTATATTCTGGGAATTTGTCCGGGTTGTCATTAAGCTCGCCATACAGTGTGTGATATGCACCACGGCTCTCCCACAGTTCTATAATGGAGTGTTGCCAAAAACGCCTACGCCGTGTCCTTCTCCGTCTTTCACTTTTCAGTGTTGCTCCCAAGCAAACGCACAGGCAATAAAAAGCTTGATGCTTAGATCCAGCTTGAAGTAAAAGCTATCCATGGGAAGATCCATCATGACACAGGATACAGTAGCACACTGTTAAGATTTCAGCAGTCCGAGGGTCTATATATAGTGATCCCATAATACACGCCCTCTGTAGTCCCATTGGCGGTGTCTGGTTATCTAGTTTTTTCTCCTGTAAAATTTTCCACCATGCGCACCAAAACGCAAACGCATGAAAAAACGCATGAAAAAGCATGGAAACGCAGCATTTTTAAACCGCATGCGTTCACGCATGCACCTAAAAACCGCTGCGTTTGTACGTGCTTTTATGCGTTTTTCCGGGACTTGCATTTGCAGATTAAACGCTGCGGATTCTAACGCAAATGTGAAAGTAGCCTTAGATAAGATAACAAAAACCTTGTGAAAAAATTCATTTTATTAAAGTGTACTATATACATTTATGGTAGAATATGCTGGTGAGATTAATTTTCAGGTTTAATCATATAAAAAAAGCAGAGTGACAATGTAAACCCGTGGCACCATGTTCTCAGCATCATTGATTTCCTATACAGTTCTTACTTTAATTACATGTTTTTCTAATGACAATATTTGTTTAAAAGTACATGTTGTCCTGCTCTTCAGTCTATTTACATACATATCTTTATATACAGAAAAAAAGTCTTCCAAATAAAATGCCTCTAACTTTAAGTTTAATAGTAGATATAATATTATGTTCTACTTTTTGATTAAATGGATCCATTTAAATAAATCCTCAATTGCATCTCTGGAAGGTTTCAACATTGGAGTGAAAGTTATGAATGGAGGAATGATTATAGTAAAGACAGTGACTGTTTTTTTTTCAGGTATTGATGTTTTATGTACTGCGGTACTGCCATGCGTAATCTTCAATGTTATCTATTTTATGGCATTTGTTATGGCATTTGCCTATAGTGCAATATAATAAAATCATAGAATCATAGAATGGTAGAGTTGAAAGGGACCTCCTGGACCATCTGGTCCAACCCCCTGCTCAAAGCAGGATTCACTAAATCATTCTATCCAGTCTCTGTTAGAAGACTTCCATTGAAGGAGAACTCACCACTTCTCGTGGCAGCTTGTTCCACTCATTGGTAACCCTAACTGTCAAAAAGTTTTTTGTAATATCTAATCGCCTCCCATTCAGTTTCATCCCATTGCTTCTAGTCTTTCCTTGTGCGAATAAGAATAAAGATGATCCTTCTACAATGTGACAGCCCTTGGGATACTTGTAGACAGCTATTAAGTCTCCTCTCAGTCTTCTTTTTTGCAAGCTAAACATTCCCAAATCCTGTATATTTCCCATCCCATATTGTTCTCATTTAAAGATCTTCTGATGAGTGTAGCAAAGTGTCTACCAAATATGTGTTTTCCTGTTTTCGCTAGAAAACTGAGAGGGTAGCATGATCACTCTGTTGATATGGTGCTGGGGAGAAGGATGAGTATGAAACAAAAAAAAGACAAAATCCTGAAGCATGGACCCAAGTTTGGGTGGAAAGGGGTGCATGGGAATAGACCAGAAAAAAACACTGCATTTGAATTTATGTTCCTCTGCAGTCATCTGATGGTATAGAGAAGTCTGGCCTAATCCAGCCCTTGTTTATTTTGAAAAAGTCAGCCTGTCAGCACTCAGTTGACAGGCGGTTGCTCCTATCGGCTATAATACCCCCGGCAGCAATAAAATCCTGCTCTGACAAAACACTAGCAGCAGGCAGGCCAGGACCTCCAAGGCATAGAAAGACAGTTCATGCCACATGTCTAACTTCGAAACCCATTAGTTGCAAGACACATTGGAATCACAGATGATGCTAATATGATTGGCAAGGTACTCCTTCTGCATCTTCCAAAACTTTTCCCTCCTTGTCAGAGTACCCAGCTCATCAGGACCTGGGTGCTGGGAAGGTCTGGGAAAACTAGCCCAGACCTTTGAGAGTGTTCAAATGCCTCTGCTGCAACTGGTTTGTGTCTCCTCATCTCCACTCCTTGGGACATGGAGCATTTTATCTTTCTCTGCCACGGGAAGGAGTGATGTAAAGTTCTCCTTGCAGCATAGGTCTGGAATTGTGTCCAACCAGTAATTAGTGTTGACCAAAATGCATACAGTGCGAGAGTCTCAGGAAAGGCAGTGGAACGTAAACTCAGCCACGTGTGCCAGACTGCCAACAGCCAAGACTTCCCTGTCCCCATAAAGAGGATGACTGTCTCAGTCGTTCTCCTCGTCCTCCTCCTCATCCTCCTTCTCATCATACCTCTCCTTCTCATCTTCAGGCCATCGATGGTAAACAGATAAGATGAAGGTGGTGCAGGTACCACAGTCTGTAGGCTACCAGCTCCTGTTCCCCCTCCTCTTCCTCATTATCACCCAATCTGTGTAGAGAAAATAAGATGAGGCTGGGTTGTGTAGTATCACCCAGTATAGTTTGTTGCTCCATATAAACTTGCTCCACCTTCAAATCAGCCTCTTTAATTGTGAGCAGTGAGCATTTCAGTAGACAGAGAAGCAGGATGATGACACTGCGTATGGCGTCATAGCAGTTCTCCATCTTGGTTGAGTCCTAAAAGTTTTGGAGAACTGCACAGATGTCAGACATCCATGCCCACTCATCAGCTTGTATGTGTGGAGGCTGACCCTAATACTGATGGGCATGGTGTAGCTCAAATTCACCTACTGCCCTCTGCTTCTCACAATGCCTTGCCAACATATGTAATGTTGATTTCCAAAGCATGGTGACATCGCACACCACTTGGTGAACTGGAAGTTGCAAATGCTGCTGCAGCTCTGCCAAGGTGGCTGTAGCTGTAGCTATCTTGCGGATATGGGCACACAAGGCATACTTTTAGATATAAGTCAGGGAGATCTCGGCATGTTTTGAGAACCCACTGATCCACTAACTTGAGCACATGAGCCTGGAGTTATACATGTGCGAGGTTGCCAAGCTTTAGAGCTGCTACCAGGCTATGGCCATTGTCACACACACCCATGCCTGGTCATAGGTTTAAGGGTGATAACCACAGATCAGGCAGATCTGTTAGACTATTCAACAACTCCACAACAGATTAGCTTCAGCAGAGCTTGTTGCCGCTTTTTAGAGGAAGTGCTGCTGTGCTTCCAGCATGCAACTGTTGATATTTGTGAGATCGGGGTGAGGAGGAGATGCAGGCACTGCTTTTGAAGGTGGGGGCAACCCTAATAATTCCAGGGCCTGCAATCCTCTGTGTCAGTAGAATGTTTTCCATCCCAGGGTCTGACTAGGTTTCCACAATGTGCACCCAGTGTGGCATTAGGGAAATGTAGCTTTCTACTCCTTGACCACAAGCACATGTCCAGGTATCCATGGTTAAGTGGACCTTCCAGTAACAGCATTGGTCAAGGCACGGCTGATGTTATAGGACACGTGCTTGTGTAGGGAGGGGATGACACACATCGGGAGAAATAGTGTCAGCTGGGAACCGAGCACCGACGGATGGCTACCACCATGAGGTTGCGGAAAGCTTCCGTTTCCACAGGCGTAAATGGCAACATTTCCAGGGCAAGTAGTCTGGAAATGCGGCCATTTAGTATCATGGCCTGTGGGTGGCTGTGTATTTATGCTTGCGTTGCAAGGACAGTGGTTGTGACAGCTGGGCTCTGTGCTGGGACAAGGATGTGGTAGCTGATAGAGGTTGCAAGTGAGCAAATACAGGTGGGAGGGATCTTTCACATCAAGGACAGGGGATTGATGTGCACGTAGAACAGGGTAAGAGACAGTAGTGTCACCTGCAGACACTGTTTCTGGGCTCTGGCATTCGGCTCACGTAGTCAGGTGATTTGCTTGCATGTGCACGCTGGTGGTGGTTAGGCTGGTAGTTGTGTCACCCCTGCTGATACTGGCATGGAAGATGTTGCAAATGGCCTTTTTGGGGTTAACTGGACTGTCTTTAAAAAAGCGCCAGACTCGGGAACACCTAAACCATGACTTGGCAACTTTACCCGTGTTGGTGTTGTGGGGAACAGTTGCTCACCTTGTGTCTCTGGCCACCCCACTGCCTCTTCCCGTGTGTTATGATGCTGAAAATTCCTCCCCCTGTGCACCGCTGTCCTTGCTCTGTATGTCACCTTCCCAGGTTGGGTTAGTAACTTCATCGTCCAGCACCTCGACTTCCATTTCCACACCCTGGTCCTCCTCCTGACTTGCTGACGTAACAACACCACTTGTTGCAAATTGTGTCTCATCATCATCAACCTCTTGAGAAAGTAATTGCATTTTCCCATCTACTTCTTATGAGCGTGGCTACTCAAATATATAGGTGTCGCTATAACAATGCTGTTTCTAACCAAGTATTTTTTTTTTGTTTGGAGGCACAACTGGAGTACAATAAATAGCATATAAAATTTCACTGCTGCAAAAAATTTGCAGTATTATTATTGCAGGCAAATTTTCACAAGTCAGATGGACTGATTACACTGTAGGATCAATTTGCCGGTGCTTTTGAGATCCAGCCAAGTCTTGCTGTATGCTTTTGACGCACAACTGCCGCAGGAGAAATGGCATATAATAATTCCCGGCTCAGAAAAATTTGCAGGATTAAGAGCAAAGAGAATATTATTAGCCCTGAGAAGGGTTTTGGTATGACTTGCAGACTGCAGCATAAAGGATATAACGCAAAAAAATCCCAAAGGTCAATTAGATAAGGACCAAAAACTCATGCATATAGGGAACACTTAGGAAGGAGGGGGATGAACCACCACAGAGTATAATCCGTAAAATGTAATCTTTATTAGATATACAGTGAGTACGGAAAGTATTCAGACCACTTTAAATTTTTCACTCTTTGGTTCATGGCAGCCATTTGGTAAATTCAAAAAAATTATTTTTTTTCTCATTAATGTACACTCTGCACCCCATCTTGACTGAATAAAAAACAGAAATGAGGTATTTTTTGCAAATTTATTAAAAAACAAAAACTGAAATATCACATGGTCATAAGTATTCAAACTGTTTGCACAGAAGTGAGTAGAAAAAACCTTTTGAGCTATTACAGCCATGAGTCTTCTTGGGAATGATGCAACAAGTTTTTCACACCTGGATTTGTGGATCCTCAAATATTCAAACAACAAGTAAGTAAAGCAGTGAAAACTTTCATATATAGAGATGTCAAGCAAGTTGATTAGAGATAAATAAAGTGACATATAGTAAGCAAATAGAATAAATAACAAAGATCACAGTGATAGTACACAAATTAAAGTTATATGAACTGCTAGTAGAAAGTGCAATGTGCATACAGGTTGACCCAAAGTGACATGTCCATATATGAAAGTTGTCACTGCTTTACTTACTTGTTGGCTGAATATTTGTGTGCACTATGCACTTTATAAGGTAACCTGTCTCCCTGCAATTTTGGTGCCTAGCAGCCCTCTTTAATCAATTTCTATTGTATGACATTCAGTGCCTTACGAAAAGTATTCGACTCCCTGGAACTTTTCAACCTTTTCCCACATATCATGCTTCAAATATAAAGATACCAAATGTAAATTTTTGGTGAAGAATCAACAAGTGGAACACAATTGTGAAATTAAACGAAATGTATTGGTTATTTTAAATTTCTGTGAAAAATCAAAAACTGAAAAGTGGGGCGAGCAATATTATTTGGCCCCTTTACTTTGAGTAGAGCAAACTCACTCCAGACGTTCATTGTGGATCTCTGAATGATCCAATGTTGTCCTAAATGCCTAATGATGATAAATATAATCCACCTGTGTGTAATCAAGTCTCGGTATAAATGCACCTGCTCTGTGATAGTCTCAGGGTTCTGTTTGAAGCACAGAGAGCATCATGAAGACCAAGGAACATAACAGGCAGGTCCGTGGTACTGTTGTGGAGAAGTTTAAAGCCAGATTTGGATACAAAATGATTTCCAAAGCTTTAAACATCCTAATGAGCACTGTGCAAGCGATCATATTGAAATGGAAGGAGTATCATACCACTGTAAATCTACCGAGACCTGGCTGCCCCTCTAAACTTTCATCTCAAACAAGGAGAAGACTGATCAGAGATGCAGACAAAAGGCCCATGATCACTGTGGATGAATTGCAGAGATCTACAGCTGAGGTGGGACAGTGTTAGGGGTCGAGTTCTCGCCTCTGCACAGGGGGAGTCTCGGGCCATCCCCGCTGCTGTCTCCCATTCTTCTCCTGCTGCAGTGGAGCCTGCTCAGCGGAGACGTCGGTCCCAGCGTCTCGCTCAGTCTGACTCTGTGCAAAGGATTGCTTCTGGTTTTCCAGCTTCTGCCATTGAAGCCAGTGCTTTTGGGACTAAGTCCTGCTTTTCCCCTTCTGAGCATGCCCAGGGTAAGATCTCTCATTGGAGATCGAGGGTCACATGCTTGGATACTGCAGCAAAGCCCATTGGTTCTCCAGGAAGGTTCTGAAGGTGCTCAGGCTCTGTGGCAGCCTCTCATTGGTCCTTCTAGGAAGGCCCTGTACTTGCTGCAGCTATAAAAGGTTTGCATGACCGCACAGTCATGCGCTAGTATCAATTCATGTCATGAGTTTTGCGCCAATGTGGTCAATCGTGTGTGTATTCAGGGATCCTGCTGAAATAAGCCACTTAGAATACCGGCTTCTCCGGTGAGGAGATTGTATGATTGTCTCCTTGACTGCGTGACCACAAGCTGCTATCTGCTCAGCAGTTATTGTGTATTCCTGTGAAGTTTAACAGGACACAGTCCTTTCTTTATAGCGACTCTGTGAAGCAACAGAGTTCACTTCTACCACCAGATAGTGCCGCCATTTGCGAGCAACGGGTCCTCTCCTGCACGGTGGACCCCAGGCTGCGAACGCACCAAATAACATCTCTATTTACTCAGTGCGTTCCACCAGCCCTAACAGTATACTAGCGCCAGGGTCTGGCTAGTAAAAGGTGGACAATCAGCGTTTACAGAGGTACATCCAGCAGCTGGAGGGTAGGTTGGCGGCTCTTGAGTGCATAACCTCAGCTGTGGATGTTACCGCAGTCGCTGTTCAGGCTGCAAGTGTAGCTGCAGCCAATTTGTCCTCTGCCACCCCTGTTCCGACTTTATCCCATCTCCCGCTTCCAGACAAGTTTGCTGGTGACAAGAAGCTATGTCGGGGATTCGTGAGTCAGTGCTCCATACATCTAGAGCTACTGGCTGCACATTTTCCTACAGAACGGGCGAAAGTGGGATTTATTTTATCCCTTTTGTCGGGCAGGGCGTTGGAGTGGGCAACGCCGCTATGGGAGCATAATGATCGTGTGGTGCAGAGTGCTCCTCTTTTCCTGGACGCTCTGAAACAGGTCTTTTTGGGACCTCGTGTCACCCACGATACCACGCTCCAATTGTTGGCAATAATGCAGGGTTCGTCCATGGTCAGCCAGTTCACCGTCCAATTCCGGACTCTGATCTCAGAGCTGGAGTGGCCAGATAAAGTCCTAATTCCAGTGTTCTGGAAAGGACTGGCAGACCATGTGAAGGAAGCCTTGGCCACCAGGGAGATTCCTGCCACACTGGAGGAGCTCACTTCTGTATCTGCCCGCATTGACCTCCGTTTTAACGAGCGGAGGTTTGAGCGGACCCAGTGCAGGCAGAGGTTTTGGCTGGCTCCTACCTTCACCAGTCCTCTAGAATCTCCTGTTCAGGCATATGACACCCATGAGGCCATGGAGGTTTCTCGAGCGGGACCTAAGTCTCGGACCGCTCGAGTACCCGTGGTTTGTAAAGATTGCCAACAACAAGGACATTATGCCAATAAATGTCCATGGTGGTCGCGTCTAGTGACCATTGGAGGAGGTTCACTAGACACAGCGGCATTTTCCTCCAAGTTGTCCTTTAAAGGGACAATCACATTTGGCTCATCCTCTCTGACAGTCGAGCTTTGTGTGGACTCTGGAGCAGAGGGGAATTTCATGTCCTCTGCTTTTGCTCTGCTCCTTGCAATACCTCTGGTTATGCTCGCCAAACTGGTGACTGTTAGAGTAGTGAATGGATCAACACTTCCCTCACAAATCACAAACCAGACAGTCCCTTTCACGTTGTCCATGTCCCCTTCCCACCAGGAGATTATTTCCCTTCTTGTTCTTCCCGAGGGAATGGATGAGATTCTACTGGGAATACCCTGGCTCCGTTTCCACTCCCCACATATTGAGTGGACCTCAGGGAGGATATTGGGTTGGAGTGATTCATGTAAGGGCAGATGTGTGAGGGAGTGCGTTCAGGTTTCCACTACTGAGATACCCGTAAATCTCTCTTCGCTTCCCAAGTGCTATTGGTCCTATGCAGACGTCTTCTCCAAAAAGGCTGCGGAGTCCCTTCCGCCTCACCGCCCCTATGACTGTCCTATTGATCTCTTGCCTGGAGCAGAACCTCCTTGGGGACGGGTCTATCCCCTCTCTCTCCCGAAAACGGAGGCTATGTCCCAATACATCCAGGAGAATTTGGCAAGAGGATTCATTAGGAAGTCAGTGTCACCTGCAGGGGCGGGGTTCTTCTTCGTGCAGAAGAAGAACGGAGAATTACGTCCTTGCATAGATTACAGGTGTCTTAACGCCATCACCGTTAAGAATAAATACCCGTTGCCCCTGATTTCTGAGCTCTTTGATAGGCTATGGGGAGCAAGGGTATTTACCAAATTAGATCTGCGGGGTGGTTATAACCTGATTCGCATCCGTGAGGGGGACGAATGGAAGACGGCATTTAATACCAGGGATGGGCACTATGAGTTTCTGGTGATGCCCTTCAGGCTTTGTAATGCCCCAGCCGTTTACCAAGACTTTGTTAATGATATCTTCTGGGATATGCTCTCCACCTCGGTCGTAGTCTATCTGGATGATATTCTCATCTTCTCTCCAGAAATTGACTCCCACCAGAGAGATGTTGACAGAGTCTTCGACCTCTTACGGGCAAATTCCCTCTATGCAAAGTTCGAGAAGTGTATGTTTGAGCAGGAGTCTTTACCTTTCCTGGGCTATATCATCTCCGCCCAGGGATTGGCTATGGATCCTGCCAAACTACAGGCTGTGATGGACTGGCAAGAACCCCATTCTCTTAAAGCAGTGCAGCACTTTATGGGGTTCATAAATTACTATCGTCAGTTCATTCCCCAATTCTCAACTTTGGTAGCTCCCTTGGTAGCCCTCACCAAGAAGGGAGCAAATCCCAAATTGTGGTCTGAAGAGGTCTCCAAGGCTTTTTCTTTTATTAAGTCTCATTTTGCTAGCGCTCCCATCCTACATCGTCCCGATGTTGATAAGCCGTTTATAATGGAGGTGAATGCCTCATCCGTTGGGGCAGGAGCAGTCCTCTTCCAAAAGGATGCTCAAGGTCGGAAGCATCCTTGCTTCTTCTTCTCCTAGACCTTCACACCAGTGCAGAGGAATTATTCCATTGGGGACAGGGAGTTGCTAGCAATGAAGTTAGCCTTCTCGGAGTGGAGACATCTTTTGGAGGGGGCTCACTTTCCCTTCCAAGTTTTCATGGACCACAAAAATTTGGTTTATTTACAAACAGCCCAGCGGCTAAATTCTCATCAGGCCAGATGGTCCTTGTTCTTCTCCCGATTTCACTTCACTCACCAATATCTCGCTGGGGAGAAGAACATTCGTGCTGATGCCCTATCTCGCTCCGCTGTATCATCATCTGAGGAGGAAGGCGAGCCTCAGCTTATTGTCCATTCTGAGAGCCTGAGAACCATAGCTCTGGTTTCGCTAGAGTCTGTGCCTCCGGGCAAGACTTTTGTACCCATTAATTTGCGACCGTAGGTTCTCCCTTGGGCTCATTCTTCCAGGGTGGGTGGACACTTTGGGACAAAGAGGACATCTGAGATGCTGGCGAGAACATACTGGTGGCCACATATGGTCCGTGATGCCGGAGATTATATTCGGGCGTGTGTCTCCTGCGCCAAAAATAAGTCTCCTCACCAATGGCCAGCTGGGTTACTCTATCCCTTGCCAGTGGCAGACAGGCCCTGGGAGATGGTTGGGATGGACTTTGTGGTGGGTTTGCCCAAGTCTCGTTGCTGTACCATCATTTGGGTTATCACCGATCATTTTTCTAAAATGGTGCATTTGGTGCCGCTTCTATGGCTACCTTCTGCATGGGCCTTGGCAGCGTTGTTCATAAAACACATCTTCTGCCTACACGGTATGCCAGACAAAATTGTCAGTGACCGGGGTCCCCAGTTTGCGTCTCGGTTCTGGAGAGAGCTTTGTTGTCTCCTCAGCATTGAGTTGAATCTCTCTTCCGCATATCATCCCGAGACGAATGGGTTGGTAGAGAGAGCCAACCAGACCTTGGTCGCATATCTATAACAAAAACCGAACTTGTGGATATGAGTAAGAATACCACGCTCCCTTCTATCTGGAGTGCCCATAGCACCCCAAAGGGGAGAGAAACTCGGGAGCACCAAACTCCCAAGTATATGCTTGTTAACAACAACCATGAACATCTGTGTAAGAAAACTACATAATAGAAATTTTATCACAAAATGTAAACTTTATTTCAAAATACAACATAAGAACACAAAATATAATGGGATGGGGATGAGGTGAACAACTATACTGGAAAATGACTGCATGTAAACACACTCATATGTATGCCATGGGGGGTACATAGCCTCATAGCAATATAAGCAGTCGGTAGTCCAAGTGCCTGGCACTACATATAAAAATTAGTAACAGAGGGGGCAGGAATAGTCAAAAGGTCTCAGTGACCAGATGACCCTTGAGGTACACCCACTCCTGACCCCACATAAGGATAATCCATATTGCACATAAATCCATAAAGTGCTTAGTAACTATAAAGGTGCCAGAAAGAGCATACCACAGTTAGAGCTTAGGGCTTACCCATGTGTGTGCAGGCCTGCGGTCAAATTCCAGTAGGGAGCCCCGACGCGCGTTTTGCGTGATGTGCTTCCTCGGGGGGCTGTGTGGGTACTGAGTATACAGGGTTTATATAAGGCCATGATATGACAGACATTAATTCCTTTTGGCGGTGCTTTGCGGCGCACGAGGAACGGTATCCCGCCATTGCCGTCCTCCTTCCGGCCATCTCAGCAGCGTCCAGTAAGGGGGAAATCCCCCGTGACGTCAGAAATGCTGGACGTCGCTGTGTACAGATGCCTTGGGAGGCGCGGCTTGTGCCGGGGCCCATTGCGCGTGCGCACCACCGCGGTGGCCATATTGGAGAAGGGAAAACCTGCTGGCAAGATGAAAATGAGTATCGTGCAACTAATAAAAGAGGGGAAGGGGGAACATCTAACTACCGCGCGACGTACAGAGGACACACAAAGTGCGTATGCATATTATTACAAACTTATTAAAAAGAGGAGCACATTCAGAAATACTGGCAGTCAGGGCAGCCAATTCAGTTCTTTTGATTGTAACAATCAGGCATAACGTCCATTTGCTGCCAGGGATGTCTTCACTGCTGCTCCGCTTGTAAAGTTGCGCACTCTTTAGGTGCCGGTAAGGTCACCAAGTCCAAGCGCCAATGTAGAGTAATACTTGTGAGCACAAACACCAAAAACTATATGCACGAAACCACTATGAAGGCAAAAAGGAAGAAACAGACAATATGAATAAAACATACTAAAATAAAACCTGATAAAAAATATAAAATAAATAGCCTAGAGAGACAGATCATAGAAATGGAACAAAGGACAACTTTTCATTAAGGCCATTCGGGGTCATAGTCCCTAACCTAACTATCCACTGACATTCTATTTTGGCTAGTGACTTCTTAAGGTCACCACCCCGAATGCCAGCATGGACCCGATCAATGCCACGTACTATATATGCCTGAGCAGCACACTTTCTTTTATAAAATCTCCCTTATTTCTATGAAATATCCTCACATTTTGTGCTATACATTCATAAAACAAGCTAAATAAACTATTGTGATGAATAAAAACATAAAATACCAACCTTACTGAATGTGACGTATTCACATACAATGAGCCTGAGAGATCTGTGCAGCTATATCCTCTCCCCTGAAGCTCTGAAATCCAACTGTGATATCAGGTTTCACAGACCTTCAAGAGACAGGAGACTACCTGGAGGGAGGGGCTTTCCTCACAATCTGGTGAGGAAGGAGAAATGAAAGTAAAAGAGAAGCGCCTGTCAGATCAGTTGTATGTGACGGAGGGTTAAGGCCATTCGGGGTCATAGTCCCTAACCTAACTATCCACTGACATTCTATTTTGGCTAGTGACTTCTTAAGGTCACCACCCCGAATGCCAGCATGGACCCTATCAATGCCACGTACTTTAAGGACATCTGGGTTACAATTGTGTTTTGCCTTGAGGTGTCTCGGGATAGTCTTGAGCTCCGAGTCATCTATAACTTCCTTTGCGGACACAATGTCCCTGACGTGTTCACGGACCCTGACACGGAGTTCACGAGAGGTGAGGCCTACATAAATTAGATTGCACGTACAGGTGGCATAGTAGGCCACAAATGTGGTACTGCAAGAGATATAACTCATAATACGGTACTCCCTACCCCCACCCGCTGCCGAGAATGTAGTGGCCCGTATAATATTTCTGCATGCTTTGCAGGAGCCGCATGGAAAACAGCCCCACCTTGGGGGTCCTGAGCCAAAAATTCGAGGAATAGACGTGCTGTAGTGGCTCCGCACCAGTTGGTCCTTAATACTCCTGCCTCTCCTTGCCGTAAGAAGAGGCCGGTCAGGTGAGATTCTGTTGAGTGTTGGTTCAGTTTTTAACACAGACCAGTGTCTCTGTAGGGTTTCTCTGATGTCATCCCATTTGTTGTTAAAAGTGGAGATGAATCTTAGTGGTTGCTCTTTTTTATTAAGAGCAGACACTGGGGTCCCATAGAGGAGCCGATCTCTAGGGGTGCTTTTAGCACGAAAATAACCCCTTTTAATAGATCTTCCACTGTACCCCCGATCCCGGAAGCGGTCAAAAAGGTCACGGGCCTGGCCCTCAAAGACTCCATCCATGGAACAGATCCGTTTCATTCTAAGAAATTGGCCCACAGGTATAGCACGTATTGTGGAGCTAGTATGTGCAGAGGTGGAATGCAACAATGCATTAACAGATGTCTCTTTTCTAAACACATCAGTTTGAATTGCCCCGTCCTCACATCTACAGATCTTAATATCCAGAAAGTCTATGCTTTCTGCAGCAATTCTATGTGTAAGGCGGATATTCCGATCATTCTGATTTAGTCCATGGATGAAGTCAACTAGGCCAGGCTCGGGACCCTGCCAAATTAACAAAATGTCATCAATATAACGATACCAGCACTGCACATGGGAAGCGGCGCATGCGCCCTCACCGAAAATCTCCCTCTCCCAATATCCGAGAAAGAGATTAGCGTACGAAGGCGCATATCTGCAACATTTTGTCTCAGCCAGGCAGGATGACTGGGCATCTTTGCTATCATGGATGGAGTTTGTGCTGAACAACGCTGTAGCCGACTCCACTGGACAAACCCCATTCCTCCTTAACTATGGTCAGCATCCGCGGGTACCTGTGCCTATGCCCTTGTCTTCCACCGACTCCAGGGTGGCAGACTGGGCTGTGGAGGCACGGGATATTTGGTACCACACTCAGGATGCCATTTGGGCTTCCAAAGAGAGAATGAGGTCCTCCGCCGATGCACATCGGCGCCCCACTCCGACTTTTGCTCCCGGCGACTTAGTGTGGCTCTCCGCCAGTAACATCAGGCTGCGAGTTGAGTCCACTAACTTTGCACCTCGCAACTTGGGCCCTTTCAAGGTCCTCGAACAGGTTAACCCAGTGGTCTACCGTCTGGCCCTTCTGCCACGCCTGGGTATCACCAACACCTTTCATGTGTCCCTCTTGAAGCTCGTATACATGTCCCGGTTTTCCGAGTCATCTGCCGGGACATTGGGTTCATCTACGGACAATTACGAGGTGAACGCTATTTTGGGGTGCTAGGTGGTACGTGGCAAAATATTTTATTAGGTGGACTGGAAGGGTTATGGTCCTGAGGTCAGGTCCTGGGAGCCTGCTGAGTATATTCAGGCTCCGCAGCTCATTGCTGCCTTCGTGCATAGCGAGATCCAAGGAGGGGGGCCCTAGGGGGGTAATGTTAGGGTCAAGTTCCCGCCTCTGCACAGGGGGAATCTTGGGCCATCTCCACTGCGGTCTCCCATTTTTCTCCTGCCACAGTGGAGCCTGCTCAGCGGAGACGTCGGTCCCAGCGTCTCGCTCAGTCTGACTCTGTGCAAAGGGTTGCTGCTGCTTTTCCAGCTTCTGCCATTGAAGCCAGTGCTGGGCAGCGGCGAGCAGATGCTTTTGGGACTAAGTCCTGCTTTTACTCTGCTGAGCATGCCCAGGGTAAGATCTCTCATTGGAGATCGAGGGTCACATGCTTGGATACTGCAACAAAGCCCATTGGTTCTCCAGGATGGTCCTGAAGGTGCACTAGCTCTGTGGCAACCTCTCATTGGTCCTTCTAGGAAGGCCCAATAATTGCTGCAGCTATAAAAGGTTCACATGGCCGCACGGCCATGCGCTAGTATTAATTCATGTCATGAGTTTTGTGCCAATGTGGTCACTCATGTGTGTATTCAGGGACCCGGCTGAAATAAGCCACTTAGAATACTGGCTTCTCCAGTGAAGAGATTGTATGATTGCCTCCTTGACTGCGTGACCACAAGCTCCTATCTGCTCAGCAGTTACTGTGTATTCCTGTGAAGTTTAACAGGACACTGTCCTTTCTTTATAGCTACTCTGTGAAGAAACAGAGTTCGCTTCTACTGCCTGATAGTGCCGCCATTTGCGAGCAGCAGGTTCTCTCCTGCACGGTGGACCCCGGGCTGCGAACGCACCAAATAACATCTCTATTTACTCGCTACGTTCCGCCAGCCCTAACAGACAGTCTGTCCATAGGACAACAATCTACATAGGACAACAATGCACAAATCTGTCCTTTATGGGAGAGTGGCAAGAAGAAAGCCATTTCTCAAAGATATCCATAAAAAGTGTTGTTTAAAGTTTGCAACAAGCCACCTCAGAGACAGACCAAACATGTGGAAGAAGGTGCTCTGGTCAGATGAAACCAAAATCGAACTTTTTGGCAACAATGCCAAACGATATGTTTGGCGTAAAGGCAACACAGCTCATCACCCTGAAAACACCATCACCACTGTCAAACATGGTGGTGGCAGCATCATGGTTTGGGCCTGATTTTCTTCAGCAGGGACAGGGAAGATGGTTAAAATTGATGGGAAGATGGATGGAGCCAAATACAGCACCGTTCTTGAAGAAAACCTGTTGGAGTCTGCAAAAGACCTAAGACTGGGACGGAGATTTGTCTTCCAACAAGACAATGATCCCAAACATAAAGCAAAATCTACAATGGAATGGTTCACATATAAATGTATCCAGGTGTTACTATGGCCAAGTCCAGACCCCAAACCAATCGAGAATCTGTGGAAAGAGCTGAAAATTGCTGTTCACAAAAGATCTCCTTCAAACCTCACTGAGCTCGAGCTGTTTGCCAAGGAAGAATGGGCAAGAATTTCAGTCTCTCGATGTACAAAACTGATACAGACATACCCTAAGTGACTTGCAGCTGTAATTGCAGCAAAAGGTGGAGCAACAAAGTATTAAGTTAAAGAGGCCGAATAATATTGCACACCCCACTGTTCAGTTTTTCCACAAAGATTTAAAATAACCAATACATTTCATTCACAATGGTGTTCCACTTGTTGTTGATTCTTCACCAGAAATTTACATTTGGTATCTTTATGTTTGAAGCATGATATGTGGGAAAAGGTTGAAAAGTTCCAGGGAGCCGAATACTTTTGCAAGGCACTGTATAGCTAATAAGTATTGAATTTTATGGTAGTTGTGCACCCCTTGCCATACAGAAGAGAGCAATGAAGAAAATCATTCCTCCCCTGGAACCACAGAAGACCCATCTCTACTGAAAGCACGGAACTGAGGGAGGAAGCCAAAAAATTGTGACTTACCAGTGGATTTGTTATGACTAGTGTTGAGCGAATACATTCGGCACGGTTCATTACTCACATGAATAGTACGCTATTCGGGCTATTCGTTACTCGATGAGTAATTTGGTATTCACCTCGGTATATTTGAGTGATACGCCCAGCATGTTTGGTGATTTGCAGCCAAAGAGTAAATAATTTCAAAAAGCTACTTTAAGAGCTGAAGATTGTGAAGATTAGTTCTTTGTTAGGTGGACATAGTGTAGGGAGAGATTTAATAGGAGGGAAAGTAAAAGGCAAGCACCTGGGTGTTATCATCAATGCAACTTTGGGGTCTGCCCCTGTAGAAGCCCGCCACGTGAAATGCGCTTCGGGGCAACTGATGAACATGGCTGCACACGTCACTCTCTCCCACATGAGTAAGAAAAGTGTTTTCTATCTTTTTTCACTATTACTGGCACTTTAAAAATGTCCCATGGATAGTGTTGACACTTGATACCATCTTTTTGGACCATACATTTTGTTAGTGGTGACTTTGCCATACAAGTTATATCTTTAATTGGTGCCATTGTTGATGTTTTTGAGTGACACATGAGTCTTTTAGTGTATCTGAACCTTTTTCCTCCACTTCTTTGTACTGATTCTGTATATTGTGTTTAGGGTCATTGTTACCTAGTTCTTTTTATATTTGTCAGATAATAACATTTCTACTTTTTCATTGAGTAATGTGCTTCATTTTGCTTATAGGATGATATAATGTTTGGGAGCTACTCTTCCTGCTAGTTAATACCCAAAGGTCCAACCATATACAACAAATGGTACTTCCTAAATGCACATAAACCACAAGATGGCAGTAAAGTCCCTGTCATCTATAAAGAAGCCAACCATAAATAAAATTCAAATCAATTTTATTACAGAAAAATATCAGAATAAATCAGAAAAAATTACATATATCTAAAAAAGCTACAACATATCATCTGGGTAATACCCCATGGGAAGGCCGTGAGAAGCACATCACAGAAATATCCGCCTAACAAAATAAGGTACATATATAGTTATATAACTAACTGCCTATATTACTATATGGACATACATGAGTCTAAGTGCAAACCGCATCCCTTCCTAAGTATCCAAGTCCCATGTATATAGGCAGCTATAAAACCTAACTACCTCACGATCTCTCCATAAGTCTATAATAATGCCCATGTCAGCGTGAGGCAGAGAGGGGAAAAGTATATGTGAACAATTACCAAATAAAGGTCTGGATGATGTGCGTCCTCCCACGTCTCCTTCCCAGCGCCCCGACGCGCGTTTCGCCCTGGCTTCTTCCGGGGCCGTGTCTATACCCAGGCAGAGTGATCTTATATAATGCCCCTAATCCAATCCCGTGCCGTCTAAATTCACGGTACTGCCGCCAGAAAGTAACCGCCAGTCTCCATGGATGACCCGGCGGCGCATGCGCTGATCAACCCTTCCCCGGAAGAAATGGCACTTCATGACAACCGCCGGGTGGACCGCAAGCTGGAACGCAAGTGGATAACACCAGTGACGCTGTCTGAAGTGCACGGAGAGGGAGACCCGCGCATGTGCACAATCATCACGGAGACTGGGGAAAGTAAATCAATCAATAGACAAGTAGCGTGACGCTGTCTGAAGTGCACGGAGAAGGAGACCCGCGCATACGCACAATCATCCCGGAGACTGGGGAAAATAAATCAATCAGTAGACAAGTAGCCCCAAAGCAGACTAATCAAATAAAATAAAATAATATAAAATAAGGGGCCATATTAGCAATATAACTCCTAATGGACAGATACAGACATCAAGGGTCCAAAAAACTAAATAAATATATATATATATATATATATATATATATATATATATATATATATATATATATATATATACATATATATATATAAATGTGTATAGAGTGCATGGGTGAACAAATAACTACAGTGCATCCCGATATTTAATAAATATGAATATAAAGTGCATAGTGAACGAATTGATATCCCGATATATATAAAGTGCATCCAATAATTAATCCATATGTATAAAATACATGGGAAAAACAAATCAATATTTATATTTCATAAATATAATTAAATATAAAGTGCATAGTGAACGGATTAGTATCCCGATATATATAAAGTGCATCCAATAATTAATCCACATGTATTATATACATGAATAAAAACCAATCAATTTATAAGCTAGAAAAATAAATGATCCCATACACATACCTAAATGAATCACAGTGTGCCATGATGATAATATTTATGATAATAAAACAGTGCATGCAGTGCAGACTAAACAAAAAATACCGTGTAGTGATAAGTGAACTGTATTTATTAATAAATTAAATTTAATATAATTTCATATATAAAAATATTAAGAACCCATATTAAATATGTGAAGATAAAAGAACATATCTAATCCACATGAGCATACATAAATGGACCCCTATAAACTAGATATACAACAGTGTAAATAGAAAAACGCCCCCTCTTAACATGTCTGCCAATATTAACTCTATCTCCTATATACATATACATATTTAGAAATGTTCCAACAGCAATATCTATAAAAGAAGTAAACAGTCATAGCAGCTGTTCTCAATTCTTGATGGGCCTTCAACAGGAACATCAGCGTAGAGGCACTTAAAGCTTCTTCCGGACAGCACGGAGAAAAGAAAGGAACCATAAATATATACTTTAGTTCTCTGGTTGTTACTCGATGAGTAATTTGGTATTCACCTCGGTATATTTGAGTGACATGCCCAGCATGTTTGGTGATTTGCAGCCAAAGAGTAAATAATTTCAAAAAGCTCCTTTAAGAGCTGAAGATTGTGAAGATTAGTTCTTTGTTAGGTGGACATAGTGTAGGGAGAGATTTAATAGGAGGGAAAGTAAAAGGCAAGCACCTGGGTGTTATCATCAATGCAACTTTGGGGTCTGCCCCTGTAGAAGCCCGCTACGTGAAATGCGCTTCGGGGCAACTGATAAACATGGCTGCACACGTCACTCTCTCCCACATGAGTAAGAAAAGTGTTTTCTATCTTTTTTCACTATTACTGGCACTTTAAAAATGTCCCATGGATAGTGTTGACACTTGATATCATCTTTTTGGACCATACATTTTGTTAGTTGTGACTAAGCCATACAAGTTATATCTTTAATTGGTGCCATTGTTGATGTTTTTGAGTGACACATGAGTCTTTTAGTGTATCTGGACCTTTTTCCTCCACTTCTTTGTACTGATTCTGTATATTGTGTTTAGGGTCATTGTTACCTAGTTCTTTTTATATTTGTCAGATAATAACATTTCTTCTTTTTCATTGAGTAATGTGCTTCATTTTGCTTATAGGATGATATAATGTTTGGGAGCTACTCTTCCTGCTAGTTGCAGACTTTAGTTTTTGGAGGTTATGTGTATCCGCAATGTCAGTTTTTGTTAACTAAACGTCACAATTTAGCAGTGGCAATAATTTTCATTAGTCCGCTGTTGTAGTGCGTCAGCAAGGTGATCTAAAAATAAAAATAAGTTTCTTACTGATTTAATAAATAGTGTATCATTATCTAATAGTTGTGCGACTGGCGCAATCAGGGCAGAGGTAAACAAACGTCAAAATTTAGCAATGGCAATAATAAAGCCAGGAAATTATTTTTCATAAGCATAAAACATTCAATATGAGAAAGGGTGAAATTAAGGGATGTGGATGGGGTGGTGTCTGCCAAGGCCGTGTTACAGATCAGAAAGTGACTGGATCTTGTTCTAGCTTCCTGTCAAAATTTGGTCAGCGCGATACACCACTGACGAACCCAGACAAGTGCAACATATGAATCCTCAACTTGGTCCTCCTTCCTCCACCATCAAGAGTCCCAGGAGACATATGACCCCAACGCTGCCGAGTCAGAGGAACTGTTTATGTTCCCTTGTAATTTGTCAGGCCTCTCAACGTGCACCCATGGCCAGGAGAAAGCAAAGTTGGGAAAGGTCAATTCATGTCTGAAGAGGTAGAGGATAATCATGAGGCACAATTGCCATCAGGTCAGCCTAAACTCGCAACTCAGAAGGAGGATCAGATTGATGAATTGGAAGACGATGTGGTCAATGATGAGGCCACTGATCCAACCTGGCACAGTGGTATGACTAGCTAGCACAGCAGTGCAGAGAAGGATGGCTCCATAGCACAAAAACAGGCAAGAAGAGGTAGTGGTTTGACCAGAGGGGGAACTCGGTTATCTGTTCCACAGAGCCCCCCACTCAACTATATTACAGGCCAAGGGTGCATTGTTCTCTTGTATTGCAGTTTTTTTCTGACATTCCTTCAGACAAAACAACTGTAATTTGCAGCATCAGACAAACCGATCTAAGAAGAGGTAAGAACACTGCCAACTGGAGCACCACCAGCATGCAAAGCACATTGCAGCCAAGCACTCCAGGAGGTGGGCGGAATGCCTGGGTACAAAATTTGTGTCTGGTGGCGAAACCACTGCACCTTCCCCTGTGCTATGGCCTTCCCAATCTGCTGTCCTTGAAGCAGGCGCTGATGCCTCCTACTCACAACCTACTGTTGTAAAGACAGAAAAGTCAGCAACCACGTCCACTTCATTGTCCCAGCTCAGCGTTCAGTTGTCCATGCCCCAGATGTTTAACAGAAAACAGAAATATACACCCACAGGCCCAAAATGCTAACCACCCACATTGCCAGACTGCTAGCCCTAGAAATGTTGCCGTTTTAACTTGTGAGAACTGAGTCTTTCCATGACCTCATGCTGGTGGCAGCCACACAGTACTTGATTCCCAGCCGCCACTTTTTTCCCCGTTGTGCCATCCCCACGTTACATAAGCACGTGCTACACAATATCAGCCATGCTCTGGCCAATGCAATCACAGGGAAGTTCCACCTAACCACAGACACGTGCACAAATTCTTGTAGACAGGAATGCTACATTTCCCTGATGTCACACTGGGTTAACCTGGTGGAGTCTGGGACAGAGTCAGATTCTGGGACATCACACAACTTACCCACACCAAAAATATCAGGCCTAACTTTCATCAGGGTTTCAGTCTCCTCTTATTTCACTTCCTGTCTCTCCTCCTCCTTTTCCTCATTGGAACTAGTCTCCCAATCACTCCCCAGCTGGGAAGTTTGCAAGACTGCCTTGGCAAAGCTGTGAAGGAACAGATGATTGGCCTCGGGGAGACCAAAACATCCAACACCGTGGAGACACCATCACGTGTTTCTCAACGCAGTGATCCAGAACACTGCCCCCATCCCTTATGGGAAATATGCAAATGCATGTAGGATAGCTGCGGAGACACCATCACATGTTTCTCGACGCAAGCAGTGAATAGCCAGACCTTTCCCCGGGAGGGAACAACCACGGGAAGGGCAGCATCCAATAAAGGAAAACATCCAATACTGGAAAACCACCTATGCCAAGCATGGTATCCATCCACAGACAGCTGTATCGGGGTGTTTGCCCCTCATCAGTGTGGAGTAGGAATCTGGCTATTAGGAGCAGTGCCTAGTAAAAGGCTGTGAAGGAACAGATGATTGGCCTCGGGGAGACCAAAACATCCAACACCGCAGAGACACCATCACGTGTTTCTCAACGCAGTGATCCAGAACACTGCCCCCATCCCTTATGGGAAATATGCAAATGCATGTAGGATAGCTGCGGAGACACCATCACATGTTTCTCGACGCAAGCAGTGAATAGCCAGACCTTTCCCCGGGAGGGAACAACCACGGGAAGGGCAGCATCCAATAAAGGAAAACATCCAATACTGGAAAACCACCTATGCCAAGCATGGTATCCATCCACAGACAGCTGTATCGGGGTGTTTGCCCCTCATCAGTGTGGAGTAGGAATCTGGCTATTAGGAGCAGTGCCTAGTAAAAGGCTGTGAAGGAACAGATGATTGGCCTCGGGGAGACCAAAACATCCAACACCGCGGAGACACCATCACGTGTTTCTCAACGCAGTGATCCAGAACACTGCCCCCATCCCTTATGGGAAATATGCAAATGCATGTAGGATAGCTGCGGAGACACCATCACGTGTTTCTCGACGCAAGCAGTGAATAGCCAGACCTTTCCCCGGGAGGGAACAACCACGGGAAGGGCAGCATCCAATAAAGTAAAACATCCAATACTGGAAAGCCACCTATGCCAAGCATGGTATCCATCCACAGACAGCTGTTTCGGGGTGTTTGCCCCTCATCAGTGTGGAGTAGGAATCTGGCTATTAGGAGCAGTGCCTAGTAAAAGGCTGTGAAGGAACAGATGATTGGCCTCGGGGAGACCAAAACATCCAACACCGCGGAGACACCATCACGTGTTTCTCAATGCAGTGATCCAGAACACTGCCCCCATCCCTATGTTTTGGTCTCCCCGAGGCCAATCATCTGTTCCTTCACAGCCTTTTACTAGGCACTGCTCCTAATAGCCAGATTCCTACTCCACACTGATGAGGGGCAAACACCCCGAAACAGCTGTCTGTGGATGGATACCATGCTTGGCATAGGTGGTTTTCCAGTATTGGATGTTTTCCTTTATTGGATGCTGCCCTTCCCGTGGTTGTTCCCTCCCGGGGAAAGGTCTGGCTATTCACTGCTTGCGTCGAGAAACACGTGATGGTGTCTCCGCAGCTATCCTACATGCATTTGCATATTTCCCATAAGGGATGGGGGCAGTGTTCTGGATCACTGCGTTGAGAAACACGTGATGGTGTCTCTGCGGTGTTGGATGTTTTGGTCTCCCCGAGGCCAATCATCTGTTCCTTCACAGCCTTTTACAAGGCACTGCTCCTAATAGCCAGATTCCTACTCCACACTGATGAGGGGCAAACACCCCGAAACAGCTGTCTGTGGATGGATACCATGCTTGGCATAGGTGGCTTTCCAGTATTGGATGTTTTCCTTTATTGGATGCTGCCCTTCCCGTGGTTGTTCCCTGCCGGGGAAAGGTCTGGCTATTCACTGCTTGCGTCGAGAAACAGGTGATGGTGTCTCAGCAGCTATCCTACATGCATTTGCATATTTCCCATAAGGGATGGGGGCAGTGTTCTGGATCACTGCATTGAGAAACACGTGATGGTGTCTCCGCGGTGTTGGATGTTTTGGTCTCCCCGAGGCCAATCATCTGTTCCTTCACAGCCTTTTACTAGGCACTGCTCCTAATAGCCAGATTCCTACTCCACACTGATGAGGGGCAAACACCCCAAAACAGCTGTCTGTGGATGGATACCATGCTTGGCATAGGTGGTTTTCCAGTATTGGATGTTTTCCTTTATTGGATGCTGCCCTTCCCGTGGTTGTTCCCTGCCAGGGAAAGGTCTGGCTATTCACTGCTTGCGTCGAGAAACACGTGATGGTGTCTCCACAGCTATCCTACATGCATTTGCATATTTCCCATAAGGGATGGGGGCAGTGTTCTGGATCACAGCGTTGAGAAACACGTGATGGTGTCTCCGCGGTGTTGGATGTTTTGGTCTCCCCGAGGCCAATCATCTGTTCCTTCACAGCCTTTTACTAGTCACTGCTCCTAATAGCCAGATTCCTACTCCACACTGATGAGGGGCAAACACCCCGAAACAGCTGTCTGTGGATGGATACCATGCTTGGCATAGGTGGTTTTCCAGTATTGGATGTTTTCCTTTATTGGACGCTGCCCTTCCCGTGGTTGTTCCCTGCCGGGGAAAGGTCTGGCTATTCACTGCTTGCGTCGAGAAACACGTGATGGTGTCTCCGCAGCTATCCTACATGCCTTGGCAAAGCGTCAGCTCTTTCTGCTGAAGCTCCTCTGTTCAGTTGAAAAAGCTGACAATGCAGTCGAGCTGTTGAAAGGGATAAAAGGCCAACCTGACCAGTGGTTAGCCTTGCTGAACCTCCAACCATGTCTGGTTGTGTGTGATAATGGGCGTAACCTATGGGCGGCTTGAAAGCTCGGCAAGCTGGTACACGTTCCATGCATCGCCCACAAACTGAACTTAGTTGTACAACAGTTTTTGAAAAACATACCCTGACTGACCTAATTGCCAAGGTAAGCTGTGTCTGCACATATTTCACAAAGTCATCTCAGGCTTTCACTGGTCTAGCTTCGCTGCAGCAGTGCTTTAATTTGCCTCATAGATCTAGAAGGCTGTGATGGCTCGCACTCGACAAAAGTTGGAGTGACGGTGCTAGTGAAAGGAACCCAAGGTTCCGAATATACTAGGTATGAAGATCACTGCACACGTACAAGTTGAAGGTATGCTTCAAGTGGAAATTTATTTATAGTGGTGTTTAGACAAAGCGACTGGTAAGTGTTGACGTTTCGGCTAATACATAGCCTTGGTCACAACGTCGCTAGAAAAGATACAAATATTTACAATTAGGTATATACAATGATTGGTGCACATACATATATCAAAAGATGTACATTTATATACAATATATACAGTTGTGGTGTTCATGTACAGAGAAATAGCTCTGTGTGACCTTGTAACGAGATGTCCTAGGATAAAATATGCAGATAATGAAGCATTAAGACATATGTAATCAGAGAGATTAGTCTAAGGAAGTGCATATAGTGATGTATATGCTTAGAATAGTCTATATAGTATGAATGAGGCAATGAGGTGGCCTACCTAATATATGAAGAGTCTATCTTGATTTGAGATAATGATGATGTAGAACTGTAGAATGTTGTATCCTGTCTAGTGTTGAGCATTCCGATACCGCAAGTATCGGGTATCGGCCGATACTTGCGGGTATCGGAATTCCGATACCGAGATCCGATACTTTTGTGGTATCGGGTATCGGTATCGAAACAACATTAATGTGTAAAATACAACATTTATGTGTAAAATAAAGAATTAAAATAAAAAATATTGCTATACTCACCTCTCCGACGCAGCCTGGACCTCACCGAGGGAACCGGCAGCGTTGTTTGGTTAAAATGCGCGCGTTTCCTGCCTCCCGCGACGTCACGGCTTCTGATTGGTCGCGTGCCGCCCATGTGGCCGCGACGCGACCAATCACAGCAAGCCGTGACGTAATTTTGAGGTCCTGGAAGCTTAATTCTAGGCATTCAGGATTTTAAAATTACGTTCCGGCTTGTGATTGGTCGCATCGCGGTCACATGGGCGACGCGACCAATCACAAGCCGTGACGTCACGGGAGGCAGGACACGCGCGCATTTTAAAATTACTTCACGGCTTGTGATTGGTTGCGTGCCGCCCATGTGGCCGCGACGCGACCAATCACAGCAAGCCGTGACGTAATTTCAGGTCCTGAATGCCTATTTCTGCATTCAGGACCTGAAATTACGTCACGGCTTGCTGTGATTGGTCGCGTCGCGGCCACATGGGCGGCACGCAACCAATCACAAGCCGTGATGTAATTTTAAAATGCGCGCGTGTCCTGCCTCCCGTGACGTCACGGCTTGTGATTGGTCGCGTCGCCCATGTGACCGCGACGCGACCAATCACAAGCCGGAACGTAATTTTAAAATCCTGAATGCCTAGAATTAGGCTTCCAGGACCTCAAAATTACGTCACGGCTTGCTGTGATTGGTCGCGTCGCGGCCACATGGGCGGCACGCGACCAATCAGAAGCCGTGACGTCGCGGGAGGCAGGAAACGCGCGCATTTTAACCAAACAACGCTGCCGGTTCCCTCGGTGAGGTCCAGGCTGCGTCGGAGAGGTGAGTATAGCAATATTTTTTATTTTAATTCTTTATTTTACACATTAATATGGATCCCAGGGCCTGAAGGAGAGTTTCCTCTCCTTCAGACCCTGGGAACCATCAGGAATACCGTCCGATACTTGAGTCCCATTGACTTGTATTGGTATCGGGTATCGGTATCGGATTAGATCCGATACTTTGCCGGTATCGGCCGATACTTTCCGATACCGATACTTTCAAGTATCGGACGGTATCGCTCAACACTAGTGTTGAGCATTCCGATACCGCAAGTATCGGGTATCGGCCGATACTTGCGGGTATCGGAATTCCGATACCGAGATCCGATACTTTTGTGGTATCGGGTATCGGTATCGAAACAACATTAATGTAAAAATGTGTAAAAGAGAGAATTAAAATAAAAAATATTGCTATACTCACCTCTCCGACGCAGCCTGCACCTTACCGAGGGAAGCGGCAGCGTTCTTTGTTTAAAATTTGCGCTTTTCTTTTCTTTACGTGAAGTCCCGGCTTGTGATTGGTTGCGTCGCAGTCACATGGGCGACGCAACCAATCACAGCAAGCCGTGACGTAATTTCAGGCCCTTAAGGATTTTAAAATTATGTCCCGGCTTTGTGATTGGTTGCGTCGCAGTCACATGGGCGACGCAACCAATCACAAGCCGTGACGTCACGGGAGGCTGGACACGCGCGCATTTTAAAATGCGCGCGTGTCCAGCCTCCCGGCTTGTGATTGGTTGACCGCGACGCAACCAATCACAAGCCGGGACGTCACGGGAGGCTGGACAAGCGCGCATTTTAAAATGCGCGCGTGTCCAGCCTCCCGTGACGTCACGGCTTGTGATTGGTTGCGTTGCCCATGTGACTGCGACGCAACCAATCACAAAGCCGGGACGTAATTTTAAAATCCTTAAGGGCCTGAAATTACGTCACGGCTTGCTGTGATTGGTTGCGTCGCCCATGTGACTGCGACGCAACCAATCACAAAGCCGGGACGTAATTTTAAAATCCTTAAGGACCTGAAATTACATCACGGCTTGCTGTGATTGGTTGCGTCGCCCATGTGACTGCGACGCAACCAATCACAAAGCCGGGACTTCACGTAAGGAAAGAAAAGCGTGAATTTTAAGCAAACAATGCTGCCGGTTCCCTCGGAGAGGTGAGTATAGCAATATTTTTTATTTTAATTCTTTCTTTTACACATTAATATGGTTCCCAGGGCCTGAAGGAGAGTTTCCTCTCCTTCAGACCCTGGGAACCATCAGGAATACCGTCCGATACTTGAGTCCCATTGACTTGTATTGGTATCGGGTATCGGTATCGGATTGGATCCGATACTTTGCCGGTATCGGCCGATACTTTCCGATACCGATACTTTCAAGTATCGGACGGTATCGCTCAACACTACTCAACACTAATCCTGTCAGAATTGAAAAAAACATGTATACGTGGATGCCCCAGGGGGTCAAATGATGTATGTATACACGTGAGGGGGTAACTAAGACCTACCCTGACAATATGGTTGATTGTCGTGTGTCATGGGATATTCTTTGCCTTGTGGGGCAAGATCCATGCAATGGTTAGTAAGGATGAGGATAGCAATCCTGTGCCAGGGGCCTGTTGGAAGGTATAATGATAAGATCACCTAAAACCAGTAGAATCAGAATGCATATTATATCGTATAGGGTATGGTAAGAACCTACCCTGGTGGTGTATTTAATGGTAATATGCCATGGAGACTTCTATGTCTAATGATGTGGAGTCCAGACACCAGTAGGCGTGGTACTACAATGCCCAGCGTTTATCCGGCATTAGCTGTGAAATTTAGGAGTATCATGTTAGCAACCGTGAGATACAATTAGCTGGAGGTAATGTAGGTATACTTAGCTTCTGGTCGTGACCTACGTCCATAGGTGGCACAGAGGTGTGAGGCTGACACTCCCGTGTCTAAGCTGAGACTGGCGCTGAGTAACCGTGGGCGCTTGTAGTCATAGAGCGCTGCGGGGTAATGTGACCGGAAGTACTGATGACGCTGGCGCATGCGCCGTTCGGATCACAGTTATGTGTGGCCGGCAAAGTTTATGTGTTGTTATGGGGATGGAGTGAGGAAACCGGCGCCTGCGCAATTGTGTCCTACTGTGGACGTTGAATGTGGGTGAATGGAATCTGGAGATAAAGGTGGAGATGGAAAGGGAAGGCAATACCCTGAAAGCATTGCAATAGTGTGCAAGGTAAACATGAGAGTACATCAATATACATGGAATTAGACAAGTCCAGGTCATGTTAGAAAAATTACAATTGGAATTGCCAAATAAAGGATATATTTGAGAACTAGTAATGTACTCTGTCATAGAAATATTATGCTTCTGTATTCAAAGAGTAATTGCAAAAATATATGTTATAACAATATATACTGCTGACAAATGATACAAATAAGTAGGAGTCCAAACCATAAGAGGAAAAAAGGAAAGGAAACTTAGACAGACTCTATACTATGGTAGGGGATCTTACCGACTCCACCGGGGGGATTGCCGAGTGGATGCGTGCAACTATTCAGTGGGTCTAGGGAGAGAAATGCATTATGTTAGCCAGTCTATTTCTCGATTGAGGCCTCTTGGGCTGAGTGTGTCCAACGTGTAGATCCAGTAAGTTTCACGCTGTTTTAATAGTTGGGTGTGATTCCCACCCCGCCTCGGTCTAGGAACTTTTTCAAGGACCTGGAATCGTAATTGGGATATGTTGTGCCTGGCTTCCTGGAAGTGTGCAGGTAGAGGTAGCCAGGTCTTGCCACATCTGATGGTGGATTTGTGGCTTGAGATTCGATCTCTGATAGCCTGGATGGTTTCGCCTACATACAGTAAGCCACAAGGGCATTTGATGATATACACCACATAATTAGATTCACAGGTATGATAGTCCCTAATGGGGTAGGTTTTTCCCGTGCGTGGATGAACTACCTCACTTCCTTTGATGATGTTTGAGCAGCACATGCAATTTAAGCATGGGAACGTGCCCCTTCTTTTTTGTCCACTTAATGTACGAGTTAGTGCTTGTTTATGTGATCCAATGTCGGCCCTGACTAATTTGTCCCTGATGTTCGGTGGTCTTCGTAGGCACATTAGGGGTGGATTTCTGAAGATCTCGACTTTGGGATAAGCTTTGGTAAGTAGGGGCCATTGTCTATGGATCAAGTTGTGAATTCTTTGCATGGAGGGATGATGGCCGTGGACAAAAGGTAATCTCGATGGTTTATGTGGGGGAATTGCTGCAGAGTCAATATCTGACATTATCTTAGTCATTTCCGTATTGAGAAGTGTGCATGGGTATTCTCTGTCTTCAAACTTTTTGGACATTTCATTCAGTCTGGTTTGTCTGACAGTGGGACTTGATACGATTCTAGAGACTCTTTTAAATTGAGATCGGGGAAGGCTATTTCTAGTTGATTTGGGATGACAGCTATTGTACAATAAGAGGTTGTTACGGTCGGTAGGTTTGCTATAAATATCGGTAGTAAGGAAACCTTGGATGTCTTTGCATATTTTGGTATCCAGGAAAGTAATGGTCTCCATGTGATGTGAAATTGAAAATTTGAGTTCCGGTCTGACCCCGTTGATGGTATTGTAAAATGTGGTTAGAGAGGTGTGGTCACCTTGCCAGATACAGAAAATATCATCTATGTAGCGATACCATAGAAGAGCATGTTGTTGAAATAGCGTGTTGGAATAAATAAAGTCCTGCTCAAAGCGGTCCATGTATAGATTAGCGTACGCAGGGGCTACGTTTGAGCCCATTGCGGTCCCGCACATTTGGACGTAGAAGTCATCCTCAAAGAGGAAATAGTTTTCCCTGAGTACCAGATTGAGTAGTTCCAGACAGAAATCGTGGGAGCGTGTGTCAATATTGGCTTCAGTTAATGTTAGGGAGACAGCCTCAATCCCCTTGTCATGTGAGATTGAGGTATATAAACTGTTAACATCTAAGGTGTATAAGATGCTGTTGGCTGGGACTGTGTGGATGTCATGAATTTTTTTCAGAAAGTCGCTAGTGTCCAGGATGAAAGATTTAGTTTTGTGAGTATATGGCGTGAGCAATTTTTCTAGATAGATAGATATGGGATTGAGAATTGAATCGGTGGATGCTACAATGGGGCGTCCCAGTGGATTATGCAGATTTTTATGGATTTTTGGGAGGATGTATAGTACTGGGGTTACTGGATGTTAATTTATCAGGTATGTTTTGGTTTTAGCATCAATAGTTTTTAATTGTGAATGTTTAGTAAGAATGGCATCAATCTTTCTTCGAATGTTGTAGACAGGGTCTGATTGGATTTTTTTGTATGTGGTGGTGTCCGATAACTGTCTTTTGACCTCAGCTGTGTATTGGTTTTTATTCATCACTACGACAGCCCCTCCCTTATCCGCGGGTTTGATAATAATGTTGCTGTTGTTTTTAAGTGAAAAGAGTGCCTGTTTTTCAGGTGGTGTTAAATTGTGTCGGACTGGGAGAAGACCTACGCGTTGATCAAGGATGGTCTCCTTAATGTCTTTATCCAAGAGGTCAATGAAGGTCTCTACGGCATGGTTTGTCTTGGGAGGCATAAAATTACTGGGATTTCTCAATCCTAGTTGGTCCAATGTGATTAGTGGCCCTCCATCTCGATTAGGTAATGTCCCTAGTGTGTTACCAGTGAAATGTGAATTGACCTCAAAATGTACTTTTAGTCTTATGTTGCGGTAGAAACTTTGTAAATCTTTTTCTAACTGGAAGGAGTCCCATCTGGGGGTGGGGCAAAAAGATAGACCCTTATTCAACACCTTAAGTTCTAGAGGGGAAAGAGAGTAATCAGAAATATTCACAACTAGGTTTGGACCCCTACCTGTGATCGAATTGTCATCTGGCATTCTCGATCTTTTCCTTCTCGACCTCCTGCATGGCGTCCGCTTGGGCCTAAAAAAGCCGTTCTTGTGGTTGATGTGGTATCTTCCCTTCTCTGTGATATTCCCCAAGAGTGGTGCAATGTAGATCATAGGCTATAAGTCTTTTTTTCTCCTTTTCCCAATCTCTCGTTTTAATGTCTCTATTGGGTATATGTAGGAAGTCAGTTTTTGTTCTTATCTTAGATAAGATTGTAGATCCTGTGGCATCATCGTACATGTAGGTCTCGGATGACATGAGTTCCGTCGGTGCTGATAACCAAAGAATTTGTAGATCTAGAAGGCTGTGATGGCTCGCACTCGACAAAAGTTGGAGTGACGGTGCTAGTGAAAGGAACCCAAGGTTCCGAATATACTAGGTATGAAGATCACTGCACACGTACAAGTTGAAGGTATGCTTCAAGTGGAAATTTATTTATAGTGGTGTTTAGACAAAGCGACTGGTAAGTGTTGACGTTTCGGCTAATACATAGCCTTGGTCACAACGTCGCTAGAAAAGATACAAATATTTACAATTAGGTATATACAATGATTGGTGCACATACATATATCAAAAGATGTACATTTATATACAATATATACAGTTGTGGTGTTCATGTACAGAGAAATAGCTCTGTGTGACCTTGTAACGAGATGTCCTAGGATAAAATATGCAGATAATGAAGCATTAAGACATATGTAATCAGAGAGATTAGTCTAAGGAAGTGCATATAGTGATGTATGTGCTTAGAATAGTCTATATAGTATGAATGAGGCAATGAGATGGCCTACCTAATATATGAAGAGTCTATCTTGATTTGAGATAATGATGATGTAGAACTGTAGAATGTTGTATCCTGTCAGAATTGAAAAAAACATGTATACGTGGATGCCCCAGGGGGTCAAATGATGTATGTATACACGTGAGGGGGTAACTAAGACCTACCCTGACAATATGGTTGATTGTCGTGTGTCATGGGATATTCTTTGCCTTGTGGGGCAAGATCCATGCAATGGTTAGTAAGGATGAGGATAGCAATCCTGTGCCAGGGGCCTGTTGGAAGGTATAATGATAAGATCACCTAAAACCAGTAGAATCAGAATACATATTATATCGTATAGGGTATGGTAAGAACCTACCCTGGTGGTGTATTTAATGGTAATATGCCATGGAGACTTCTATGTCTAATGATGTGGAGTCCAGACACCAGTAGGCGTGGTACTACAATGCCCAGCGTTTATCCGGCATTAGCTGTGAAATTTAGGAGTATCATGTTAGCAACCGTGAGATACAATTAGCTGGAGGTAATGTAGGTATACTTAGCTTCTGGTCGTGACCTACGTCCATAGGTGGCGCAGAGGTGTGAGGCTGACACTCCCGTGTCTAAGCTGAGACTGGCGCTGAGTAACCGTGGGCGCTTCTAGTCATAGAGTGCTGAGGGGTAATGTGACCGGAAGTACTGATGACGCTGGCGCATGCGCCGTTCGGATCACAGTTATGTGTGGCCAGCAAAGTTTATGTGTTGTTATGGGGATGGAGTGAGGAAACCGGCGCCTGCGCAATTGTGTCCTACTGTGGACGTTGAATGTGGGTGAATGGAATCTGGAGATAAAGGTGGAGATGGAAAGGGAAGGCAATACCCTGAAAGCATTGCAATAGTGTGCAAGGTAAACATGAGAGTACATCAATATACATGGAATTAGACAAGTCCAGGTCATGTTAGAAAAATTACAATTGGAATTGCCAAATAAAGGATATATTTGAGAACTAGTAATGTACTCTGTCATAGAAATATGATGCTTCTGTATTCAAAGAGTAATTGCAAAAATATATGTTATAACAATATATACTGCTGACAAATGATACAAATAAGTAGGACCAGAAGCTAAGTATACCTATATTACCTCCAGCTAATTGTATCTCACGGTTGCTAACATGATACTCCTAAATTTCACAGCTAATGCCGGATAAACGCTGGGCATTGTAGTGCCACGCCTACTGGTGTCTGGACTCCACATCATTTGACATAGAAGTCTCCATGGCATATTACCATTAAATACACCACCAGGGTAGGTTCTTACCATACCCTATACGATATAATATGTATTCTGATTCTACTGGTTTTAGGTGATCTTATCATTATACCTTCCAACAGGCCCCTGGCACAGGATTGCTATCCTCATCCTTACTAACCATTGCATGGATCTTGCCCCACAAGGCAAAGAATATCCCATGACACACGACAATCAACCATATTGTCAGGGTAGGTCTTAGTTACCCCCTCACGTGTATACATACATCATTTGACCCCCTGGGGCATCCACGTATACATGTTTTTTTCAATTCTGACAGGATACAACATTCTACAGTTCTACATCATCATTATCTCAAATCAAGATAGACTCTTCATATATTAGGTAGGCCACCTCATTGCCTCATTCATACTATATAGACTATTCTAAGCACATACATCACTATATGCACTTCCTTAGGCTGCTTTCACACTTGCGTTTTTGTCTGCAGCGTTTTTTGCACAAAAAACGCATGCGTTTTTTTTTCCTATATTTAACATTGAAAACGCATGCGTTTTTTTGCACATGCGTTTGGTCGCGTTTTCAAACGCATGCGTTTTTTGACTGCATGCGTTCATTTTCAAAAATGCTACCTGCAGTATTTTCTTGCGCGTTTTTTTGCCGCGAAAAAACGCATGCGTTTTTTCGCGGCAAAAAAATGCATTGCTGTCTATGTAAACGCATGCGTTTTTAAGCACATGCGTTTGTTTGCGCTAAAAACGCATGCGTTTTTATAGAAAAAACCCAGAAAACACACTAAAAAGTCACCCACCACCATCAAGGTGATAAAGGGATCCAAACCCTAACCCTAACTCTACCCCTAACCTCACCCCTAACCGTTTAATGAACATTTTCTGACAGTCATATTGCCACGTATTTAAGTGCCACGTATCACGTATTTCAGTGCCACGTATGCCACGTGCCACGTATTTAAGTGCCACGTGCCACATATATAAGTGCCACGTGCCACATATATAAGTGCCACGTGCCACATATATAAGTGCCACGTGCCACGTATTTAAGTGCCACGTGCCACGTATTAAAGTGCCACGTGCCACGTATTTAAGTGCCACGTGCCACGTATTTAAGTGCCACGTGCCACGTATTTAAGTGCCACGTATTTAAGTACCACGTATTTCAGTTGCACGTATTTCAGTGCCACGTATTTCAGTCACGTTTAGGGTTAGGGTTAGGGGTAGGGTTAGGGTTAGGGTTTTCTTGTTTTTTCTTGTTTTTTCTTGTGTTTTCTTGTGTTTTTTTGTGTTTTTCTATAAAAACGCATGCGTCTAAAAAACGCATGCGTTTTACCGCGTTTACATGCGTTTTTCACACATGCGTTTTTTTTAAAAACGCATGCAGACAAAAACGCAAGTGTGAAACTAGCCTTAGACTAATCTCTCTGATTACATATGTCTTAATGCTTCATTATCTGCATATTTTATCCTAGGACATCTCGTTACAAGGTCACACAGAGCTATTTCTCTGTACATGAACACCACAACTGTATATATTGTATATAAATGTACATCTTTTAATTTGCCTCATCACTGACTAATTTGGGACCTGCCACATGCAAGAATTCTACGTTTCATATGTTGGCAAGGCTTAATGAGCATCAGAGGGCAGTGTCTGAATTCCATCTTCTCAATGCCCATCAGAGTAACAGTCAGCCATCACACATATCTGCTGAGTGGGTGTGGATCGCTGACATATGTGAGGTTCTTCAAAACTTTGAGTACTACACCAAGATGTGAGTGCTGATGATGCTATTATCAGTGTAACCATCCTGCTGCTCCGTCTCTTAAAACGTTTGCTGCAGAATCTGAAAGAGGAAGCTTTGAATGCTGAGCAAGTGTCTATGGAGAAAGATTTTACAGTGGCTGATATCCCAAAGCCCAGCCTCACACAATATTCTCAGGCCACATTGGGTAATGATGAGGAACAGGAGGATGATGAGAAGGAACAGAAGTTTTTGCTCTGCGCTACAGAGGGGACTCCCAATCCCAGCTTCATGCCTGTCCAGCATGGATGGCCTGAAAAGGAGAAGGAGGAGGCGGCTATGCGTCTTGAGGAGGATATGATGATATACCACACATAATCCCGCCCCCACCACAACACCACACATAATCCCGCCCCCCACCACATCACCACACATAATCCCGGCCCCCCACCACATCACCACATATAATCCAGGCCCCCCCACCACATCACCACACATAATCACTCCCCTTCACCACATCACCACACATAATCCTGCCCCCCACCACATCACCACACATAATCCTGGCCCCCCACCACATCACCACACATAATCCCGCCCCTTCACCACATCACCACACATAATCCTGCTCCCCACCACATTACCACACATCATTCTGCCCCCCACCACATCACCACACATAATCCCGCCCCCCACATTACCACAGAGAATCCCGCCCCCCACCACATTACCACACATAATCCCACCCCCATCACATTACCACACTTAATCCCGCCCCCCACATTACCACACGAGGCTCCATACCTACACATTACCACACGAGGCTCTGTCCCCAGACATTACCACACGAGGCTCCATCCCCACACATTATCACACGAGGCTCCATACCCACACATTACCACACGAGGTTCCATCCCCAAACATTACCACACAAGGCTCCGTCCCCCCACATTACCACACGAGGCTCCATCCCCACACATTACCATATAAGGCTCAATCCCCCACATTACCACACGAGGCTCAGTCCCCACACATTACCACACGAGGCTCCGTCCACACACATTACCACACGAGGCTCCGTTCCCCACATTACCACATGATGCTCCATCCCCACACATTACCACACGAGGCTCCGTCCCCACACATTACCACATGAGGCTTCGTTTTCCCACATCACCACACAATACTCCGTTCCCCCACATTACCACACGAAGCTTCGTCCCCACACATTACCACACGAGGCTCTGTCCCCGCACATTACCACACGAGGCTCCTGAGCGTGCCGAGCGTTAGCTGGCTGGAAACAGCTAGTAAATAAATATTCTCCTAAAAAGGCAAAACGTCACTATTACTTTCTTAGATATTCAAAATTTGGATTGATCGACAGCACTATAGGATTTCAATAATAAATGAATCATCAAAAAATTAAATTGCCTAATAGTTATCCACACAATGTATTTAGTTATTTTCCTCTATTTCTTGCTAATTGTAAATGTAACATTTAAATGAATGCCCATGGTAATTATTTGATTCAATAATTAACAAACACCTCAAGGAAAAAGCAAGGTATAGTTTTATATTACAAAGCTTAAATTACAGTACAGTGCTATTAGAAGAAAAGTGTTAAGAGGAGATGCTAGTATCACTTGCCATGTCATAAAAAAGGAATGTGTCTAGGTTATAGTAAAGGATTGTTAACAGTATTCCTATTATTAGGCTATTTGTACAACAGGAACAAAATACTTTATGTTCGGTGATAGTATTTCAAATGGGATTGTAATAGCTGACTAAATAACTCCAGGGACTTGTCATGAGTGTCATTTTTGTGGTAGACAAATTGAATACAACTAGGCTTGTCATGGCAGTGGTATGAAAATCTATATACAGATACTTAGGAAACATGGGCTGGGACCTGGTCTCAGCATGATAAACTTTGACCAAAGGCAAAATTATTGAATACATTTTCACTTGCAATTTTTATTGAGTCAATCACAAGGATTTTTTTTTACATTTTCCTCTGTTAACCATTATTTTGGTACTATGCAATATAAGATTTTATTTTTTAATCTAAACTTACTGTATAGTGCAAGTGTGCTTCAAATGAAATGGGTTATCCAAATAAAAATATAGGCTAGTCTCCCTGTTTTATAAATATGAACATTGATATTATTCAATTATGGCTTATTTTTAAGGTTGAGATGATAATCATAGATATAGAAGTAGCACTTTTATGGATAGAAAGGATGTTGTATTAATGATAGAGATGTTTGATATGGTACAAGAGGTAGCAGTAGTGGTGCAAGATGTAGTCAAGTTGATGATGTTGTTATACAGATTAGTGCAAAGTTGGTGGAACCTGCTAATTTCAGCTGAACCTGCTGATGATCTTATATGAATAGGAACCTTCTGACTAGATCAAAGATGAATTGAAGCACATGTTAAATATATCCAAACTGATTTTATTTAGTGTTCATCATACAGATAGTGATACATCAAAGCATATTTCAATTTCCATAATCACCAATATCTCACTAGGTTGAGTGTGCTGAGATTCCATAAACAATTTCTTGAGCAGAATTTCTTGAAATGTCGCAACAGCTGTGGACACCCTATTCCAACAAAGACGTGTCTCTGCCTTTATTCATGGAAATGTACTTAGGGAAATATTATTCATGGAAATGTACATACAATTTATATGCAGTATGTAAAATAGGTGGCAGATCAGTGACCTGTCATAAGCCCATAAGGATGTATATGTAAGCAGAGCACCACATAAAGACTCGCCCCGAAGCATGAGACTCTCATTAACTGAAAACTACAAACACAGATTAAACAACAACCACAAGACAGATTTCTTCAACTAAGGTATCGTTTTAATCACTGTAACAACGCAAACCCGACAGTGCCTGTAGTTTACTTAGAAAAATCCTGCTTACAGGTTCACTCTAAACAAGCTGAAGGGCTAGAGACATAACCTTTGGAAGCTTGAGTAGTGCTGCAAAGAAAAACCTAGGTACAGCTGACATAAAATAAACTGGTGAGCTGGTAAAAGTACTGGGAGACTTTTCCTGATCAGCATGAGCTGTGGGTATTCTAACCCAGGGTTGAATTATATCACAGATAGGGGGATACTGACAGCTGAGAACGACTGGTGACTAGTGTTGAGCGATACCTTCCGATATTTGAAAGTATCGGTATCGGATTGGATCGGCCGATATCCAAAAAATATCGGATATCGCCGATACCGATACCCGATACCAATACAAGTCAATGGGACACAAATATCGGAAGTGATCCTGGATGGTTCCCAGGGTCTGAAGGAGAGGTAACTCTCCTTCAGGCCCTGGGATCCATATTCATGTAAAAAATAAAGAATAAAAATAAAAAATATGAATATACTCACCCTCGGATGAGCCCTGGCTGTCACCGCTGCAAGCGTCTGCCTCCGTTCCTAAGAATGCAGAGTGAAGGACCTTCGATGATGTCGCGGTCACGTGAGCGGTCACGTGAGCGGTCACATGAACGGTCACGCGACCAATCACAAGCCACGACGTCATCGCAGGTCCTACACTCACTGCATTCTTAGGAACGGAGGCTGCCGGTTGCACGACTGCGAGCCAGGGGCCGTCGGAGGGGTGAGTATATCCATATTTTTTATTTTTATTCTTTATTTTTTACATTAATATGGACCCCGATCCCGATTCCCGATATCGCAAAAATATCGGAACTCGGTATCGGAATTCCGATAGAGAGAATATCGGCCGATAACCGATATTTGCAGTATCGGAATGCTCAACACTAGGGTTGAGCGAAACGGATCGGACATTTTCAAAAATCGCCGACTTTCAGCAAAGTCGGGTGTCATGAAACCCGACCCGATCCCACTGTGGGATCGGCCATGCGGTCAGTGATCTTCGCGCCAAAGTCGCATTTCATATGACGCTTTCCCCGCCATTTTTCAGCCAATGAAGGAGTGTGGGCAGCGTGATGACATAGGTTCCGGCTTGCTTTCTGCGGCGTCACAGCGGGTAAAACCGCCATCTTACCGTTTGGGATGTAGCGATTTCCACAGTCCAACACAACCTCTGCTTTGCAGGGATGAGAGAGAGAGAGAGAGAGAGAGAGAGAGACTGGCTTTGCTCCCCCATTGACTTACATTGGGTTTCGGTCGATCTCCGACTTTGCGTGATAATCGGACGATTTGACTCGACTCGACTTTTGACAAAGTCGGGTTTCGCGAAACACGACTCGATCCTAAAAAAGTTCAAGTCGCTCAACCCTACTCAACACTACTGGTGACTGAACTGCTGCGAGTGCGGCAAAAGTGACCGACGGTGACGTCATAGAGGTTACCTTCAGCAACTGACGCTGTCCTTCCAGCAGCTCATTCGCAAGTGGATCTCAGCCTCGATGGTCGCATCTTGGCACCGTTCAGGTTGAAAACTATTAATCCCCCAGGCATGGATTACGGCGTGGGACAGAATGACCGATAAGTATGGCATATTGTTGCCTTTATATTTTAGTTTTGATGTACAATAACAAATTGTATTGTGGTACCATGTTAGCCAGAAAAATCGATGTGAATACTTTTCTGCCCAATGATGACAGAAGTATTCTAGGAGTGATACCTTTATTGGCTAAGCAGAAAATAATATGTTTGCAAGCTTTCAGAGCACAGTGGCTCATTCTTCAGGCAAGATTACAAATAGATTAATCCTATTTGTAATCCTGCCTGAAGAAGGAGCCACTGTGCTCTAAAAGCTTGCAAACATATTATTTTCTGCTTAGCCAATAAAGGTATCACTCCTAGAATACTTCTGTCATCATTGGGCAGAAAAGTATTCACATCGATATTTTAGTTTTATTACAGGATATCGGGGGGCTTCGGTGGAATTAGACGTTTGGTTAGTATAGCTGTGTTTGTTATTTTTAAATAAAATGGAAAACTGTGTTTAGTCTTATTTGTAATAAAAAAAACTTCATTCTGGTTGAGTCTTTATTTACAATACAACTATAGGATTAGTAATGAATAGGTGTCTTATAGACACCTCTTCATTAGAAATCTGTAAGCTTGATGTCACCTGAAAATACAAAGGTGACATCAATGCCACAAATATGAACCCCACTTTCCACTGCTACAGGGCAAGTGGGAAGAGCCGGGCAAAGTGCCAGAATTGACGCATCTAATAGATGTGCCTTTTTGGGGGGGCTGAGGGCTGCTATTTTTAGCCTGAGAATAGCAGCCCCCAGCTGTGAGCTTTAGCAAGGCTGTTTGTCAAAAATGGGGGGCCCATGCCGATTTTTTTGTATTATTTATTTAAATAATTAAAAAAAACCTCCATTCTTCATAACCAACCTTGCTGAAGCTGACAGCTGAGGGTTGCAGCCCCCAGCTGTGAGTTTTGCCTGGCTGGTTATCAAAAATACAGGGTAACCCACGTTATTTTATTTACTTATTTATTTATAACGCAGGCGGTCACTGATGAATACCCCCATCAGCTGCTCCTGCTGTCACTGTTATTAGCTGCAGCAGGTATCGGATGATGGGAATAAGGCCAGTGTCACACTACCATAGAATACTGGCGAGTGCTATGCGAGTGTCATGTCGGACACTGTTCAGACCAGGTCGTCTGACAGACAGCGGTAATTCCGCGTTTGACCACTGTTTGCTCATTTGCGTCGGCTAGTTTTCGTCTGGCTGCTCCGGGGTTAATTTATCTGATCCTCGGATTGGAAGCTGGGCCATGCCCATTTCCTTTAAATGGTTCTCCTGATCTTTGGGCGTCGCCGATTATAGCTTCTGTCTTATCCGTAGATATCTCGGTCCGGAGTGGAGAGCTGGTTGTTGGAGAATCGTTGCTGGTGGTGTATTTTCCTTGTCTTATTTACTCCTTCCTATATTTGTATTTATTTTGCCCTGCACCATTATAGTGTATTCCTGGTGTATATTTTCCTTTATCCCTGTTTGTTATAACTGTGGGTATTGGTCTATTGCATTCACTGGGTGGTGGGCGGTAGTATTTAGTCTAGGGCTGAATCAGGAGTCAGGGTGAGGGTGGAGGCCTGAACATGCACACCTTCAGTGTAAACTTCAGGTAGAGGGTCAGACAGGGTTTCCCTAGTCTGAGGGAAATTGCAGGGGCCCGGGTTATTAGCTCTCGCCCTCCTTGTATCCCCGTGACAGCGAGAAAACATTGCATAGCACTCGGACCAATGTTAATCTATGGGGCAGCTCACATAGCCATTTATTTTCTTGGGTGTATTTGGCGTGCATGTAAAATCGCAGCATGCTGCGATTGTCACTGAGACTCGTCCGACACTTGCCAATGCAAGGCTATGGGTGCAAGAAAAAAACCATGTGAGTGTTGTCCGATTTTTACTCTCTGGTGTCCTTTGAAAAGCCAGCAATTTATGTGCCTCATACAGTAAAATCACACTGACAGGTTAGAATATTATAGATAAAATAGATATATACACATAGAAGACATAGATATATAGATGTCAGTGACCCACAGACATATATATACTGTATATATATATATATATATATATATATAGATATATATTTATATTTATATACAGTATATATATATATATATATATATATATATATTTATATATATATATATATATATATATATATATATATATATATGTATGTATCACTGACATCTATGTATATATTTATTCTATGTGTATATATCTATTCTAAAATAAAGAAATTGTTAAACAAATCACATTGCTATATTTATACTGCAGGCTTATATGTTCATTTGAGGTGTGTAAATTTGCCTGGCTGTTATGATCCTAGTGGTAGAGGATCTCAGAAGTTCCAGCTAAGTCCGCAAACAGAAAAACCAGCTCATAGGAAGGTGGTAACTTGGCTGACCGTATATCTAATCCTAGCACAACAACTAGAAGTAGCCGGGGAACGTACCTACGTTGATTCTAGACGTCTCGCACCAGCCGGAGAGCTAACTAACCCTTTCAGAGAAAATAAGACCTCACTTGCCTCAAGAGAAAGGACCCCAAAGTTATAATACAAGCCCCCAACAAATAATAACGGTGAGGTAAGAAGAAAAGACAAACATAAGAATGAACTAGATTTAGCAAAGAGAGGCCCACTAATTAATAGCAGAAAATAGGAAGGAGACTTATACGGTCAGCAAAAACCCTACAAAAATATCCACGCTGAAAATTAAAATTGTTATCTCCTTTTTGCATGGGGACCCTCAGGATTGGGCTTTCTCGTTAGCGCCAGGAGATCCAGCATTGGCGGATGTTGATGCATTTTTTCTGGCGCTCGGATTGCTTTATGAGGAGCCTAATCTTGAAATTCAGGCAGAAAAAGCTCTACTGGCTATCTCTCAGGGCCAGGATGAAGCCGAAGTGTATTGCCAAAAATTTCGGAAATGGTCCGTGCTTACTCAATGGAATGAATGTGCTCTGGCCGCAAATTTCAGAAATGGTCTTTCTGAAGCCATTAAGAATGTGATAGTGGGTTTCACAATTCCTACAAGTCTGAATGATTCTATGGCGCTGGCTATTCAGATTGATCGGCGTTTGCGGGAGCGCAAATCCGCTAATCCTCTGGCGGTGTTGTCTGAACAGACACCTGTTTCAATGCAATGTGATAGAAACCCCGATCCAGCAATGCAATGTGATAGAATCCTGACTAGAACCGAACGACAAAATCATAGACGACAGAAGGGGCTGTGTTTTTACTGTGGTGATTCTACACATGTTATATCAGCATGCTCTAAACGCCTAACCAAGGTTGTCAGTCCTGTCTCCATTGGTAATTTGCAGCCTAAATTTATTTTGTCTGTGACTTTAATTTGTTCATTGTCTTCCTACCCTGTTATGGCGTTTGTGGATTCAGGTGCTGCCCTGAGTCTTATGGACTTGTCGTTTGCCAAGCGCTGTGGTTTTGTCCTGGAGCCTTTAAAAGTTCCTATTCCTCTCAGAGGAATTGATGCTACGCCACTGGCGGAAAATAAACCGCAGAATTGGACACAAGTGACCATGTGCATGACTCCTGAACATCGGGAGGTGATTCGTTTTCTTGTTCTGCATAAAATGAATGATTTGGTCGTGTTGGGTCTGCCATGGTTACAGACCCATAATCCTGTTTTGGATTGGAAGGCTATGTCGGTGTCGAGTTGGGGTTGTCAGGGAACTCATTGCGATTCTCCGCCGGTGTCTATTGCTACTTCTACTCCTTCAGAGGTTCCTGAGTATTTGTGTGACTATCAGGATGTATTCAGTGAGTCCAGGTCCAGTGCTCTGCCTCCTCATAGGGACTGTGACTGCACAATAGATTTGATTCCTGGCAGTAAATTTCCTAAGGGACGATTATTTAATTTGTCTGTACCCGAGCACGCCACAATGCGTTCTTATGTCAAGGAGTCTTTGGAGAAGGGGCATATTCGTCCATCCTCTTCCCCTCTTGGTGCAGGATTCTTTTTTGTGGCCAAGAAGGACGGGTCTTTGAGACTTTGTATAGACTATCGGCTTCTGAATAAAATCACTGTTAAGTTTCAGTATCCTTTGCCACTATTGTCAGACTTGTTTGCTCGGATTAAGGGTGCCAAGTGGTTCACCAAGATAGATCTTCGTGGTGCGTACAACCTTGTGCGCATTAGGCAGGGAGATGAATGGAAAACTGCATTCAATACGCCCGAAGGTCATTTTGAATACTTGGTGATGCCCTTTGGGCTCTCTAATGCTCCTTCAGTGTTTCAGTCCTTTATGCATGATATCTTCCGGAAGTATCTGGATACATTTATGATTGTTTATCTGGATGATATTCTGGTTTTCTCGGATGATTGGGATTCTCATGTAAAGCAGGTCAGGATGGTGTTTCAGGTTTTGCGTGATAATGCTTTGTTTGTGAAGGGCTCAAAGTGTCTCTTTGGAGTGCAGAAGGTTTCCTTTTTGGGTTTTATTTTCTCCCCTTCTGCTGTGGAGATGGACCCAGTCAAGGTCCGAGCTATTCATGATTGGACTCAGCCCACGTCTGTTAAGAGTCTTCAGAAGTTCTTGGGGTTTGCTAATTTCTACCGTCGCTTTATCGCTAATTTTTCTAGCATTGTTAAACCTTTGACGGATATGACCAAGAAAGGTTCTGATGTGACTAGTTGGGCCCCTGCAGCCATGGAGGCCTTCCAGGAGCTGAAGCGCCGGTTTACTTCGGCGCCTGTTTTGTGTCAGCCTGATGTCTCACTTCCCTTTCAGGTTGAAGTGGATGCTTCTGAGATCGGTGCTGGGGCTGTTTTGTCGCAGAGAGGCTCTGGTTGCTCTGTAATGAGACCATGTGCTTTTTTCTCTAGGAAGTTTTCGCCTGCTGAGCGGAACTATGATGTTGGTAATCGGGAGTTGTTGGCCATGAAGTGGGCATTTGAGGAGTGGCGTCATTGGCTCGAGGGTGCTAAGCATCGTGTGGTGGTCTTGACTGATCACAAAAATCTGATGTATCTCGAGTCTGCTAAGCGCCTGAATCCCAGACAGGCTCGTTGGTCATTGTTTTTCTCTCGTTTTGACTTTGTGGTCTCGTACCTGCCTGGTTCGAAGAATGTTAAGGCTGATGCTCTTTCTAGGAGCTTTGTGCCTGACTCTCCTGGAGTCTCGGAGCCAGCTGGTATTCTTAGAGAGGGAGTAATCGTGTCGGCCATATCTCCTGATTTGCGACGTGTGTTGCTGAGATTTCAGGCTGGTAGACCTGACTCTTGTCCACCCGACAGACTGTTTGTTCCTGATAAATGGACCAGCAAAGTCATTTCCGAGGTTCATTCCTCGGTGTTGGCAGGGCATCCGGGAATTTTTGGTACCCGAGATTTGGTGGCTAGGTCCTTTTGGTGGCCTTCCTTGTCACGGGATGTGCGGTCATTTGTGCAGTCCTGTGGGACTTGTGCTCGGGCTAAGCCTTGTTGTTCTCGTGCTAGCGGGTTGCTTCTGCCCTTGCCCGTCCCGAAGAGGCCTTGGACACACATTTCCATGGATTTCATTTCTGATCTTCAGGTGTCTCAAGGAATGTCTGTCATCTGGGTGGTGTGTGATCGTTTTTCCAAGATGGTCCATTTGGTACCCTTGCCTAAGTTGCCTTCCTCTTCCGATCTGGTTCCTTTGTTTTTTTCAGAATGTGGTTCGTTTGCACGGCATTCCGGAGAATATCGTGTCCGACAGAGGATCCCAGTTTGTGTCCAGATTCTGGCGATCTTTTTGTGCTAAGATGGGCATTGATTTGTCGTTTTCATCTGCCTTCCATCCTCAGACTAATGGTCAAACGGAGCGAACTAATCAGACACTGGAGGCTTATTTGAGATGTTTTGTTTCTGCGGACCAGGATGATTGGGTGACCTTCTTGCCATTGGCGGAGTTTGCCCTTAATAATCGGGCTAGTTCCGCTACTTTGGTTTCGCCATTCTTCTGCAACTCTGGTTTTCATCCTCGTTTCTCCTCGGGTCATGTTGAGTCTTCTGACTGTCCTGGGGTGGATTCCGTGGTGGATAGGTTGCAGCGGATTTGGAATCTTGTGGTGGACAACTTGAAGTTGTCACAGGAGAAGGCTCAGCGTTTTGCCAACCGCCGCCGCGGTGTGGGCCCCCGACTTCGTGTTGGGGATTTGGTTTGGTTGTCTTCTCGGTAAGTCCGTCTGAAGGTTTCCTCTCCTAAGTTTAAGCCTCGCTTTATTGGTCCTTATAAAATTTTGGAAGTTCTTAACCCGGTTTCTTTTCGTTTGGATCTTCCGGTGTCGTTTGCCATTCACAACGTGTTCCATAGGTCTTTGTTGCGGCGGTACATTGTGCCTGTGGTTCCTGCTGTTGAGCCTCCTGCTCCGGTGTTGGTTGAGGGCGAGTTGGAGTACGTGGTAGAGAAGATCTTGGATTCTCGTCTCTCTAGACGGAGGCTTCAGAATTTGGTCAAATGGAAGGGCTATGGTCAGGAGGATAATTCCTGGGTGGCCGCCTCTGATGTTCATGCGGCCGATTTGGCTCGTGCCTTCCACGCTGCTCATCCTGGTCGCCCTGGTGGTCTTGGTGAGGGTTCGGTGACCCCTCCTTAAAGGGGGGGTACTGTTGTGAACTATACTTATGGGCTCCCTCTTGTGGTCACTAGTGATTTGGCACTTGGATTGTCTTTTACCAGGTTTGTACTCACCTGCTTCGTTAGGCCTGGGGTGTTGCTATTTAAACTTCCTGGATTCTCAGTCCAGTGCCTGGCATCGTTGTAATCAGTTCATTTCTGTTTGCTCCTGTCTTCAGGTCCTGGTTCTTTGCAAGATAAGCTAAGTCCTGCTTTCTTATTTTTTGATCATTTGCATCGTTTATATTTTTGTCCAGCTTGTACAAAATGTGATTCCTGATATCGCTGGAAGCTCTAGGGGGCTGATATTCTCCCCCCACACCGTTAGTCGGTTTGGGGGTTCTTGGATATTCAGCGTGGATATTTTGCAGGGTTTTTGCTGACCATATAAGTCGTCTTACTATATTCTGCTATTAGTCAGTGGGCCTCTCTTTGCTAAAATCTAGTTCATTCTTACGTTTGTCTTTTCTTCTTACCTCACTGTTATTATTTGTTGGGGGCTTGTATTACTTTGGGGTCTTTTCTCTGGAGGCAAGAGAGGTCTTATTTTCCCTTATAGGGTTAGTTAGTTCTCCGGCTGGCGCAAGACGTCTAGGATCAACGTAGGCACGTTCCCCGGCTACTGTTAGTGTTTGTGCTAGGATCAGGTATATGGTCAGCCTAGTTACCACGTCCCTATGAGCTGGTATTTATGTTTGCAGACTTTGCTGTAATCTCTGAGATCCTTTTGCCATTGGGATCATAACAGAGAGCCATTTTCAATGCTCAATTGGGTTTGGGTCAGTGCTGTGACTGGGCCAGTTAAGAATGGTCACAGAGTTGTTCTGAAGCCACTCCTTCATTATTTTAGTTGTGTGTTTAGGGTCATTGTCTTGTTGGAAGGTGAACCTTCGGCCAAGTCTGAGGTACAAAGCACTCTGGAAGAGGTTTTCATCCAGGATATCTCTGTACTTGGCCCCATTTATGTTTCCTTCAATGACAACCAGTAGGGTTGAGCGAATTTCATTTTTTAACCCCTTCCCGACATGTGACGGTATAGTACGTCACATGTCGGGACCCCCGCTTTGATGTGCGCTCCGGCGGTGAGCGCACATCAAAGTCGCGACATGTCAGCTGTTTTTTACAGCTGACATGTGCGCGCAATAGCGGCGGGTGAAATCGCGATCACCCGCCGCTATTAACTAGTTAAATGCCGCTGTCAAACTCAGACAGCGGCATTTAACTACCGCATCCGGCCGTGCGGCCGGATATGAGCGCATCGCCGACCCCCGTCACATGATCGGGGGTCGGCGATGTGTCAGGAAGGTAACCATAGAGGTCCTTGAGACCTCTATGGTTACTGATTGCCGGTGGCTGTGAGCGCCCCCCTGTGGTCGGCGCTCACAGCACACCTGCAAATCTGCTGTGTAGCAGCGATCTTATGATCACTGCTGCATAGCAGAGCCGATCGGGTTGTGCCTGCTTCTAGCCTCCCATGGAGGCTATAGAAGCATGGCAAAAGTAAAAAAAAAAAGTTTTTAAAAATGTGAAAAAAATAAAAAAAATATAAAAGTTTAAATCACCCCCCTTTCGCCCCAATCAAAATAAATCAATAAAAAAAAAACCCAACCTACACATATTTGGTATCGCCGCGTTCAGAATCGCCCGATCTATCAATAAAAAAAAAGCATTAACCTGATCGCTAAATGGCGTAATGAGAAAAAAATTCGAAACGCCAGATTTACGTTTTTTTGGTCGCCACGACATTGCATTAAAATGCAATAACGGGCGATCAAAAGAACGTATCTACACCAAAATGCTATCATTAAAAACGCCAGCTCGGCACGCAAAAAATAAGCCCTCACCTGACCCCAGATCATGAAAAATGGAGACGCTACGAGTATCGGAAAATGGCGCAATTTTGTTTTGTTTTGTTTTTTGCAAAGTTTGGAATTTATTTTCACCACTTAGGTGAAAAATAACCTAGTCATGTTAGGTGTCTATAAACTCGTAGTGACCTGGAGAATCATAATGGCAGGTCAGTTTTAGCATTTAGTGAACCTAGCAAAATAGGCAAGCAAAAAACAAGTGTGGGATTGCACTTTTTTTGCAATTTCACTGCACTTGGAATTTTTTTCCCGTTTTCTAGTACACGACATGCTAAAACCAATGATGTCGTTCAAAAGTACAACTCGTCCCGCAAAAAATAAGCCCTCACATGGCCAAATTGACGGAAAAATAAAAAAGTTATGGCTCTGGGAAGGAGGGTAGCGAAAAACGAAAATGGAAAAACGGAAAAAGCTCCGGGGGTGAAGGGGTTAAAGATCGAGTCGGGTTTTGTGAAACCCGACTTTGTCCAGAGTCGAGTCGAGTGCAGTCGGCCGATTATCGCTAAAAGTCCGGGATCGACCGAAACACGAAACCCAATGCAAGTCAATGGGGAAGCATAGTCGGCAGTGAGTGGAGGCCAGGAAAACACCTACAGTGCCCATTTTAATGCCAAAAACATCCATTCTTGTTTCTGAAGCTTGTCAATCTTAATTAACTTTATAATAATAGTTGTTCAATGGAACTTGGGGGTCATTTGGCAAATTTGTGGGGGGTAGGGCTGGTTCAAGGTTTTAGTGGGCCCAGGAATCGTGGACTACGTCATGGCGGTGGAGCAGGGAGAGTTAAGTATTTCAACGTTGCAAGTGCTGTGATCCTGAGCAAGCAGGGGGACACACTTGTTCGCATTGGCACTGGCACAGGGCCCCTCAAAGTACAGCGGTGTGTTTGCACAGCGGGGGCACCTCCCACCAGCAGCGAGACTTTTGCGTACTCTGAGGGGCCCTGTGCCAGTGACGTCGCCAACGAGTATGCCCCCCCCCACCTGATGAAGGAACCTGCACTTTCATCTGCACCTTCCTCTTTGTCCCTGTGTAAGGTGGTATAACATGCGGGAAGGGGAACCTTAATTTCAGCAGGGTCGGATTCTGGCTGTGTAGAGTGCAAGGGGAATGTAGTGGTTTAGGTCAATGTACCAGCAGACTCATCTAGCAGTGGCTGGGCAATGGGCAGGATGAGGAGGAAACAGATATAGGGCCAAAGAATAAAGTAGGCTAAATGCAGTTCAAAATTGGTAACAGGACTAAACAGGCGGCATTGCTTTGTTCAGTGGAGTAGCAAACCCAGGAGAAGCAGACACTGTTTTAAGGGCCCAAACACACTAATAGGCCAAATGCAGTTTAATATCTTATACTTTAGGCCAAAAGCCTAAGACTGAAGCTCAGCTTTATTCAGTTGAGGGCAAACACCAGGGAGGGGCAGACACCGTTAGTAGGCCCTAACCACCAATTTTTAAAAACACAGCACTTAATGAGAGCCAGAAGGTTGAAGCTCAGCTTTATTCAGTTGAGGACAAACACCAGGCAGGGGCAGACATCGTTAGTAGGCCGTAACCAAAGTTGAAGGCCAAATGCAGTTTAATATCTGATACTATAGGCCGAAAGCCAAAAGGTGGAAGCTCAGCTTTATTCAGTTGAGGGCAAACACCAGGGAGGGGCAGACACCGTTAGTAGGCCCTAACCACCAATTTTTAAAAACACAGCACTTAATGAGAGCCAGAAGGTTGAAGCTCAGCTTTATTCAGTTGAGGACAAACACCAGGCAGGGGCAGACACCATTAGTAGGCCGTAACCAAAGTTGAAGGCCAAATGCAGTTTAATATCTGATACTATAGGCCGAAAGCCAGAAGGTGGAAGCTCAGCTTTATTCAGTTGAGGGCAAACACCAGGGAGGGGCAGACACCGTTAGTAGGCCCTAACCACCAATTTTTAAAAACACAGCACTTAATGAGAGCCAGAAGGTTGAAGCTCAGCTTTATTCAGTTGAGGACAAACACCAGGCAGGGGCAGACATCGTTAGTAGGCCGTAACCAAAGTTGAAGGCCAAATGCAGTTTAATATCTGATACTATAGGCCGAAAGCCAAAAGGTGGAAGCTCAGCTTTATTCAGTTGAGGGCAAACACCAGGGAGTGGCAGACACCGTTAGTAGGCCCTAACCACCAATTTTTAAAAACACAGCACTTAATGAGAGCCAGAAGGTTGAAGCTCAGCTTTATTCAGTTGAGGACAAACACCAGGCAGGGGCAGACACCATTAGTAGGCCGTAACCAAAGTTGAAGGCCAAATGCAGTTTAATATCTGATACTATAGGCCGAAAGCCAGAAGGTGGAAGCTCAGCTTTATTCAGTTGAGGGCAAACACCAGGGAGGGGCAGACACCGTTAGTAGGCCCTAACCACCAATTTTTAAAAACAGCACTTAATGAGAGCCAGAAGGTTGAAGCTCAGCTTTATTCAGTTGAGGACAAACACCAGGCAGGGGCAGACACCGTTAGTAGGCCGTAACCAAAGTTGAAGGCCAAATGCAGTTTAATATCTGATACTATAGGCCGAAAGCCAGAAGGTGGAAGCTCAGCTTTATTCAGTTGAGGGCAAACACCAGGGAGGGGCAGACACCGTTAGTAGGCCCTAACCACCAATTTTTAAAAACACAGCACTTAATGAGAGCCAGAAGGTTGAAGCTCAGCTTTATTCAGTTGAGGACAAACACCAGGCAGGGGCAGACACCGTTAGTAGGCCGTAACCAAAGTTGAAGGCCAAATGCAGTTTAATATCTGATACTATAGGCCGAAAGCCAGAAGGTGGAAGCTCAGCTTTATTCAGTTGAGGGCAAACACCAGGGAGGGGTAGACACCGTTAGTAGGCCCTAACCACCAATTTTTAAAAACAGCACTTAATGAGAGCCAGAAGGTTGAAGCTCAGCTTTATTCAGTTGAGGACAAACACCAGGCAGGGGCAGACACCGTTAGAAGGCCGTAACCAAAGTTGAAGGCCAAATGCAGTTTAATTTCTGATACTATAGGCCGAAAGCCAGAAGGTGGAAGCTCCGATTTAGACAGTGGAGGACAATTTGAATTAGGGACTGCAGACAGACTTAGTAGGCTGTCCCCTGTGGACCATGCATCCACCACATTAACCCATTGCGCCTTAATGGACACGTAATCTTCCGTGGCCATGCCTACAGGTCCATGCGTCTGTTGTCAGGTGCACCTTTGTACTCACAGATTGCCAGAGTGCATGGACAATGCGGTCTTTTACATGCTGGTGGAGGGTTGGGATGGCTTTTCTCGCAAAAGAAGTGTCGACTGGTTAGCTTGTAGCGTGGTACAGCGTAGTCCATCATGGCCTTATTAATAGTAAATACAATATATAACTAGGCTCTATGAACTTTTAAATAGGTTCCAGGGGTACACGGGCAGCATTGGTGTGGTCAGTGGAGGAGTATTGCAAGTAGGGGCCGCAGACAGGCTAACAAAGGCCTAAAATAACAAACAATAGGCAGGCATGGCAGTTTTAAATCGGTTACATGGATACACAGGCAGGCAGCATTGTGGTCAGTGGAGGAGTAGTGCAAGTAGGGGCCGCAGACAGGCTATCAAAGGCCTCAAATAACAAACAATAGGCAGGCATGGCAGTTTTAAATCGGTTACATGGATACACAGGCAGGCACTCCAGGCAGAATTGTGGTCAGTGGAGGAGTATTGCAAGTAGGGGCCGCAGACAGGCTATCAAAGGCCTAAAATAACAAACAATAGGCAGGCATGGCAGTTTTAAATCGGTTACATGGATACACAGGCAGGCACTCCAGGCAGCATTGTGGTCAGTGGAGGAGTACTGCAAGTAGGGGCCGCAGACAGGCTATCAAAGGCCTAAAATAACAAACAATAGGCAGGCATGGCAGTTTTAAATCGGTTACATGGATACACAGGCAGGCAGCATTGTGGTCAGTGGAGGAGTAGTGCAAGTAGGGGCCGCAGACAGGCTATCAAAGGCCTCAAATAACAAACAATAGGCAGGCATGGCAGTTTTAAATCGGTTACATGGATACACAGGCAGGCAGCATTGTGGTCAGTGGAGGAGTATTGCAAGTAGGGGCCGCAGACAGGCTATCAAAGGCCTAAAATAACAAACAATAGGCAGGCATGGCAGTTTTAAATCGGTTACATGGATACACAGGCAGGCAGCATTGTTGTCAGTGGAGGAGTAGTGCAAGTAGGGGCCGCAGACAGGCTATCAAAGGCCTAAAATAACAAACAATAGGCAGGCATGGCAGTTTTAAATCGGTTACATGGATACACAGGCAGGCAGCATTGTGGTCAGTGGAGGAGTATTGCAAGTAGGGGCCGCAGACAGGCTATCAAAGGCCTAAAATAACAAACAATAGGCAGGCATGGCAGTTTTAAATCGGTTACATGGATACACAGGCAGGCACTCCAGGCAGAATTGTGGTCAGTGGAGGAGTATTGCAAGTAGGGGCCGCAGACAGGCTATCAAAGGCCTAAAATAACAAACAATAGGCAGGCATGGCAGTTTTAAATCGGTTACATGGATACACAGGCAGGCACTCCAGGCAGCATTGTGGTCAGTGGAGGAGTACTGCAAGTAGGGGCCGCAGACAGGCTATCAAAGGCCTAAAATAACAAACAATAGGCAGGCATGGCAGTTTTAAATCGGTTACATGGATACACAGGCAGGCAGCATTGTGGTCAGTGGAGGAGTATTGCAAGAAGTGTCTGACACAGTTAGTACTCCCAAAAAATAAATAGATGTTAATGTCTCGCAAAACAACTATAAATAAAAAAAAGGGTGGCATGCTTAGGTACAGGGGTGGGCTCATCTGCAGAGTTTATGACAAAGTAATTTGGCAGTAAATTAGTATTTACTGGTGTCAATATAGGACACTGACCCAGACTACTGTAACTATCATCATATATGTCAACAAATTGGTATTAAAAAGAAAAAAAAGAAAAAAAAACACAAGGCGCCCCCAATGTGTCACACTGTATATAGATAAATACAGACTTGGTAGGGAATATGCTCACCTATTGCAGTTGTGAAAATGGGTCACAACTCCCATGCGGGTGTAAACGTAGCAGCAGGTCTCCACAGAAATCCAGGAGGATGTTAGGAGTAGTAGTCTTAGGCAAAATGAAGACCGCGCTCACGGGATATATTTAAAATGGTTTATTTTAGCCTACGCGTGTCAAGAGCGTTCCTGCTCTCTTCCTCAGGGCATGTAAAGCTTACAAAGATTACATGCCCTGAGGAAGAGAGCAGGAACGCTCTTGAAACGCGTAGGCTAAAATAAACCATTTTAAATATATCCCGTGAGCGCGGTCTTCATTTTGCCTAAAACAAATTGGTATTGATTGTCAGTGCCAGGCATTGAATGATGTCAGCGCATAGACTAAACATTGGTGGAGCTGTGCGAGATAATTTGGCACGTGGTAGAGCACAGTTTGAGCTGGGGGGGGAACTCTCTTGTGGCCGGCGGTACCGCCCCAGGGCCCCTCATGTTACAACGGTGTGTCTGATGTTGGGTGCGCACCACCACCGCCAGAGACACTACATTGTACTATGAGGGACCCAGTGGCAGTGCCGTCGACCAAAAGCGAGCACACCCACCTCTTCTGAGAAACAGCACTGTAACTAACGGGTGCTTGCGCCAAGTGTCGAGAGTGAGACAACGGCCCCGTGGGGGGAGTTTTCCCATTGGGGGATGTGTAAACATGTCGTATGCTGGTCAAACAGCTGCTGCAAATTAAGAGATTTTAACACTCAGTAAGACCAGTCCACAAGCAAGACCTTTTTATAGGAAAGCTAGGTGTCAGCCGGGAAAGGTGGGGCAAAATAATTTGAAATCCAGGAGTGGTTCATTTTAATGAAGGTGAGATCATCCACATTTTGGGTAGCCAGACGAGTCCTTTTTTCGGTTGATATTGAACCAGCAGCACTGAATACTCTTTCTGATAGCACACTAGCTGCTGGGCAAGCAAGCTCCTGCAACGCATATTCTGCCAATTCAGGCCAGGTGTCTAATTTGGATGCCCAGTAATCAAATGGGAATGACGGTTGAGGGAGAACATCAATAAGGGCTGAAAAATAGTTAGTAACCATACTGGACAAATGTTGTCTCCTGTCACTTTGAATAGATGCTGCAGTACCTGTCCTGTCTGCGGTCATTGCGAAATCACTCCACAACCTGGTCAGAAAACCCCTCTGTCCAACGCCACTTCTGATCTGTGCACCTCTAACACCTCTGCCCTGTAGCCCCCTGCAGCTCGTGTGAGAACCATCACCGGCGCTGTGTGCTGGGAATGCCTGAATCAAATGGTCTACAAGAGTAGCTTGTTTGGTTGCTAATATTTGTTCGAGGTTCTCATGTGGCATAATATTTTGCAATTTGCCTTTATAGCGAGGGTCAAGGATGCAGGCCAACCAGTAATCGTCATCGCTCATCATTTTAATAATTGCGTGGGTCCTTTTTGAGGATACGTAAGGCATAATCCGCCATGTGGGCCAAAGTTCCAGTTGGCAAATCTGCGGTTGTGCTGGTTTGAGGGGCAGTTACAGGCAAATCTACGTCACTTGTCTCCCTTACAAAAACAGAACCCGGCCTTGCAACGCCACTAATTTCTGTTGGCCCAGGAGAAGCTTCCTCAGTAAAAAAGTACTCATCCCCATCATCCTCCTCGTCCTCCTCCTCCTCTTCGCCCGCTACCGCGTCCTCTACACGGCCCTGACCAGACAATGGCTGACTGTCATCAAGGCTTTCCTCTTCCTCGGCTGCAGACGCCTGCTCCTTTATGTGCGTCAAACTTTGCATCAGCAGATGCATTAGGGGGATGCTCATGCTTATTATTGCATTGTCTGCACTAACCAGCCGTGTGCATTCCTCAAAACACTGAAGGACTTGACACAGGTCTTGTAGCTTCGACCACTGCACACCTGACAACTCCATGTCTGCCATCCAACTGCCTGCCCGTGTATCCTCCCACAAATACATAACAGCACGCCTCTGTTCGCACACTCTCTGAAGCATGTGCAGTGTGGAGTTCCACCTTGTTGCAACGTCGATGATTAGGCGATGCTGAGGAAGGTTCAAAGAACGCTGATAGTTCTGCATACGGCTGGAGTGTACAGGCGAACGGCGGATATGCGAGCAAAGTCTGCGCACTTTGAGGAGCAGGTCGGGTAACCCCGGATAGCTTTTCAGGAAGCACTGCACCACCAGGTTTAAGGTGTGAGCCAGGCAAGGAATGTGTTTCAGTTGGGAAAGGGCTATGGCAGCCATGAAATTCCTTCCATTATCACTCACTACCTTGCCTGCCTCAAGATGTACAGTGCCCAGCCATGACTGAGTTTCTTTCTGCAAGAACTCGGGCAGAACTTCCGCGGTGTGTCTGTTGTCGCCCAAACACTTCATTGCCAATACAGCCTGCTGACGCTTGCCACTAGCTGTCCCATAATGGCACACCTGGTGTGCAACAGTGGCAGCTGCGGATGGAGTGGATGTGCGACTGCGGTCTGTGGACGAGCTCTCGCTTCTGCAGGAGGAGGAGGAAGAGGAGGAGTGGGGGCGAACGCCTACAGCCAACTCTTTCCTTGACCGTGGGCTAGGCAGAACTGTCCCAATATTGCTGTCTCCTGTGGAGCCTGCATCCACCACATTCACCCAGTGTGCCGTGATGGACACGTAACGTCCCTGGCCATGCCTACTGGTCCATGCATCTGTTGTCAGGTGCACCTTTGTAGTCACAGACTGCCTGAGTGCATGGACGATGCGGTCTTTAACATGCTGTTGGAGGGCTGGGATGGCTTTTCTAGAAAAGAAGTGCCGACTGGGTAGCTCGTAGCATGGTACAGCGTAGTCTATCAGTGCTTTGAAAGCTTCGCTTTCAACTAACCGGTAGGGCATCATCTCTAATGAGATTAGTCTAGCAATGTGGGTGTTCAAACCCTGTGTACGCGGATGCGAGGATGAGTACTTCCTTTTCCTAACAAGAGTCTCATGTAGGGTGAGCTGGACTGGAGAGCTGGAGATCGTGGAACTAGCGGTGGTGCCGGTGGACATGGGTGAGTGAGAGAGGGTTGGAGATGGTATTCTTGCCGGTGCCCTACATGCAGTGTTTCCTACTACTAACCTGGTGATTCCCTGACTGCTTTGGCCTGGCGACGAAAGCTGCACAGATACTGCAGGTGGTGTGGGAAATGGTCGGCTTACAGGGAGGGAAGGGATGTAGCGTTGCTGACTAGCTTCATTGGCCGAGGGTGCTGCAACCTTTAGGGACGTTTGGTAGTTAGTCCAGGCTTGCAAATGCATGGTGGATAAATGTCTATGCATGCAACTTGTATTTAGACTTTTAAGATTCTGACCTCTGCTTAAGGTAGTTGAACATTTTTGACAGATGACTTTGCGCTGATCATTTGGATGTTGTTTAAAAAAATGCCAGACTGCACTCTTTCTACTATCGGATACCTTTTCAGGCATTGCAGACTGAGCTTCTTTAACCGGATGGCCACGCTGTCCTCCAACTGGTTTTGGTTTTGCCACGTGTTTTTGGCCAGATACGGGCCCGGTAGATGGAACCTGTTGTGATGTTGATGCCTGCTGCGGCTCCTCCTCCTCCGCTTCAGAACTACTGCCGCCTGCACCCTGTTCCCCCAATGGCTGCCAATCGGGGTCCACAACTGGGTCATCTATGACCTCCTCTTCTATGTTGTGTGCAACTTCGTCAGTGTCACCGTGTAAGCCGGTGGTATTGCGTTCGTGACGGAGCACCATAGTCTCCGCTGGTTTTGATTCTGCCTCAGTACACTGCAAGGGCAATGTTCTGGTCTGAGTCAAAGGAACAGCATAGTAAACTGGCTGTGGCTGTGCATCTGTGCACTCCATGTCCGATTCAACTTCTAATAGGCATAGCCTGTTAACTGTTTCACTGTGTAACCCAGGAACAGTATGTGTAAAGAGCTCCATGGAGTAACCTGTTGTGTCGACTGACGCATCCTTCACTGTTGTTTTTAGTGAAGGACACAAGGAAGTGACTTGTTCCTGACCGGGAGCATCCACTGACGATGCACTGCTCTGACATTTGGCACTTTAAGAGGAGGAGGCAAAAGAGTTAGAGGCAGAGTCAGCAATGAAAGCCAATACTTGCTCCTCCTGCTCCGGCTTCAAAAGTGGTTTTCCTACTCCCAGAAAAGAGAGCGTTCGAGGCCTTGTGTAGCCAGACAACGAACCTGGCTCAACAACTCGAGACTTAGGTGCTGTACTGCATTTACCACAACCACCTGATGCTCCACCACCACTACCATCATTACCAGCTGACAATGACCGCCCACGGCCACGACCTCTTCCACTAGACTTCCTCATTCCTCATTGTTTGCAAAACGTAACCAAAGTAACGCTATTTGTTACTGTAAAACAACTTATCAGGTGTACTCAAACTTCTGTAGGATTTATATATACCTTTATAGGTGCCTGACACTGAAAGGAAAATCAGGCCCAATGTTACACACTAGGTTTTCTGTGCCCCAATAATTTGAGACAGATGGCACACACAGGACCAGCACTCAAGCAGAAATGCCAATCTTAATCTCCCACTTTTTTTTTTATTTTTTCTGGGAGAATTTACCCCTAAAAAAAAAAAATGGCCAAGTATTACACAGTGCTTTCGGTGCCACACAATGACAGACAGATGCCACACACAGCAATGGCACGGAGGCAGACTTGCCAATATTTATCTCCCACTAATTTTTTTTGGAAAAGGGAGAATTTAGCAAAAAAAAAAAAAAAAAATGGCCAAGTATTACACAGTGTTTTCGGTGGCACACAATGAGAGACAGATACCACACACAGCAATGGCACGGAGGCAGACTTGCCAATATTTATCTCCCACTAATTTTTTTTTTGGAAAAGGGAGAATGTACCCAAAAAAAAAAAAAAAATGGCCAAGTATTACACAGTGTTTTCGGTGCCACACACAGCAATGGCACGGAGGCAGACTTGCCAATATTTATCTCCCACTAATTTTTTTTTGGGAAAAGGGAGAATGTACCCCCCCAAAAAAAAATGGCCAAGTATTACACAGTGTTTTCGGTGCCACACAATGACAGACAGATGCCACACACAGCAATGGCACGGAGGCAGACTTGCCAATATTTATCTCCCACTAATTTTTTTTTTGGAAAAGGGAGAATGTACCCCCCCCAAAAAAAAATGGCCAAGTATTACACAGTGTTTTCGGTGCCACACAATGACAGACAGATGCCACACACAGCAATGGCATGGAGGCAGACTTGCCAATATTTATCTCCCACTAATTTTTTTTTTTGGAAAAGGGAGAATGTACCCCCCCCCAAAAAAAATGGCCAAGTATTACACAGTGATTTCGGTGCCACACAATGAGAGACAGATGCCACACACAGCAATGGCACAGAGGCAGACTTGCCAATATTTATCTCCCACTAATTTTTTTTTTGGAAAAGGGAGAATGTAGCAAAAAAAAAAAAAAAAAAAAGGCCAAGTATTACACAGTGTTTTCGGTGCCACACAATGAGAGACAGATGCCACACACAGCAATGGCACGGAGGCAGACTTGCCAATATTTATCTCCCACTAATGTTTTTTTTGGAAAAGGGAAAATGTACCCCCCCCCCAAAAAAAAAATGGCCAAGTATTACACAGTGTTTTCGGTGCCACACAATGAGAGACAGATGCCACACACAGCAATGGCACGGAGTCAGACTTGCCAATATTTATCTCCCACTAATTTTTTTTTGGGAAAAGGGAGAATTTAGCAAAAAAAAAACCAGGGCCAAGTATTACACAGTGTTTTCGGTGGCACACAATGAGAGACAGATACCACACACAGCAATGGCACAGAGGCAGAATTGCCAATATTTATCTCCCACTAATTTTGTTTTTTGGAAAAGGGAGAATGTACCCAAAAAAAAAGGACAAGTATTACACAGTGTTTTCGGTGGCACACAATGAAAGACAGATACCACACACAGCAATGGCACGGAGGCAGACTTGCCAATATTTATCTCCCACTAATTTTTTTTTTGGAAAAGGGAGAATGTACCCCAAAAAAAAAAAAAAATGGC